>NW_005841835.1:7066899-7080862 GCF_000455745.1 Alligator sinensis
AGAACTGGACACAATACTCCAGCTGCGGCCTGACCAGCGTCGCATAGAGGGGGAGGATCACCTCCCTGGCTCTACTCGAGATGCACCTGTGGATGCACGACAAGGGCCGGTTAGCCCGGCCAACCATGACCCCGCATTGTCCCTTAAAGGGACCCACAGTGGTGTGGGGGCCCTAGCGCCAGTGAGGGCACAGTACTCATAGGGGGGCTCACAGGAGTGAGGACCCCGACGCTAGCAGGGGTGCAACTTACGGGGTATGTAGACCCCAGCCCAGAGAGGGGCATTTAAAGAGCCCAGTGTGGGCACAGCAAGTCCCAGAGAGAGGGGCGATTTTAGTAGGAAGCCCAGGGTGGGCATAGATAGCCCCAAACAGGGGGCGGTATTATTAAGGAGCCCAGCGGGGGCCCGGAAGGTCCCAGAGAAGGGGGACCATTGCGAGGCCCAAGAGGGGCAATGTTTGAGAGGCCCAAGGGGGGGGCAAGATTGAGAAGCCCAGGACAGGAGTAGCGAGCCCGGTAACAGGCTAGCACTACGGAAAACCCAGGACAGGGGCATGGTGCTGCGGTGGACCCAGACGAGAGGGGTTAGCAGTACAACGCCCCAGGAGAAGGGCGGTGCTGTGGTGGTCCCCAGGAAAAGGGGATAGCAGCACAGTGCGCCCGGCAAATGAGAGGTTAGCAGTGCGGTGGGCCTAAAAGACTGGTGGCTCGAAAGAATGTCCCAAAGTGGACTAGATTATTTTAGTGAAGGCCCAGAGTGGGCCTCAAGAGTCCCAAGAGAGGGGCGGTGTTACTAAGAGTCCCAGTGAGGGGCATTGTATTAGAGAGAGCCCAGAGTGGGCACAGTGAGAGCCCAGGGAGGGACACTAGCATAGAGACATATGGAGAAGGCCCTAGAGCGGGCTAGATTACAGAGGAGGACCCGAGAAAGCGGGTGTGTATTTTGACCGGACAATGTCTGTCCCATCTGCGAGGCTTGGGGCGTGGTATTAGGGGTTGGTAGGAGCCATGCGTAGCCCATAAGGCTAGGGTGCCTGGAACGCACCCAGTGTACAGGGAGACCCCGGTGGGTCCAGGAGAACACGGGGACAGAGGTCCCGATACGCCGTGCCCAAGGTGGTATAAGGCAGCCTCCCAACATATACTAAACAGCAAAGACGTGGCGGGAGAGAATAAGAGGGTGCCTTGGGTCGGCCTTGACACGGTGTGTAGGACCTCAGGGAGCTCATGGCCCTCCCGCAGGCCACGCCGTGACAGTGCAACAGGAATAATTAATTAAATCAAAGGATTAACCTGGGAATACCTTCTCTTCCTATACAATCTACAATGATTATAGCTAGGAGAGATATAAATGCCCAGCTGCCCCAGGCCCTGTTGCCTTTAATAACTCCAGTTTAGAGATGGAGAAATTTGTCCTCTGTACTACCATCCAGAGAACTGTCTGTCACAAAAGTAAAAGGAAAAAAGTTGTCTTAACTTTATTCTTAATTCTCCTTCACCTATGGAATAGCTCTTGACCATTTGCATAATATGAAATATATAATTATGTAAAAATGTTTATAACATGTCCTCTGATAAAATAAAGACATTTTAGCAGGGATGAGGAAGGCCAGAAGTAACAATTATAATACTAAATAATAGCAGAGGCAAACAAAATTGCTTCTGATAAACTTAACATCACTGTCTTTTATAGGCAACAATGAAAACATATTAAAATAAACTACAGGAAAACTGAAAAAGTAATCTGAAGGAACTGTTTCTTCCCTCATTCAGGTGCCTCTAGCTTTTCTTTTACCTACTGCATAGCCCTGTGAAAAATATGAAATATGGTCACTGATGTGAATACTTAAGTTGACAATGAGAAAACAAAAGCCATGATTTTGATTTAGAAGTCATAAATACCTTTTTTCACAACCCAAACCAGGTTAACTGTAAACTGGATGAAGAGCATTTCTGAGCCCTGGATGTTAGCCTAATATTTATATGCCAAGTACAATATTTTATTCAGTATGCTAGGAATTGATTTGTCCACAGTGACATTACCCGGAGGAGCAAATAACCCTTCCTCAGCCTTCTTGGTATCCATTCTGCACAGTCTAGCCAACCTGAAACAGTAAAGTATTTGGTGACATACTGACTAAATTCACAGCTTGGCATGAAGCCTTCTCCTAGGGTCCACATAAAATGTCATCTTTTCTTTGTTTAATCCTAAAACATCTTTTAAATTCATTCTCCTGTGCTTCCTGCTTTTTACCTACTCCAAATGTGTTGCCTTCACCTTTTGTACTTTTTCATTTTTCTGGTTACATTTAAGGGTCTTCCCTTGAGATATCATTGGACAAACCTCATTAATTTAGATATCCTCTTTCCCCCTTTTCATTTACTTAAGATGTGCCTGCTAGGAAATTTGAAAGATGGTTTAAGATTAAAAAAGTATTAATTGGTATAACTAATGCAAGAATCTGGCCAGTGGATTATTGCAAAGAAAGAAAAGGCCTTAAATATAGGTTAATAGTATGGTTTGTATAGGGACAGAGAGGAAAGGTTAGGAATTCCTATGCTAATATGTGATGCTACTTTATTCAGCCATTATTAATAGCCATCAATACTTGGACACCATTAAGCAGTGTTGATTGAATGTAGACTAGCTGGTCTCAGCTAGTTCTCATTCCATATGGAAACTAAACTAGACTTTTCAATAATCACTGTTTCTTAATGGCTAAGGAAAGGTATTCTTGAATTGCCCCTGTGTCCTTTATGAGTTCCATAAATAACTAATTAACCTCTGTAACAAAAGTCAGCATTAAAACAGGAGGCAGCCTGTATGTACAAATGAAGTGCATCTAAGAAAAGATCTCCGGAGCTATGTGAAGCTTACTCTCCTTACAATGTTCTCCTTGGAATTAAATACTTATTGACTCCACGTTAATATCCATTTAGTAATCTGCCAGTTTTGTTTGTTTTAATGCAGCACTCAGTTTTACAGTAGAAAGGAATTATGCAGTTTAGAAGTATGAATATTAAAAAAGGATATAATTAAATCTGTTGCCTGAAACCTCTGTCTAAAGCTATAATGACAAATTTAGTCCATATTTATTATGGTGCACAAGGGACTTTAACTAGATCATTAGTTTATATGCCTTACTCAGAAGCGAAGTTCTAAAACTTTACATTTTGCATATTATTACATTATTCATTTTTCCAACTAGGCATGAAATATGTCTTCCCAAGAGTACAATACCTAATTCTTCAAAATATACAAAGATAGCAATAAAATGATTAAATTACAACTCTTACATCTGTTCTTCTTGTCTGATTATAAATTAAAATGTTTTAAAACAGAAGACAACAATTCAGGTAACAAATATGTTTAATCTGTGTAATTTCTCCAAGATTTCCAAATAAGTGGCCTATCTGTAGCCATGCAAGGAGAAGCCCTATGGACTCATCCCCTTTTCCACAGTTTGTTGTATCCTCTTCGGGAGATTGTGAAATAGAACGAAATCTGACTGCAAGATTTAAAAATCATTGACTCTGATTACACAGATTGCATGGATTAGATGCTAAGAATTTACAAACAGATACTGAGAAACCAGATTAAAGAAGTCAGTGAGATTTCTGTATGTAGGAATACATTGGTTTAAAAAATGCGTACAATGTTATGCCTGTCAAGAGGAAAATATTAAATGCTATTCTAAACCTTTACCCATCTTTGTAAAATGCTGCCTAGTGTTTTCTTTATAAATTACACATTAACAAATCTTAAATCCAATGATTGAAACATGGTAGTGCAGGTGACACTAACAAACTATCTTTGGCTCAGTCTTTGAACTCATCACAAATTTCAAAGACAACAACCTTGAATAGAAAATGCATGAACTATCAAATCACTGTGCCTACTGAAAAATTTCATTTCAAGGAGTATTATTAAGAAATTGCATTTTTTAACAGACAAATTCATATTTGAAAGCATCAAAACATGTTTTAAAATTTATTATTTCATATGCCTGGATTCAAAACTGTTTTTAAAATACCTAAATCCATTAAAAATACTCAAATAAATACCCAAATTATCATGGTCATAATGGAACAAAATCCAAATCATGCAGCATGGCAGTGCTTGATGCCATCATGGGTGTCCATGTATGGACAAATTAGGGGAATGGAATTTACAAAAGAGCACTCTTCAAATGCTTTGGGAACCGACTGAGCTTTCTTTAAATTGAGATACCATGATAGGTTTCCAGTTTCCATCTGTCTTGAATGGCTATATTTACTTTAGATGAAAATTACTCTATATGTTCCCTTGACATATGCCTTCCAGATATGTTTTATGACAATATCAGAAAGAGCTTATTTTTTTATCATGGCTGCTTCAATTGCAAATCGAAGCATATGAAATAAAGTGCTGCATGGGCTTGACTGATCAAAACTCTTCCAGTTACTGAGCTGAATCCATGTGAGCCAACTTACTAACAGTCCCCTGAAGATTTAACTTGCTGCTACGAAAAAAAACCTAACATTGTAGCTGCTAATGTGTAATATATAAATCTAAAAGAGGCTGCCTTTAGAGAGAAAGGGAGAAAAAGAAGGGGGAGAAAGAGAGATTTTCTTTTTCCTTTTTTTAAGCATCTGTAATCTGTCAGGTGGAATAGTGTGTTTTGGTCAAACTTTCCTATTTACAAGACCAAATTTGATTTATATGATAATTTGTAGAAAACGTACCTCATCCTCCCACTTCCCTCCTGCCTCCCCCCAGTCTGCAGGGCAAAAAAAAAAGGAAACTGGCTTCATTACAGGATGTCCCTCGATAAATAAAATCTCGATCTGGCCTCTGTCCACTGCTGTTCTAAATGAGCCCAGTCAGTCTGGCCCATGTTTTTTCATTTCATTTTCTCAAGCCAAATGACTACCATCTGCTGTCACAAAGCTGTCACACAATCAGTAATGGAAGATTTCTAAGGAATATAATGGCTGAAGAATGAATATATGACATTCCAGCTCGTATGTAGCAGAGAGAGAACAGCAACCCATTTGAAAAGAAACAGCAGTAGTGTTCTCCCACTTCTCAGCAAGTGCATTGTAATACAAATCTTTATTTGGACTCAAGACGTTGACAGGTCAATTGAACAGAATAAGTCTAGTTTATGATGCAGTTGTCAGAAGTGGTTAAAGCAGGAGTCTGTTTACCGGCGCCCTGAGATATTCCAACAATTTTTCTTGCAAACCAGCACCTTGAGGTTAATTACTTTACCAATTTGAGTAAATGGCAAGCCATATTCCCATCTGTCTCCATTAGTTCCCCACTATTTCTCAATTTATGATGACTGGGGTCAAGGCTGTGGTACAAAAGAAGAGGTAATAAAGCATGAATGGAGTAATTTTCTGTTTATACAAATGTGGTAGCCTCAGCATAAATAAAGAGAAGACATTTTTAAAATGCATATTCTTTGCTTTGAAACCTCTGAATGCTAACTATATTTATGGGAGTTAAAACAAATACTAGCAATAAACTGTTGTTTTCATATTCATGTACCATTAGCTAAAACTCTTATAGCACATGCAGAACTGCTTTGGCTGAGCTCACACTGGGAGAAAGTTCTGTAAAGCCTACAACAGTTGATCTCTACTAAGCTTGCTCGTTCACCAAAGGCAAGCTGCTTGAGAAAGAAAGACAAAAAAATCTCTTTATTTTGGTACCAAAATGCTGTATTATTGAAGCTTCTCTATCTCAAGTAAACATTTCTTGCTATCTATATAGGATTTAGTCCTGGAATCCCTTAAAAGCTCTTTAGGAGTGTGACTGATTTAAAAGCATCTCATGGGACAATACGTATTTTACTTTCGTTTGTTAATAAAAATGTAATGGCTTAACTCCTATGTTATAAAGCACACACGTTCACTGCCTTGTTAGCTTTTAATTCAGCCACAGATTCATTTTCTATTCAAAACACTTTAACATTTTTAACAAAGTCCTTAGATAAATAATTCAAGGAGAAATCTCAGCCAATTTCCTCGAACTGTTAATGGATATGCTAGATTGATATGTTTTGCCTAATCTACTTTGTCTAAACAGTGGCAGTCTAAAAAAAGAAGATAACTTTTTGGCCATTTGCCACAAATGGCAGAATTGCTCATTAATTAAACACTACAATAAAATAAATTTTGTAGCAAATGAGGCATAAAGCATATATTTTACCATAAAGGATTCAAAATAGAATGGAAGTAATAATATTCTATTGCTATTTGTGTACTGTAAAAATTGTAATCCATGCCATATCCATCAGAAACCAGGAATATATAAACCGATTGTGAAACAAGTCAATAAGAATACACACAGATTAATTCCTGCAAACGAGTTTACAGAGTAATGATATGGTATTTCTAGATTACAACATTTATGCTTAACATCAGAGAGAAAGCCAAACAATATATATGGCTGAAACACTGTCAAGAAAACAAATAATATTAACTTCTTTGGTCACTTAGGAAGGCAGAAATTAAGGTTACATATTTACAGTAGTTGCCACTAGAGAGTCAACATGTGCAAATGGTTAGGATATTCCTGCAAGTAAAATATGATCATTTCCTATTTTAAACATGCGACAAACCTAATTTTTAAAAGTAATCAGCCTGGGAAATACTACTTCTATAGTAAAAACAATACTACGCAAGAGCATACAAGGCCATATCATTAGTACAGCCTAGTACTTGAAAACATACTGAGTCAAATTCTGTGCTGGTCCTATTTCACTGCTTTCACTGTTATGCCTGCAAACAACATGTCCTATAGTTTCTCAGAACAACAGTGTTTGTCATCTGGTCTTCTGCAATGAAATAAACTAATGTAGAGCAATTTACAGAAGTTAACTCACTCATAATACAGCACTTCCAACCAAATGACCTGAGTGCTGATATCACATGGGTGCAAGGGTCAGCATACAGTGTCACTTACCTTAATGATGCAAAAGAGCATGATATACTTTCATAAAGCACTATATTTGTGCTGCTCTGCTGCTGGTTTGGTGTACAATCATAGAGCACCTGAAGAGTTAAAGTACAACCTGCAACTTTCCTGACCTTATGGAAATAGCATATTGCTGCTGTTTTACATATGCTGACCTCCTGCACATCTAATACAGTAGTTCTAAAGACTGATATTAATAATGCCAAGAATCTCAAAGACATTTTACAAATATTAATGAACCCAAGCATCACAACATGGATGTAAGTCTCAGAAATATTATCCCAGTTTTGCAGATGGAGAAATTGAGGCACATATGAGTTCAGTTAGTAATCTGCCTCAGGTCACAAAAAACATCAGTGTCAAAACCATTATAGCCAGCAATGAGACTTTCTCCTCACTAATAATTTGGAATATAGTTTCTTCTCAAGGCATGCATATAACTCCCAGTTTAATATGTTACTATAAGAAAAGAATATTGTCCTTTTGTGAGTTAATTTTAGTGCCCATTAAAGTGTAAGGTTGATAATGCATTGGCAAGTCACACACAGGATCAAATTCTTACCTCACTGAAGTCAATAGGCACTTTGCCATTGACTTCAAGTGAGCAGGATTTGGCTCAGTGTGCCAGCAGGTGTTTGAGTATGATCAGTTGTTATTTTTCAGGGCATCAGTGGTGCTCAGAAACTTAATATACACTGAAAAAAATATCATTTTATAAAGAAATATGGATAATATTGTAAAGATTTCATACAATAATGTATAGAACAGCTGTATTGTGAAAACCCATAACAATCTCTTTCTCTCAGAGGTCCATCCTTCCTTTCCAGCCAATTTAAGATTGCATAGTTTTTTAGAACAGGGCTCTTACAATCTTCCTGTTCCCAGCATGTTTTTCTGTCCAGGGAAAAGAGGAATGTGCGAACCAAACTCCTCCAAAAGAAAGAAGTTTCACCCCTATTACCAGATTAAGCAATACGAATAAGAAAAATAAAGGGAAAATAGACGTATATATTGTTTTCAAGTTGGCAGGTTGTTTCATCCTCAAAGTGCAATGAATAGCATATGTATTTGGAACTGACTCCAGGATTACACTGGCTTCTAAAATATGAACTATCGCTGAGAATGTGTCTTGGCTCAACACTGACATAGTAGATCTTTGGTTATCCAGATCCCTTTAGAAACCATCTGCCAAAAAGCCATTTGGATAACTAGAATCATTCAGGTAAGTGAAACTGCAGCACTGTGAGGAATTATACATGCTAACACATGATGCATCATGTGAAACCAAACTTAACAGTACATATATTAAATCCAGTAAAGCTTAAAATAGTGTTCTATTTTACACTTTTAAGCCTGTCACACAATATTAGAAGTTAGTAACATGAACTTTCTGTTCTGATAACTATGGGATCAGATAGCTGAGGTTCGGTAGCTGAGGATGTAGCGTATTTGGCTGGGATTGGCAACCTATGGTCCACGGAGCCACAGGATCTGGCCTATGGAGCTCAGGCTTTGGCAGCATTTGGCAGAGGGGAGTCTTGGTGGTGTTTGGCAGAGGGGGCTTTGCCATGCTGCACTGTGGCCAGGCAGGTGTGTGGCTGAACAGCACTGAACTTGGCCTATGTCATACCACAGCCAGGTGGTGGGGAGAAGTGGCTGTGGAAAGAAGCAGTGGTAGCAGCCAAGTCCTAGCACTGGCCAATCTTGGACCCAAGCTAAGCCATTCTGCCTGTCACTGGAATATATTACCATCTGCTGCATTAAAGCAGCATCACATGGAAATATGGTTTCGGTGCATTATATAGTGGACTCTTCAGAAATCTTGGAAATAGGGCTTCACAGATTCATATGAAAAGGGTTTAATTTTACCAAATAACAAGACAAAACAATCATATTGTTCCTCTCATAAAGATATCAATTAAAAACAGTGTTCTGTTTCATATTCATCTGACACCAATGTAAATTAGGAGCAACTCAAGTAAAGCAGATGGAGTTACAAACTAGGACCAGAATCAGTCCCTGGACCTCCAACTGCGTGAACATTACAGGGTTTCCCAACATATAGAAAAGAAAATTAAGGAAAGCACAAAATGAAATATGAAGAGGAATCAAAAAGTCTAAATAGTATACTCCCACCCCTGCCAAGTTTCACTGTGTTCATCTTTTCTATTATTAGTCTTCTGACAGTACAAAATGCCCTATTGTAGCTGTACTGATAGAAAGAACAAACACTGCTCTTACTCTTAAAAAAACAGAAAAAACACAGCCCTAGTACTAAAGGATAGATGGGAAAGCAACATGGCAACATAAACACTTGGAAGGGAAAAGGAGCTACTTGAAGATTGATTCTCTAGCCTTTAATAAGGGGAAGGAAGACAGAGAAACCAAAAACTTAGGTTAATAATGCTTCAGTGAACTCCTTCAATCAACTCCACACTGATTTCTCTAGAAGGAACAAACGTTTCTCATCTAAGAACATCTGCAGTGAGGCATCCATTTGGATTGCTGAATATATATTTTACTTCTGAATTGCAACAGATCTGCCTAGCCCTGCAATTCCTAGTCCTGTTTTGAGGTAACCTCATGATTAAGTTTTATGAATGTTATGTACCAGGAACAAGTGTCTAGAGGGGACTTAAAGACCACCAAGCTAAGTGCATCTGTGACCCAAGTCATATTCAAATCTTGGTCCTTAGATAGCGAAACCTAGTGCACTAATAAACACTGCCACACAATGAACCTTCCCCTACCAAATAATGATATTTTTAAAATGCACATTTCTTGTTTAGTAAACTCTGCATATTACTCATACAATAATAGGTTGAGACCTCTCATTGTTTAAACTCACTTTGTCTTAGTAACTAATGTGCATAAGGAATTGTCTTATATTTTCTTGTTCTTGGCATATAAACAATACAGTGATGATGTGCCTAAAATAAAACAACCTTTGCAAGGTGTGAGTAAAAATATGCATTTACTGTAAACCACATAGGAATAACATAGCACCAACTATAAGCAAGAGACAAAAAGGTTCTCGGTATTTTTATACTAACCATTAGCCCCTAAATAACCCCATTCACTTTCCAATGTAGTATGCTCCCTATGAATTTGGAGTCATCTGTACACCCAAAGAACTCATCCAGACTTGATCCAACTGGTTTAGTTCAACTGGTAGAAAATTTGGTTATGACATGGCCAGTAACTTGGGTATGACATCCCTTTTTCCAGTGAGTATTATAGAAAACTATTCTATCCTTTGAGAATTTAATACAAAGAATATTTTACTAAAATTTTACAGCTTCCTCCCCCATAGTCCAACATAAAAATGAATCTTGCTGTTTTCATTTTTCGTAGAGATAATTCTTTCATCTGAAGTCAACAAATCTTAACCCTTTGATACTGGTAGCATTGACGCATTTTGGCTTAGCACAGAATCATATAATGACATGGTTGGGGGGGGGGGGGGGGGGGGACAACCAAAGGGGGGGGGGGGGGGATGAGCACAGCATGAGCCCCAGGCACTGCCTAAGGAGGCTCCTTCTTCCCCTCTTCCCCAAATCCTGCACCCTCCACCTGCACTCTGACAATGGGTTTTTTACTATCCAAAACACATCAGCATGAAATGCCACATATTGGCATAAAATTGTGGTAATGTTGAAGTTATGTTGTAACTGTGATGGTCCAGGAAAAATGCAAGAGGCAACAATTTTTGAGGGCAATACATTTTACTGGACCAACTGTATAGCTGGGAGAGATCTTAGACATGTTTTAGGGTGCTAGATACCCTCAGGTTCTCAGACCCTGTCCCTTGGAATAACATTTAAATTATTGCTGAAAGATTCAGAGAAGAGGTCAGAGACTGAATAATGCAAAGAACAAACTACACACTTAACTCCTAGCAGTGGTATCTCTTGAAAAGAGTTTAAAAATAATAAAAGGATAACATGAGGGGGAGGCATGGGGCTCTCACTGCTGCAATTTATTCTGTATCCCTTCTGTTGCTATCCAAAGAATTTCATTCCTGTTTCTTGAAACTGATAATTGGCTTGAAATATAGTTTGAAAAACATTTCCATGTGTGGAAGGGGTAGAAGGATTTTTAAGAGCTACCTTGGCAGGATTTTTAAGAGCTACCTTGATTCACACCAACAGGACATGCCGTTACCACGGTACCACCTAACCACAGTGACTGACTTGACTGAATGGAACATGCCAGCTATACCCTAATTTCCACAAAGTCAGTGTGCTGGTTTTGTAATGTGAACCACTGAGCACTTCTCAGTGTTGGAAGATAGCCAGGAAAGTCATTTCTTTTAAGATCCGAGGTTGAATTTCAAAAGGGAATTTGAATGTAAAAAGCCAGGCTTTTATTCTCTAAGTCACCCAGATCCTTCAACATTTCAATTTTTAATCATTTTTTGTGCCTGTGTTGCAGTGGATGAAATCACAGAACAAAGGTTTTATTTATCAAAAATGATCTGCAAGCTTAGAAAGCCAGTAGTAACCCTTTTGGTTATACTGTTCCATCCTTTAACCCAAAAAAGATAGTCAACTTTGAAAAAATGTATGAGAATATTGCAATACAGCATTACACAGCTGGAAACCACTAGTATTAATTTAATTAACAAAAAATCTATACTTAAGAACTGAAGTAAAACAGTATTTAGCATTTAAAAAACCTGTAAGTTATTATCAGAAAGATGAATTACTTGAACTAGGGGAGACTAGAACATACCAACTGAATGAAGTAGAGTATACGTTTCAAAGAAAATAGGTATGCAAGACTTCCAAGCAGATATGACTTAGAAATGCACCCAAATCACACCTGAGTTCAGCTGCCACAAGCTGTGCCAGCAGATGAAATGGAAACCATCTTAAAGAAGTACAAGATTCAAATCCAACTTTTAAAGTGCCTCTGTTTTATAGGGCCTTTTTACTACAGCCTCATAATTAGGAAAACATGGCTTATATTTCTTTCACTTCCTAAACCATAAAAAAATGGCTTTATTTTTAAAACATTAATTACATGATGGGGAAAAGCCTTTAATTTCCAAGAACTTACTCAACTAAGACAAATGATTTTTAAGAAGAGTAACAAACTTTCTCTCATGGCACAGAAATTATGTGGAACTGTAAGGAGGCATTATTAAACAAACCCATTTGGTGCTCATGATGTGGAATTCTCCTATGCTTTGAATTTGTTTCTGCTTCTTGAGTTAGCACTGCTTGAAGCAAATGATGTAGCTTTGTTAAGTAATAAAAACAACATTTTAGCTTGCTTCTGCTCAAAGTAAAAGAGGGACTGCTAGATTTTGTGTGCACTCCAGTTCACATAATGTCCTTAGATATTATACATATATCTGTTTATACCATTTGTGCAAGACGATAAATGACAGACTTTCGAAGACAGCCATAGGGACTTCCCATAGTATTACTTTAGAAGTATGTGCTTGATTTCTAATAGACAAATACCTTATTTTCGGGTGAAGGAAGAGTATACTAAGAAGAAGGATTATGTGAACAAAAGCATTTTTCATCAAGCTGGCATCTTTAATTATCATCTTGGATCTCATTTCTTAATGTAGTTCATGTAAATAATAATAATAATTACTACTTTGGGTTGTAGTGGCAGCCAAAATGTGCTAAGTACTGTACAAACATAAATGGATACATTTAAATATTAATGGCTCAGATTACTCTTCCCAGATATGTACAAAGAAGGTTCTTCTCACAGACAGATCCACACCTTTCCCATAAAAAGAAGGTCCAGCTGTCCCTGTAGGACAATTTTTCTTCTTTGGACTCAATGCAGTCACTTACCTAAGTCATCCCTGGTTCTAAAGAAAGGAATGAAGGAAGACAGAATAGATGCAGCATCACTCCACTGACCTTGAGAAACTCTAGACCTGAACAGGAATCTTGATGGTAGGGTCATAAAATCACTGTTTTATAATCTGACATAGAACAATCATGAAAATCTACAATGGTGAGGCAAATTATCAAGTTAAGATCACAAGTTTAAAAGGAGGGATGCAAAACCTCTGAACAACAAGCTATACTTCCAAATAGGAGTGAACGTTCCATGACTTTAACACTAATTTGTGTACCAATCAATGGCACCATGAATGTAAGAGATGGGATCAACACATCAGTTCCATCTAGCAGCAATAGTTTTAAAGTATCTTAAATGAGTGTTGCACACCTGTTACCCTGTTTGTTGACTGATGAACTGATTATTGCATTTTCTGTTTGTATTAAGACTTGAGGCTGATTGCCGGCCATCCCAGCTTTGGATATTCACATACACCATATTTACTCAAATACAAGATGAGGCATTCCCCCCACCACTCCCAGTGGCATGGGAAAAAAAACTCATCTTATAATCACATACAAGAAAATCTCACCAAATATACTGTCTATCATTAAGCTGCTGCCAAAAGCAGTATGTGCTCAGCAATGGAAACCAACTATGAAGTTGATTAAATGTAGCCAGAACTGAGCATAACTATAAAACACATGGGCCACATTGGGCAAACATGCTGATGCCAACCTACTACAAGGATAGGTTAATGTAGCCCACCTGAATAAAATATATGGTAGTGCCCATTACATGCAGTCACACTCAGCACTGACTCTTTTTCAAGTCATGATGAACCATGCTATTGCATACATTCTGACTTCCTCTTCATTCCCATGACTGTGCTGTGCCTTTCTTTCCCATTTCCAATGATGCTTCTTTCTTCAACGGTCTGGCAAACATAACAAAATAGGTCCTCAAGCAGTTCACCCAGAGTCTCTCTTTTGCTCCCTCTCTGAAGAGTGGATATGATTAGTGCAGCCCTGTCCTCCATGAGGTGAAACTGGACCAAGCTGCCCTGCCCCTCATCTGAATACAATTTTTTGGAGCATCCCAGGACTCATGACAAGAACAACCAGTTCCAGTCATGAATGGGTAGCTCATTAGCACATGGATCCTTTGGGGGGGGGGGGGGGGGGGG
>NW_005841835.1:7080872-7084919 GCF_000455745.1 Alligator sinensis
GGAGTATACACACAGACTGAGCAGTTCTGAACTGTGGGGTCACCATGGCTTGCAATGCTGTTGGCTCTGGTGGTGCCCAGCCCAATGAACTATGTGGTAAACCACAAGCTTTTGGCTCTGGACTAATACCATGCATAGGCAAGGGAAATACCATGAACACTAAGGCGGTTTTCCTATTAGCAGAGGATAATTGCTTTTTTGGCAAGGGGTAGTACCCTGGTGGAGGTAATGCATAGTTAGTCTCCCACTTTCTCTTCCAGTGGGAAAATCTTGGCTTTATGCCCACTTTATGGAAAAGGGAGGCTCCTTCCTAGCTTGCTCCTGCAGCCATATATCTATGGTAAGCAAAACTCGGGGGCATCCAAACCTCAAGCCTCCCGGCTTGGGCCTGCATGCGGGATGCCTATCAAAGGATTTAGAAGCATCTGAAGTCCCAGCAGGCAGGGGTGGAGGATGTTTGCTGGAAGTAGGGCCCAATTTGGTTCATGAATGACTCACGTATTTGGAATTGATTTGGCTGATTTGACTTGGAACACAAAAAATGTTCCTTAAAAAAAACAAAAAACAGCTTGTGCTACATATAAGTAAGTGTACTTTTAAGCCAAGGTGTTGCTTAAAAGTATGTTTATGGAGTACCTGTGCTAAAATCTGCAACAGTTTTAAGTAAAAGTAACATGTATCAATTCTGAATAAATTAAGTGCATGGGTACTATATGCACATTGCTACAGTCATGTTTAATTTCAAGGTTATTGTTTTCAAATTTACTCCTCACCTCCACGTACACAGGGAGAGCAGGGCCTGACAGTAAGGAGAGGGGGAAGGGTCTGCGAGGGGTAAAAGCTGGTGGGGGAGGGGGTAGGAAGAGAAAAAAAGGAGCTACCTGACCCCCTGGATTTATTTTCCCTGCTGTAGTAGTTGAAGGGGGACACATTCAAGGCAAACCTTCAATAATTAGATTCTATCCTTGGGAACTTATAACAAATTTATAAATTTTCCATATATAGAATCTAATTATTGGAGGGTCATCTTATAATCAGTTATCTTCTATTTAAGTAAATACAGTAGTTTCTTTTCATTCTTCAATCTTGTCCACTGATCTCACTTCAACAGAATCATTGCTTCTCAAATGGCACCTGATTTTAAAGCCACAATTATAGTCTATTGGAATTAGTTTTTCGTAAGTTTGTCTTTTCTCATCAAACTAGGGAGGTTGATTTCCTTGTTCAGATCCTACCTTTTTGGATTTCCACTGGAGAATCAGTGCCAGCGCTAAGAGATGAACCTGTCAGTCACTCGTTAGGTCTGTCACAGAAAGTGTAATTTCTAGAATATAGAGCACATGCTACTCCAACCATATTTTCTCACATACATGTACCTTTTCACCCCAAAATCAGCCCACCAAAATTGGGATGTGCATTTTAAGCAGAGAAGCTGTTTTCTTCACTGGAAAAGGAGCATTACCCTGGTGACATTGTACATGCCACACAGCAGCGAAGATGGCTCTCAGTTGTGTCTGGTTCGCAAACTGAAGGGCCAGAGTCCTGTATAAACACTCTCACAGCCCTGTGGCCGAGACTGTAGCCTGTGCCTGAAGCAGCAAGTAAACTATTTGTAGTATCTTGAGGTTTATGATATGGAAACAACACTTTATTCATAGGCACTTACAGAAAGAACTACTTACAGTAAGGAGGTAACAGTCTTGCTACTGCCTTTTACAAGGCTCTGGGGCCTAACCTTGTATGATACAGAGCAAGTGTTCCTGGAAACAGTGTCCGGGAAGGGTGGCATCATAGGAAAGTGTTGCACATCAGGAAGCTCCCAATGCCACAGCTCTTGGCACTATTTATTTCCAGGAGGCCTTATTCTATATAGCACGGTTGGTCATGACTCTGCAAAAATATTTTTTTCTAAATTCTGCCTTCCAAAAACAAGGTACATGTTTTATTTGGGGCATGTTGTATGTGAGAAAATACAGAAAAACTATACTTACAGATAAACAGCTCTGAGGGCATCTTTACCCATGCTCTGGGATGAAAGGGGAGGGGGGGGAGGCACATTACTTAGAGCAGCTTAAAGAGCTGCTCTAATTAAGGCACCTGCAGCATCATGTGTATTCAGCATCCCACACTTCAAAATGGAGGTGGGGGTGCTTTAACTGAAGTTCATTTGATGAGCTTAGTTAAAACACGCCTGCTGACATTTTGAAGTGGGGGGATGCTGAATACATGTGATGCAGAGGCTGTTGGAGTGTGCTAATTAGCATGCTCCAGCAGACTCAATCAAGTCTGTTCTGATGTTTGCTAATTAGCATGCATTGGAGCAGATGTCCGGCACATGTATAGGTTTCCTGAGGTTCTGAACTCTAAAGAAAAGACTAATGTTGTCTAGAGGTTGGGAAGTGCCCCAGATATTTCAGTTCCTAACCAAGGCATCCACCTTGTTCACATCTATACCCAAAAACATTGCAGTAGTTGTTTCTGTGTCTTGGATGCTTCTAGCTTAGAATAACAGAAAGTAGGGTGGAAAGGATCTCTGGAAGTTTCATAGTTCTGTAGTTGGTAGGGCTGGATGGGACCTGAGCAGATCATCAAGTCTGACCCCCTGCAATGGTAGGAAAGAGTACTGGGGTCAAACAATGCTGGCAAGGTGTTCAGCTAGCCTCCTCTTAAAGACCCCCAGGGTAGGAGCCAGCACCACTTCTCTTGTCACCTAGTCCAATCCCTTGCAGAGACAAGATCACCCCTATCCAAACCATCCTATGCAAATCTTCATCTAACCTATTAGTAAAACTAGTCAACTCTGACACGCAACCACAAACCTGTCACTGGTAAAGCAGGACAACAATGGTGGCTAATGTCCTGCTGCTGCAAGGGTTGTTAAAATATATTGAAAGATGCAAGGAAAAGGGCACCCCCCCCCGATATATAAGGTGGCAATCTCTCTCCCTTCCACCCTTCCATCCTCCCCAGTCTGTTCCAAATTGACCACAGGGTAAAATTCCTTTCTGACCCCAAATATGGTGACTGGTCTGACTTGAGCAGAGAGGGAAGAACACTTAGCCAGAAACCTTCAGGCTTTAATCCCAGCAGCAGCACTGGCAGGCACCAATACAAATCCCCACATTTAGCTGCAGCCAACAGCTAATACTTCTGAGGAAGGGAATCTTCTCTGCACTTTCTGAAAAAGGCAGAGGAAAAAATTCCTTCCCAGCCCCATGTGGCAACCAGAAAAGCCCCAAAGCATGGGAAATACTTATAGCAGAGCATAGACATAACTAATTCTAGACCAGGGGCGGGCAATTATTTCAGGCAGAGGGCCACTTACCCAGTTTTGGCAATCTGTCGAGGGCTGCATGGGTAGCCCTGCCCCTTGCCAGGTGCCCTACCCCTTGACAGATGCCCCGCCCCCTTGTCACCATCTTGGGACCAATGTACCAGGGCCAGCACTGGTGGGGCCCAAAGCAGGGCACAGGCTTGCAGTGGTCTGTGGAGCTAGGCTGGGCTGCACTAGCAGGGAGAGAGGGGAGCACGTCTGGCTCCACAGAACCCCTGCTGGCTGGGACCCAGCACTCCTATCACCCTGCTCTGGGCCCCACTGGCACTGGCCCCAGGAAACCGGTGCAGGCCCTATGCTCCTGCTACCTCCTGTGCCAACTCACACCCATTAACCCCCAGCCCCACAGTACAGACGGGGGCAGCACACAGCCCCACCCCCCTGCTCACTGGCAGGGAAGAAGCTGGTGCTGAGTGTGGGGAAAAGTGGCCCCTCGCCTGCCCCATGGCTGGCGCTCCCTGCTTCAGGTGCTTGCAGCCCAGGCGGAGCTGTCTGGAGCAGGCACAGGCAGCCCCACATGGGCTGCAAGTGGCTACAGTGCTAGGCGCTGGCCATGGAGCAAGTGAAGTACCGCTTTTCCTTGTGCTCAGCACCAGCTTGTAACCTGCCCCACTAGGCTCTGTGCTGGCTCCAGGCTTGCCCATTGGTGGCAGCAGCTGCAGCCCCCCTCCCTCCCCCCATGTGCCGTGCCAGGCAGTGTTGGCTGCTGCTGC
>NW_005841836.1:0-3603 GCF_000455745.1 Alligator sinensis
AGGCACAAAAAAAATCACTGGGTTGTGACAATTGGAAGCAGTGCTAGAATGACACCCACAGCAAAGGAATCCTGCTCTGGCTTGTAATGGTAATTTAGGTTCATCACAAATGTGTTTACGCTCCCCTTACCTCATTTTGGTCATGGAACTTAAACCTAGAATTCTCACTTCTGATAAGGAAGATGCCACCAAAGTCATTTTCCCCCTCCTCTACATCTCTTGTACATGTGTCCGTGTGCATGCACCCCCCCATGACTTTGCTAATCACAAGGAACATCTGTCAACTGCTAAGAATATTTTTGTACCATTTTGTGAAGCATAATATTTATATAGCCCAGCAGTATAATTAAAGTAATGTTTAGTTAACACTTGAAAACAGCTGGAAACTCACCAAAGCACACGGTGAGATTTATAGCCTGTATTAATAGGGTGCCTGTAAGGAACTTCCAGGGATTTTTTTGTGGTATATCAGTATTGATGGTTCCTATACTCCAGTACTGGGGCCAAATCCTCAGCTAGTATAAAATGGCATAACTCCTAGTTAAGTCATTGGAGCTATGTTGACTTGCATCACTGGAGGATCCAGCTGGTTGATTTCTGGAAGTGCAGTGTGGTTCAGAGAGTATGAACTGTCCAGAAGCCTTCAGGCATTATTGTTACTTTAGTTAATAGCAAATGCAGCATTTTGTATGAGGGTGGGGGGAGACAACTTTTCTAGATTTTCAACTCTTTGGGGCAGGGGCTGTTGCTTCTAGGTTTGTACAGCACCTAGCACAATTGACCCCAAACTGATGCTTGCCTGTATATGCTACTGCCACATAACTGTATAGTAAGGGCAAGGATTTTGTTTTTAGTTAAAGGTTAGACTGAGATTCTGAAGACTTTCAGGTGGAGTAGTTTGGGGAGGGGCAGGGAAGAAGTGCCAGGTCATAAGGCTGTAGAACAGTGATTCTCAAAGAGGGTGCCATGCCACTCATCAGTACTGCAAAATCCTTTTAAGGGTGTTGCGGGGTACTGTACAATTTTAGCACTGCTAAGTGTGCAAACGCCTACACATAATTCACAAGATAAACCCAGAAATTCCAAATAGGCATCAATGGTGTCAAAAACATTCTGCTCTACTGAGGCCTTTCTAAGTTCTTTGAAACAGCAGAATTGCTGTATTATGTTTCTAGAGTCAAGAAATGAATGAAAGCTAAGAGCTGGTGTTTTTCAAGGGGTGATTTGAGTCCAATGAGATGTTCCTTGAGTCTAAAATGGTTGGGAACTACTGATGTAGATGGCTTGGGACCTTTGACTAGAAGCTAACCTCTTTTGTTGAGAAAAGCCTGAAAACCCTGAGGCTGTTTGAGAGGGAAGGAACCCATGGTGATTATAGATACAACTAACTCCATTTCTTTGTGAGTCCTGCCAGGCTCAGGCTGTAGTGTGGTGACTGGAACTGGAGAAAGGGGGTCAAGTTTCTGAAAGGGCTACTGTAGATACTACACCAAGGACGAAAGGATTCAAACCAAGATACTCTGGTGTCCCACATAAAACCCTAGCATCTCAACATGCTTAAGATCTGTATCTGTAATGATACACTGAAGCCCTTGTGTAAGCTCAGTCTCAAGTTTCTCAGTGGCTCTAGGATAGAAATTGCATCCCAAGCAGAGGCTTTGCCTTTATTTGGTTCTGCAGGAGCCAAGGGCTGAGGCAGCTGAAGAGGAGACTGGTCCATGGGAACTTACAGAGATTTTATTCCTCTATGGGGGAGGCATCCATGTCAGAGGTATGTGGGTCCTATAACCCTGACTAGAACTGGAGGCAGCCCACGGGTGAATCTATAGTCTCCCTCCTGGAGTGGTTCTACCAATGCCTTTTTTACTTGCCCCAGGTCAGGAGCAAATAAAAGCCCTTTCATCTCATTAATTGTTCAATTTCTTTGATTCTTGACATGCTCCCAAGCCATACCCTGTACAGAGCATCTACTTTGTGACCATTTTAGGGGCTTCATTTAAGCCTGTGAGCTTGGGAGCCTGGTACAACTGTAAGCTAATTTCCCCCTCTCATAGGCTCTACTTCCAGTGGCTGTTTCATAGATTCATAGTTTCATAGACATCAGGGCTGGAAGGGACCTCGGAAGATCATCGAGTCCAGCCCCCCACCCAAAGGGCAGGAAGTCAGCTGGGGTCATAGCATCCCAGCAAGATAAGCATCCAGTTTCATCTTGAAGGTGTTCAATGAAGGCGCTTGAACCACCTCCGGTGGCAGGCTGTTCCAGACCTTGGGGGCTCGGACAGTAAAGAAGTTCTTCCTTATGTCCAGCCTGAAACGATCTTGAAGTAGTTTGTGACCATTCGACCTCGTCATCCCTTGGGGCGCTCTGGTGAACAAACGTTCCCCCAGATGCTGGTGGTCACCCCTGATAAACTTGTAGGTGGCCATCAGATCACCCCTGAGCCTGCGCTTTTTCAGGCTAAAGAGCCCCAGGGCTCTCAGCCTGTCATCGTAGGGTCTGCTTCCCTGACCTCTGATCATGCGCGTGGCTCTTCTCTGGACTCTCTCAAGCTTCTCCACATCCTTTTTGAATTGTGGAGCCCAAAACTGGACACAGTACTCCAGCTGCGGCCTCACTAAGGCCGAGTACAGGGGGAGAATGACGTCCCGGGATTTGCTTGAGAGCAAAAATAAAAATGTTTGTGCACTCCCTGCTCCTCCATTGCAGAAATCTATTTTAATCCGTTTTTAAAAACACACTTATTCTCTAAAGCAATTGGCTCCAAAATGTGGTACCTCTACTTTTGCTATTTACACACTCTCCTTTTTCATCCCTAAAGCTATTTCTTTCGGATTTGGGGGTTCCCAGTTCCTGTCATCTTGCTTTAGTTCAATCTATTCTAGATGGAGCTTTACCTGACGATTGCCTAAAAACGAGGCGCTGAACGCCGCTGCTTAGCGGCGTTCCTGTCAGAGAGTGCATTTTGCACGGGTTCTGTGATTTGGATTGACATACCACTTGTTTCTGTATAAATATGAACTCGCCATTTTCTCAACCTCCTGAAACCCTCAATATTTTGGATCTTGGAAATGGCCCGTCTCCTTATATGGTACTGGAGCAGCCGCTAAAGTTAGAGAGAGAGTTTTGCTAAAAGCTCTTTCCATTCTGGTGTTAGAAAGGAAAAAGGAGAATTGGCAATTGGGAAATTCAAGTGCAACTGCTTTCTCCGCTTGGTTCAGTAGAGGCAGAGTTGCTTGCTGGCATTCAGAACTCACTCTCTATTCTCCAAATAGTTTTGAAAAATAACAGGGTTCAGAAGGATGCCAAGGTGGGCTAAGTGGAGAAACGTGAATGTAGTGGGTAGGGTGCGTGAGAAAGTCTGTTACTAGAAATGGATTTACCCTGATCTTGCAAGCTGCTCTGCAAGTCGCCAGCTCCTTGAGTACCCTGGGGTGAAGATTGTCAGGGCCGGCTGACTTGAAGGTATCCAGCTTCTCAAGATGTTCCTTCACAAAGTCAGCATTAAGGGAGGGCAGGGGATCACCCTCACCCGGACTTCCCGGCCCTGTAGCGGGCATGGGCGTCCCATGGGACTGAAGAAATACTGACGCAAAGTACCTATT
>NW_005841836.1:3653-6870 GCF_000455745.1 Alligator sinensis
TCAGCAGGGGTCCAATGTTGCCCCTGCTTTTCCTCCGGCTCCCCACGTATCTGAAAAAGGACTTCTTATTGTCCTTGATGCTCAAAGCTAGCTGGAGTTCAGTTGCAGCCTTGGCTTTCCTGGTCTGCTCCCTACAGGACCGGACCAGTGCAGAATAATCCTCCTTGGAGGTGACTCCCATCCTCCACCCTTTGTAGGCCTTTCTTTTTAGCCTCAGGAGATCTGCTAGGTCCCTGGAGAGCCAGGGGGGCTGCTGTGCCCTCTTGCTGCCTTTCCTCCGAGATGGAATAGACTTAGTTTGTGCATTGAGGATTGCTCCCTTGAGGAGCAACCACTCCTCTTAAACTCCCCTCTCCCTGTGGTCACGGTCCCTTAGGGCCTCACTGACAAGCCTCCTGAGCTTGTCAAAGTCGGCTTTCCTGAAGTCAAGGACTTGCGCAAGTCAAGGCTGTAAGGATTTTCTCAGTTTTGGAGCTCTCTCATAGTCCAAGGGAAACTGAGGACTGTGGGAGAGGTGAGAGGGAAGAGGAGGAGAGATTTGTGAATATGAATTCATGAGTGGTTTTGTTCAATCCATGTTGGCTTTTACTGGGAGAAAAAAATATTGCCTGAAAAGCAAAACATACATAATGAATAAATAACAGCCAATAGCCTAACTCAGGGGTGGGCAATGCCCAGCACGGGTGCCAGAGCGTGGAATGCAAAGGTATTTTGTTTGGCACACGTGCCTGGGGGAAGATGGCAGGAAAAGGGCTGGGGCTGCACTGCCACAGCAAGGATTCGACCCTTCATGGCTCCCCCACCATCCACCCCTGGCACACCAACATTTTAAAAGGGTGTTTTTGGTACTCTGCATAAAAATGTTGCTGATCCCTGGCCTAGCTTCTATATAGCACTTCTTCTCAGATCTCAAAGTGCTTTTACCAAGGAGGCCAACATGATTCCCATTTTACAGATGGAAAACTGCTGCATAAGTGCTTTGCTAAAGGGATGAGCTGAAACCTGTGCTTGTATGCTTTGATGAACCAAACCTTTAGAGAACTTCAGACAAGGGATGTGTGTTTAGTGTGTGTATTTTAGGCATATCATTTATTAAAATGCCCCTATTGCTACACGTGTTCAAGGAACAATACATATCTATTGAAACAGTGAAAAGGTCATAGTCCAGAGGGTGTCTGGGTACATACGGAGTGGCCTACTTAGGAGTATTTGTACTGAGTGCACCAGGCAAGATTATGTTTGTGAAGAAAGCAGCCAGAATATGTTTTCCAGTATAAATTTAAGTGCAACAAAGAACCAGGGCACCACCGCTAAACCCCTGTTGGTGAAATAGTTAGCTGCCTGGCCTGTTAGAAAAAAATCAGGTAGGAAACATCAGGCTCAAGGAATCGGTTCCATCCTATAGTTTCATAGTTTCTTAGTTGGTAGGATTGGAAGGGACCTGAGCAGATCATCAAGTCCAACCCCCTGCCATGGTAAGAAAAAGTACTGGGGTCAAACGACCCCAGCTAGGTGTTCATCTAACCTCCTCTTAAAGGCCCCCAGGGTAGGAGCCAGCACCACTTCGCTTGGAAGTTGGTTCCACATCCTAGCCACCCTGACAGTGAAGTAGCGCCTCCTGATGTCTAGTCTGAATCTACCCTCTGCCAGCTTGTGACCGTTATTTCTAGTCACTCCTGGTAGTGCTCGGGGGAACAGGGACTCCCTCAATGCCTGCTGGTGCCCTCTGACTAGTTTGTAACAGGCCACAAGATCCCCACCTCAGCCTTCTCTTGTGGAGGCTGAACAGGTTCAGGTCCCTCAGCCTCTCCTTGTAGGGCCTGCCTTGCTGCCCCTAATCATGCGGGTGGCCCTCCTCTGAACCCTCTCAATGCTGGCCACATCCCTCCTGAAGTGCGGCGCCCAGAACTGGACACAGTACTCCAACTGCGGCCTGACCAGTGCCGCATAGAGGGGGAGGATCACCTCCTTGGACCTGCTTGAGATGCATCTGTGGATGCATGACAAGGTGTGGTTGGCCTTCCAGTGTTCCCACACTGCCGGCCCATGTTCATTTTGGCATCAATAATGATTCCAAGATCCTTTTCTGCCTCTGCACTGACAAGAAGGGAGTTCCCCAGCCTGTAGGTATGCTGCTGGTTCTTCCCCCCCAGGTGCAGCACCTGGCACTTGTCAGTGTTGAAACCCATCCTGTTCTCATCTGCCCACCCCTGTAACCTGTCTAGGTCTGATTGCAGCCTATTCCTCCCTTCTAGCATGCTCACTTCCCTCCACAACTTAGTGTCGTCAGCAAATTTGAACAGGGTGCTTTTTACACCCTCGTCCAAGTCACTGAGGAAGATGTTGAACAGCATGGGTCCGAGGACCGACTCGTGGGGGACCCCACTGCCCACATCCCTCCAGGTCAAAAATGACCCGTCCACCACCACTCTCTGGGTGCAGCCCTCCAACCAGTTAGCGACCCATTTGACTGTGTAGGTGTCGACGCCACAGTCTCCTAGTTTTTTAATGAGAATGGGGTGAGAGACAGTGTCGAAGGCTTTCCTGAAATCCAGAAAGACTACATCCACTGCTACCCCTGTGTCTAAGGATTTTGTGACCTGGTCATAGAAGGCCACCAGGTTGGTCTGACAGGACCTGCCTCTAATGAACCCATGTTGGTTGCCCCTAAGCATGATCTCCCCTGCTGGCCCCTCGCGGACATGTGCCAGGATAATTCTTTCAAAAAGTTTACCCAGGACTGAGGTAAGGCTAACTGGCCTATAGTTTCCTGGGTCCTCCTTCCTCCCTTGTTTGAAAATGGGAACCACATTGGCCCTTTTCTAGTCCTCTGGCACATCACCAGAGCACCACGAGTGCTTGTAAAGCTGTGCCAGGGGTCCCGCAATGACCTCTGCTAATTCCCTCAGCACTCTGGGATGGAGGTCGTCAGGACCTGCTGATTTGAATATGTCCAGTCCCTCCAGAGGTTCCCTGACTAGATCCTCACTGATCCTAGGTTTGGCTGGGCTGGGTATAGAGCTTCTGATAACCTCAATGAATGTTGCTTCTTGTCAGGTTTTCCTTAGGAGAAGAAAATCACTGTGAATCTATGTAGGCACCTTCATACTTTTTCCCAAGCTGCCTGCTTCCAACTGGATCAGCACCCTCACCTCTGTAAAATACTCACTCTGGAATCATTGCTGCTGTCAATGCCTGCAAGAAATTAGCTGGGGGG
>NW_005841836.1:6901-13044 GCF_000455745.1 Alligator sinensis
GGGGGGGGTGCTTTCCAGTGATTTCAGACAGTGTGCTCTCCACAAAGTGATTCACTGAAGCAAAAATTTTAATGTTGGCAATATAATGCACTGAAATTATGCAGGGCTTTATTCAGTATCACTGTAAGACAAAGTATTCTTTGGATCTAAGTTCACTCTTATTATTTTGTATTACATTAGGCAACCAACTTCCTTTCAATGAAGCCTTGTGGCCTAGCTTTTAGTGTGAGTTAGGTACCTGACTTCCACTTATATAAATCTGAGCCTGTCTGTCCAGGTAATGCCCATCTCAAGCATTTAAAAATCAGGTGATAGGCCCTACTTAAAATCAAGAGGTGGACTAAAAACCATGAAACTTGCAGCAGGATCTTAGGGGATAGAACATGGATATAGAAATGGACAGTCCTTGCCTACCAATGTTTCCCATCTTGTGAGAGAGACAGCAGGAGGGAAACACAGGCCTTGTCTACACAGGCCTTGTCTACACGTATTAATGCACCTTTGTAATGCACATTAAATTTAGTACCTCCAATGTGACGTACTAAATTAATGAGCATTAGGCTGTGCTAATGCACAGTAGTGCATGTGCATGCTTTTTTTAATGATGGTTAATGCACAGTAAACTATTGTACAGTGTATTATTGTAATATCATGGTTTTTATGTGATGCTTTAATGCGGAATAAAATAGTCTACTGTGCATTAAAGCATACGTGTAGATGCACCCACAGAAAGGTAAAGTGCTCAGCACAGATTAGCGGGGGAGCAAGGAAACGGGATTAGAACACACGGTTTAGAAACTCCACCATGCTGTATGTACAACTTCCGCTCTGCTTCTCTTAGCGTAGGGGAATGCTACTGTCCTGCTTTCCCCGGTGCAATATTTTGAAAAGAATTTGCTAAATGTACCACAGTAGCTGTTCTCAATAAGGGTTTTTATCCTCTTAAAAAGAAGTACCTCTGTTTCACCATGGTAAACCTACAATAAATACTGAAATAGCATTTAAAAAAACAAACTAGAAAAGTAAAATCAAAGAAGAAAAGGATAGTTTAGGAAGAGCTGAATTGCCAAATGCAAGACTTTCTCCAAATAAATGCAGTGAAATCTACAGATGTGCTGTCATTTAATTACAAGATGATCATGTATAAAATGGGCTATTGAGAAGGAGCATCAAGCATATGCTGCCTTCATTCCTCATTTCTTCAGTTATTTTACTTGTGGCCTGTTGTATATATACACTTGCACATGAATCTGGATCAAAGTGATTAATGCTGTCATTGTGGGGACATGGCAGAGGCACAATTATCTGTGTCATTTTTCTTTATCTGGGAAGCTGCCTAGGAGTAAGAAAGCAAAGTGCCTTGTTCCCACCTTGCTCCATAAATAAGTAGGCCACATAGAATCAGAATGAAATAGGGCTGGAAGGGACCTTCCAAGGTCATCTAGTCCAACCCTCTGCCTGAGGCAGGATCATCCCTGTCCAACCATCCTATACAAATCCATCATCTAAACTCTTTGTAAAATTACCATCAATCTTGACACAACACAAGACATAATATCCTAACCTGCCACAGATAAAGCTGGGGAACCATAGCAGCCAACGTCCTGCTTCTATAAAAGGTTGTTAATATATGCTCAAGAGAGCCCAGGCAGAGGGCCACCCCCACTCCTCTTCCCCACCCAGTCCATACCAATCTGATCATGGGGTAAAATTCTTTCCTGATCCTAAATATGGCAATTGGTCTGACCCTGAGCAGGGGGCCCAGGAACTCTTTAGCCAGGAACCTCCTGCTTAAGGTCCCAGTAGGAGGCTGGCACACCCCAGTAAAAAATCCCAGCCTTGGCTACAGGTAACATCCAATGCCTCTGAGGAAAGCTTAAAAACACACTGACACATCTAATGTGGTATTGGTAGTGGTGGTTCTCTCAGCATGCTGTTAGGTACCACCATTCTCAAATGTGGGGTCCTGTTTCAACAATCCCATCCTTCTCTTGCAAAGTGTTTAAGGATGTGTTTTACTTCCACAAGGTGGAGGTACATTACTGAGAGGGCTGGACTGCTGATTTAGGACTACAGGTCTGAGAATATGGGGCCACCACATGAAGTGGAGTGAGAAGATGGCACTTTGCTTTCCTGACCCAATGATGTGTATCGGACAAAGGTACATGATGTAGATTGTTGTGCCTCTTTGAATGCTAAAAAATAGCATCCTAAATCAATTATGCTAGCTGATTACCAGTATCTTTGAAATTAAGGTACTTTGAGGCCTCACTCTGGACGTGGGCATCAAGGGCACCTATACACGTGATGGACTTCTGCTCCAGTGCATGCTAATTAACATGTATTGGAGCAGACTCAATAATTAAACCTTCTGTGAGTCTGCTGGAGCATGCTAATTAGTGCACTCCAGCAGCCCCTGTGTCACATGTATTCAGAGTTCCCGCATTTCAAAAATGGCAATGGGGGTGCTTTAACTAAAGCTCATTGAATGAGCTTTAGTTAAAGCACCTCGGCTGTCATTTTGAAGCACGGGACACTGAATACACATGATGCTGTGGGCGCTTTAATTAGAGTGGCTCTGAGAGGCCTGTGGGGCTCTGAGAGTCATTCTAATTAAAGTGCCCCCCCGCCCTACCTTGGAGCACATATATAGACGCTCCTAATGTTAGGCACTCAGGGTGCACATACATGAGCAATGAGGCTGCTCCGACACACTGGAATTCCAGCACTTCAGAGTCGACTTGATCGACTTGTTCTTGATTAACTGAGTCTGATGTAGTGTGGTAATTACCACGCTCCAGCAGCTTCCTGCATCTCATGTACCAGCATCCCTGTGCTTAAAAATGCAGCAGGGGCACTTGAATTAAAGCTCACCAAATGCTGATATACAGGACACTGATACACAAGGCATGGCGGCACTTTAATTAGAGGGGCTCTCTGAGCTACTCTAGTTAAAGCATTACACCCCCACCCCCGGAGCATGTGTAAAAGTGCCCTCAGGCCTGACAGTTTTCGCCATTGACATGAAAATGCATGAAGAAGCTCCTTAAGACTACATCCTTGTTTAGACTGGCCATGCAAACAGTACATCAAAATCACTGGCTTTTATTGAAAGCTAAAAATCAATGTAGCTTAATTAACCATTCTCCCTTGTGGATACCACAGAACAGGGTGTCTCCAAGGACAAATTAATACATATTGAACCCAAAATGGACCACAATGATTATCTGCTCTGATTTCCTGCTTAACACCCATCACAGAATCTTACCTGTAATTTCTATACTAAGCTAATAACTTGTGCTTGAGCTCAATCAGATCTTCTAAAAAGGCATTCAGCCTTTCCTTAGAGGCTACAAGTGATGGGGAAACCTTCCTGTTCCTAGGGGAGGTGTTCCAAGGGTCAGTTACCTTGCTGCTAGGCATTTTGTGTCTAATTTCCATCCAAATTTGTTTAGTTTTCCCCTTTAGCCACTTGACTTGTTATAGCTTTGTACACTAGATTTAAGTGCATTCTACCATCAGAAATCATCAACCCATACAGGAATTGATGACTAAATTATTACTAATTTGTTTTTATTTTAATGTTGCCTTTGGTGTTATTATATAATATGAAAATAAATACGTGCATGCAAAAATCACCTGCTGTTTCAAAGCCGCTGTGGAGAGGAGTGGACTTATGTATCTATTTGCTTTCTCACTTACCCCTGCCTATTGCTTCCCAGATGACTCATTTGGCCTTTTTGCATGCTAAAAAGTCAGGGCAAGGATAAGACTGAACAAAAGAAAATGTAGGTCAAATGTCAAGGGAGGGAAAAAATCCTGGTCAGTAGATATCTTCGAAGAAAGAGTCTCCAAGGCAAAGTTGCTGTTTGTTTCTACTAATTTTTTAATATATACCAAAAGTCAGTTCATTAGGGTTGGAATTCAGTGAGAGATGAGTTCTTCTTGGAAACTAGCCTGAATAAATGAGTTGTTTGTCAGAGGCACATCTGGGAGCTACGTCTCTGACATTCTCTTGGAAGGATGAACACATCTCAATACCTGTAACCTACTGAACTGTTTCTGGGGAGAGCCCATGTTGCCTATAAAGATGTGTCAGAAGTGTCCTGTGAATTGATGGCAAGGGGGTGCCAAGAGCTGGGAGGTGGCCCATTCGGATACAGCACAGCAGCTGGCACAATTAAGTAGCTGGATTTTATGCTTAGCAGAGCTTTGTTAAGGATTCTCTGTCACTCAGAGGGCAGGGGGCCTCCTGTGAAGTGCAAATGTGAGAAGAGCTTATGTAAAAATCGGAGCTGATGTGAACTGTGACTCACTCACCCTAGCATGACAACATGCTGGTGAATGCATCCAGGTAGCTAGGAGTTCACATGGAGAAGTCACATAAAGTACCCTGGACTGGCTCGCATGAGCCCCTTCCTCCCCCCACTCAGCTCTCTTTAGCCAGCAGGGGTGGAAGGATGCAAGTAAGGACTTGTCAGCCGGTTATCCTGGCTCACCCACATTCAGCCAGGGTTTTCAGTCTGTTAGCTAAGGACAGAACACAAGACAATGCCAACCAGTCTGGTCACGTATGTTACTGTGTGAGTGATGCTGATTTGGATACTGCATTATGAGATGGTGTACGATAAAGAAATTTCCACCAGCTCAGGATTGGGTTGGGGGTGTTTTTTTTCTTTTCTGAAGTACAGCTGACAAGATCTGTTTCTTTTCAAAGATTTTCTTTGGATTTGAATTGAATTACTTTAATATTTTTTGCATTTGTGTGAAACACTGGGGGAGAAAACCCAACGCCAAACTCAGAAGCTAATTCAAAACTGAGGGAGTCTAAAAATCAAAGCAGGTTTGGAAAACATTGGGTTGTTATAGAATCACAGAGAAGTAGGTCCAAAACCGGGGTGGGCAAAATGATGGATCTGGCCAGTGGCCAGACTCCATTTCCCAGCAGCCCCTGCCTGTGTTGCTGTGGCCGGTTTCCACAGAGACCCCTAGAGCAGCAGGGCCCTGACAGTGCGGGGCCACAGCTCCATGGAGACCGGCCCCAGCAGCACTGGCAGGGTGCGTGGCTGGGTAGGGAGCTGCGCTGGGGATGAGATCTTTTGGCAGTGACAGCATGGTCCAGAGCTGGGGCAGAGCTGCGATCCACTGCCTGTACACCCCACTGAGGCAGCGCAACAATCTGTTGCCTGCATGCCTCTGCTGGGGCACGTGGGCAGCAAATTGCAACTCTGCCCCAGCTCATACCACACTGTCACAAGATCCTGGCCCCAGAGCAGCTCCCTGCCCAGCCATGCACCTTGCCAGCACTTCTGGGGCCGGTCTTCATGGAAATCCTGGCTCTGCACCATCACAGCTCTGCTGTACCTGGGCTCTCCATGGAACCAGGCTGCAGTGACATGGTTAGGGGATGCTGGGAAATGGAGTCCACTGTAGACCTGATTTGACTGGGAGTCCATACTTTTCGTGCCCCTGGTCTAGAGGGGTCTTCAGAAGATCATGTAGTCCACTCCCAGGTCAAGGCAGGATCATCTCTGACTAAACCATCCCAACCAAGAGTCTAACTTGCTCTTTACAAACTGCCAAGAGTGGAGGTTCAGTAGCAGAGGTGGGCAATTATTTGGGTCTGAGGGCCACATAAGGAGTTTTGATGAGCTGTTACAAGCTGGGTCAGCACCACCCACTTCCTCCCCCCACCCCAGCAACTCACCAGCACTCCCTATGGGCTTTGGGCTGGTGGGGAGCAGTGTTTGGGAGTAGGACAGGGGCGATCTGCTCCCTGCATGCCCTGCCCTGTAGGGGGGAGCAGGGGTGTGTGTATGACAGTGTGTAGGGGGAAGGTGTGTGGGGGAGGGGCTGCCTGGGTGCCTGGTCCTGAGAGCCAGCCAAAGATGAGGGAAGGGAAGAGGAGGCAGGGGGCATGTGTCACAGGGCCAGTTGTGGACTGAGCAAGCTCTGCTGCATACAGCTTCTGGCGGGGCTGTTCCTGGTGTGGCTGTAGCCAGCCAGGAGCTGCTCTGCTCCCCCTGTCTTCAGCAGGGGCTGCCTGGCTGAAGCTTCTTCCCTGCCCTCCCACCCACTTGGAGCGGTGCAGCAGGGCATGAGTGGCAGGGGGGGGGACCCCCCGCGGGGGCGGGGAAAAACAC
>NW_005841836.1:13075-24614 GCF_000455745.1 Alligator sinensis
GCTGGAGGCGAGGGGAACAGACCAGCAGCACCTGGCTAGCTGCAGCTGCCCTGGGAACAGTTCTGCCAGAAGCTTCATGTGCTGGACAGGGCTCAGGCTCGCTGGGCTGTTCTGCTTCCCTCGCCTCCAGCTGCGGCTCCTGTTTTTGCCATGCTGCACCGCTGCAGGCAGGTGAGAGGGGACCTTCAGTTGGTCAGCTCCTGCCCCAGCGCGCGGGGCTCCAGCTCGCAGCTGCCTTCCATCCACTCGGCCCACCTGGCACGATGAGCAGCTACCCACAAGTGGGCAAAGTGGGTGGAAGGCAGTGGGGAGCTGGAGCCAGAGCCCTGCACTCTGGGGCAGGAGCTGCCCAGCTGAAGCTCCCCCTGCCACCTGCCTAAAGCAGGGGCAGCAGGGGCAGAAGTGGGAGCAGGAGCTGCAGCTGGAAGTGAGGGGAGCAGAACAGCCCCAATGGCCTGGGCCCTGGCCAGCACACCCAGCTTTCAGCGGGGCTGTTCCCAGTGTGGCTGCAGCTAGCTGGGTGCTGCTCTGCTCCTCTCATCTCTGCCAGCGGCAGCTCCTCTTCCTGCTCCTGCTCCTGCCGTATGACTCTGGGTGGGTGTCAGGGAAGCTTGAGCCAGGTGGCTCCCACTGGAAGTGAGGGGAGCAGAGCAGCACCAGGAGCAGCCCTTCCAGAAGCTGCGTGTGCTGGTCAGGGCCCAGGCCATTGGGCAGCAGCTAGAGCATGGCACAGGCTGCCCCAGGAGGAATGGGTGGGTCTTGGCCCCATGCTGAGTGCTGTGGGGACAGCCCTGGGCCATATCCAGTCATTTGGTGGGCTAGATCTGGCCCACAGGCTGTATTTGCCCATTCATGTTCTACTGCCATTCAGGGTAGCCTTTTCCAATACTGAACCCCGCTCTCGCAGTGAGAAAGTTCTTCTTAATCTCTAGGCTTCCTCTGCTGCATTCTCAGGGCTGCTCCTGTCCCCTGTGGCCACAGAGAATAGTATATCTCAGGTACTCAATCTCTGGCTTGCAGGCAGATTTAGCCTGTGGAACCATATCATCTGGCCTTTGGGGCTCCACATGGTCCAGAAATTTGATAGTGGGGGAGTGGTGGCAACTAATGCTTTCACTGCTCTCCCGCCACCAAATTTCCAAGCCCTGCAAGCCAGTGATATAGTCCTGCACCAGGGACCAGGCTGTGGGCATGATCTGGCAGAAGGACTGATCTGGAGTGCAGGGCTGGGGCCTGATCTGTATGTGGGACTGGAGACGTGCTGGATCTGCCGCATGGACTGACCCTGCACCAGTCATCCAGCCCACAGGGCCAAGAGACTGGGCATCACTGGTTTTTCTCCATCCTTTTTATAACCACCACCCCTTAGGTATTCATAATTAAGAACAATTTGTATTGCAGTAATGTCAAGGAGAACCACACCTCGACCAGCACCACACAGCTTTTGAGTTCTGCTCTGCACAAACAATAGAACAAGTCTGTCTTTCTGCGAAGCAACAGCAGGGAGACACTGGCAGGAGCAGGATGGAAAACAAGGGAACAGTGAGACAATGCTGGCTTGACTACCAGTGGTGGTCTCAGTACAGCCATTGATTCTGATCATATTTAAAATGAATCAGCAATGCTAGGAGCTGATTTCCTTTAGATCACAGGCTAGGTTTGAGAACAGGGGGAGCTGAACTGGGCTCAGAGACCCTGCTTACTATGGTGTGGCCTAGTAACAATGCTGGAGTTCCTAGATGGCCTCCAGTTTTTCACAATGCTGCTTCAAGGTTATTTGTTGGCTGTTAATTGCCAAGCAAAACTGATGTATAAAAGGTTCCAACTGTCTATAAATGCAACTTCTGTGCATGTGATAGCACCCCATCTCTCCACATTTTGAATATTACATGGAGTTGGCTGAAAATTTGAGGGAAATCTGAAATTTATTTATTTTTTTGATGGAAAATGTTCATCACCATTTTGAATTCTCAGGCATTTGCACAAATAATTTTCAGCCTCTACTGATCAACAAGGGATGTTCTATTTTCCTTTCATATTGGCTTGGTAGTGAAATCAGAGGTCTGGGTCAAAGCCAAACGGTCCCAAGCCTAGTTATGTTTTGCCTGAGAAGTCTCTTAATGCAGCAAGGAGCAAATGTTGTGGTTCATTTGATTTCCAGGTAAGATCCATCATCCTGTTCTGATTGTGACCTCTGTCATCTGGTTGGTAAAACAGGATTTTTTTAAGCCGTGAGGGTGGGGATAATTGAGGTGAGCAAATGTTGCTCCTGAGAATACCATGATGCTGTTAATATTGTACACATTTATCTAGCCACATGGGAAACAACAGCGATAGCTTGGAGGAGGTTTTCCAACATTTTGACATCTAGTAACCACGGTTCTGCTCTAGGATCCTCCTCCCCTTGTTTACTTTATTGTCACTGATAATTCATCACTTCACTAGGAACTGTAGCCTAGAGTCACTCAATCTTTCTTGCTCCCTATACATTAAAGTTTTCCTCTGATCTGCATGGCTATCTACTCTATTATGACTTTCATCTTGTGCAATTTCCTTTTCCTTTACTGATTCCCTTGATTCCCTTTTCTTTCTTCTACTATCTCTTCACACCTCTACTTCTACTTCAGTAAGGCTCCATTCAGAGAACCACTTGTATGCATCCTGCTCCTCCTCCCCAGCTCTTATATAACACTTTCAATGGGAGACCAGATGTGGAAACTGAAGCCCAGAGAAATCAAGTGACTTGCTCAAGGTCACCCAGCAGGTCTGTGGTAGAGCGGGGATTAGCACCTCTGTTTCTTGAGTTCATTAGGCCATGCCACATTTAGATCCCATTGAAGTCAGTACATGCAATTATCCAGGTGCAAGCTTATAGAAGGACTAGGATAGGCCATGCAGAGTCTGTATTGGGTGGTTGGTTCATACTTACCTCCATGCCCATGCAAGCCTAATCTCATTGTGTGGCTGTTGGATTCCTTTCTCCCAACATTTATTTTTCCTCTTTTTAATCTCCAACCCTGCAAACAAGAATGTTTTTAACTTGAAGTTGATGGGGCTAGGTGCTTGTTCAAAGTTAAGCAAAGGCATAAGTGTTCACAAGACTAAAGCTTTATGTTTTAATCTTTTCAAAGTTCCTGTCTTCTTGGGGGTGTGTATACCCCCAGAACAGTCATTGTAGGTGGGCTCAAAATACCCGTAATAATTATTCTTCCATTTCTTCTCCAAGTACTCTAAGCTCTTCACAGAGCTGCCATCTTTTGTCCCTGAGCTATTTGCAGTTAGGTGGTAGGCCAAGAATTTCATTTGTAATGCTGCCAGTAAAGTTAGTAAATTATTTGGGGCTGTAAAGCATGATATAAAAGTAGAAGGGTGAAATCTTTGTCCTGGTAAATATGTCAGTTTTTCTTTCAATTCAATAGAATCAGAATTTAATTCACTCCTCATTGCCCTCTGGTGGTGTCATATTCAAGGATCTGGCTTCATATATTTATTAATAAATAATTACCATCTGAAGACTGCAATTAGAGACTAGGGCCTCATTTTATCTCAGTCATGGCAGATGTCACCAGGTGGTGCTGTTAAACATGTTCAAAGTTCTTTTTAAGCCTACATTTACATTGCTTCTTGGCAGGATAAATTAGCCTATGGTGAGCCCATGTTCCAGTGGGTAGACTGCTACCGGGGACCTAAGCTAGCTTGGATATCCCTGTGCTACTCTGTGGCCACTTCTGTGACTGTAGTGTAGAATTCCCTTAGTGTACAAACAAATTCTGACTCTTGGAAAGACTTGCTGTTTTGTCATTAGCTCTTTTGCAGAAACATTGGTCCCTAGAGGTGGAGCTGTGCAAGTGGTAGGAGAGCTTGCTCTCTACATTGAGCTCTGATTAGATTTGGTTCTCAAGGCAGAGTCGCATCCTGGTCAGCTAGCCTGACAAAGAGATTGCCTGGCATACTCTTTTATCACCTCTGTTCCAGGACTGGCACATCTGTGTTAGAAAAATGACTTCAGGGAAACATAACAATGAAGCCAACAATGTGTCAAAGAAGGAGAGCATAATAAGCAATGGGTGCACAACAGCTCCAGCTGCCCTCAGCACTGAAAGCAATACTTTCTTTTCCAAAGAGTCTTCACAAAGGCTACCTGCTGTCTTAACTGTTGATTTTTATTTATTTATTTATTTTTATACTCTACATGGTTTTGTTGAATGGGTTCTAGTGCCTGGCACCTGTCTGGGTAGTCATTAACAAAGGACCATAAGAAATCGGCGGGATTAGATAAACAAAATCAATTTCTAAATGCCACTTGAGTGAGGCTGTAGAGGAAGGAATGGAGGGAAGATGACTGTCAGTGTTGCCTAAGGACTCCTCATTTCCCTTCATTCATCTCTTGTCATTGTTTGTGATTGCCGTATTCGTGAGCTGTTCCTCTCGCTTCCACATATTAATAATCCTTCCAATTTAGGGCAATTTTCTTATATTGTGCTTCCTAATTCTGCATTTAGATCGAGGCAGAACTCAGTTTGTGCAGCTCCCAAAGGACGTGGAATCCGGCTGAATAAGCAGGCCCCGGCATTCTTAACGCTTGGAGTTCTGCATTTTGGGAGGAATGTCATTTGGTTTTGAAATGCACGAGGCGTCGGGGGCTGAGGACACCAGCTGGCATCTTTGAAATTGCAGCAGAGGAAGAAAATCGTGGTGGAATTATGCAAAGCCATTATTTTGCTTTAGCTCAGCCCCAAGACCTCTTGTATTGCCATTCGCAGTTTCACTGCTTGCTCATAAATGTAATGTTCCCAGAAAAGAATGATTGAAATATCATTGTCATTGAAGAGACTCTTCAGCCTTATAGTAGGACTCAAAGGCTGTTTGTTTTAGCACAGTTTCCTGGGTGATGGAACTCATGGTTCAGATATGAGAAAGGAGTGCAGAAAATCACGTGTGCTTTCTCTTCAGGGGGCAGTACTTTATTAACTATCACATGGAGGTTCTACCACGCAGTGGAGATACCTGTAGTAACTCTTCAAGTGCCACTGAAGACATTGCTTTTAGAAGCACCTTTCCAGGATGGCTGCTTTCCATTTGTTCTTAATATTAGTGGAGGACAGGGAAGACCACCTTACTCTCTTTCTTATCCAGCTGGCTGGCTTTTAATGAACTTTGTTTCTTACTCTGCTGCTTTCACCATGTATCAGCTCCACCCACTTAACACCAGGGAGAGTTAATGGAGGAAGAAAAGGAACCATTTCAGAGCAAAAACTACTGAGATCTGCTTCCAGGGATAGTGTTGTACTATGGAGGAATTTGTTCCCAAGGAGTTTGCTGCCACTAGGGGGTGTGGCTTATAGACCAAGGGGGCCACAAATCGATTTGTTTGCTTTGCCCTTGATCTGTGGTTTTCAAACTTCCTAAAGTCATGGAACCCGTTCATGTCACTTCTTCCACCCCATAGCCCCTAACCCTATCCTAAAGACTGACATGAAGCTAGGCAACCTGGCCTAGCAATGATGGTGCACCATCTCCTGGCCCGCTCTGCCATTACTCCCAATGTCTTTGTGGAATCAGTGTTGATGTATGACAGAACCCCAGGGTTCCATGGAACACTTTGAAAACCATTGTCCTAGATCAAAGAGAGGCCCCTGAAACATTTTTTTTCTCTTAACATGTGGTCATGCTTCAAGCTGTACGAAAAATGGATCTTTTGTTCACCAATTAGCTCCAAAAAAATCCTCAAAAAAAAAAATTATCATCAGTCAATGGAAAATGAAACTCCTTTGGATTTTTTCGGTGAATTGAAAAGGTAAAAAGTATTTCATTGCGAATCAAGTGGAATTCTTCAGCCCAAAATGAAATGTTTCCTCTGGACTTCAGATGCTTTCTAACATTTTTCAAAATTAATTTGCAGAAAATGTTGAAAGAGAAAGTCACCTTTAATCAGAAAATGGAAATATTTTGTTTTGAAAATATGGTAACAAATGTCTAGGATTTGGGGTAGGCGGGGAGCGAATTGGAACAGATGTTCTGCAAAGTCAAAGAAATTGCAGAATTTGCAATACATTTTGCAGAACTTCCAAGCCTTCATTTCTTTTTGCCCCCTGGAATGCTTTAGATGAAGAATTTTCTTCTGTTCTCTTCTGCATGGAAGTGGGTGGTAATGCCTGATCTGTTGTAGTAGCCGGAAGGGTAACTGAAGCAGAGGTGGCAGCCAGGCCAGCAGGTGTGATGGCCACTGATCTGTTGGCATTGGCTCCTGCCAGTCTAAATGGGGCAGAGCACCTTTGGTGCCTGCCACTTTAAGGGCTAGAGCATTGACTGCTCTGCCAATCCTGAGAGGCACGTGGCCAACAGGAGGCCACCTGATTGGAAGGAGGGCCCAGCTGCTAGGGAATAAGAGCAGGCCCTGAGAAGTAGAGCCCTCAGTTGCTGCAAGCAGCTAGAGGGAGAACATTGTTTGCCTGGAGCTGCTGCTTCCAAAATACCTGGAGGAAAAGGGCAGGAACTGTGGGGATAGAGGAGGTTTCTGGTCCTGGGAAAAGACCTGAAACTACGCCTAGCTGAGGTTAGATGGTGTGGTGGGGCTGCTTGTGGCAGGGCAGGTTCCAGGAAATGCCACACCTGTGTCTCCCCAGTGAAGGGCAAGTATGGGTCACCAGAAAGCCTCCTTGTTTGCTGCCTGAGGAAGAAATTATTCTGGGTTCCAATTGAGTACCAAGCTGGAAAGAGCTGAACAGGTTAATGCAGGAAGAGATGCAGAGGAGGAGTATGGGATATTAAAACAATCCAGTTGCATAACTCCTTCTGTCAGCTATTAAACTTACAGCTTGACACTGCCACCAGGAAGCCCTTGGACTAATGCAGATCTTTGAGGCAGCCTGCTGTCAGCTTAATTCTGACACCAGACCACTTCACTGTGCCTAATAACCAGGGAGCACTTGTTCCAAATGACTCCACAAACAACACAAGCGTCACCCTCCTTCCTGTGAAATGCAGGGACCGAACAATTAAAGGTGGCTTGCTGCTTGCTGGTGAGGTTGCTGATATGCTTTGCTTGGGTGGTCGGCTTCAGCTTCAGAGCAGAGCCATGTCAGGTCTCTGAAAGAATTTTGTGGTGTCTGTAACTTGCAGGTTTTGTACCTTCCTGTATGTATATGTTTATGTATATGTATACATGCTTGTTAAAAGAGGAAGACATATAAGAAAGCATCAGTTATAATCAGTGTTACCTGTAGGCACCAAGTGAGATCAGGCCTTTTTGTGATAGGAATTGTGCATACTCATACTAAGAGACATTCCTTGTGCCAATGAGTCTGCAGACTAAATAGCAAAGATGGACACAGGCTGGGAGACCAAGGGATTTGCCTGAGGACCCACAGCAGTTTAGTGGCTGAAAGCCAGAACTGAATCCAGGCTGCTGACTCTCATTCCATGACTTTCTCTATAGGACAGCCTCTCTTCCTCCGCATGACTTTTATAAATGTACTAACGATGAAATCCTGGGACCTTCTGAGTCATTGGGAAAACTCCAGTTGATGATAATTATACTGCAGCAGTACCTAGGAGTCCTAGTCATAGATCTGGACTTTTCTGTGGTAGGTGCTGCATGAACACAAACCAAAAAGTTGATCTCTGGCTTTCAGAGCTTGCCAGCTAAGGCGTGTCAGTATTTCTCCCTCTTTGTTTGCAGAAGAACAAAGAAATCCACCACTCCATCGCCTGTTTTTATCTTGCTTTAGTTTGATGAAGTGTAAATGTCAAATAAAGATCAAACTCTAAGACTGTGGTGTTCAACTTCCAGCCCTTGGGCCACATACAGCCTGCAGAGCCATGTTATCTGACCTGGGGGCTCTCAATGGATCCGAACATTTGTTGGTGAGGGAGTGGTGGCAGCATTAATTGCCTCTCCCTGGTGCAAAATTTCCAGACCCGTGGGGACCCCTGCAGACCAAATAACATGGCCCTCTGCACTAGATAGGGGCAGCATGTGTGGTCTTTCTGCAGCCATATCTGAGCTTGTGAAGTTGGGTGGGCATGTGACTGCATCCGGCATGCAGAGCCAGTCCAACACGTGTCGGATGGCACCCATGGACCAACGCCATGTGCCGACCCTGCGTGTGATACGGGTTGTGGACGGACTCCATGCCACTCATCTAGCTTGTGGGGCTGGAAGGCTGGGCATCCCTGCTCTAAGATATTAAATGATAAAATAACAAACATATCTTATATTGCAGTATCAAATATTTCTGTGTTGTACATTAAAAAGCAATCACACCAATGTTCAAAATCCAGGATGAATGTAGAAGTTGAAGTCTTCTTGGAAGTGGGTATTTTATTTGTATAAGATGTATGACTGCATTTTTCACAAAGTACTATGTTATAGCCAGGATATGCCTTCATTTGCTATGGCATTAGGCCGAACTTAAAAACTGGTTTTCAAGTAGAGAGTGGAAGTCAGAAACTCCTACTACTACAGCTTACACCAAGATATACCCCTCTTTGCCTTGCATCTTCCACTTATATATGGGAACAACAGAAGAGATTTTAGGCTTTCATCAGAAGTGAGGCTTCGCAGAGACTTGGAAAACTTTGCCCCAAAACATACACATTGATGGCATGCTCAGGAGTTATGAGGATGGATTCACTTAATGTATGAGCAAAGATTTGAAGGTGAAAATTGTGATGTCATTGCTAAGCAGTGGTGTCAAAGGAGTAGGTTCTACAGTCATACTTGACATGAATATCAAATATGACTCGGAGCAGTTCCACTGGAGCAGACAGGAGGATGGGAGTGAATTCCCATGAAAGTTTGGAAGGATTCTACAGTTGAGTCCTTGGTGCTAGAACATTGTCCTGAACCAGCACTGGAGGACTATAGAAAGAAGGAAAGAGAAGAACTGTACAGGCTTCTGTATGCACCAGCATCACTGGTGGAGACTATTTGAAGGTCCTGAGGCTGGGTTAGATTCATTTATCTGAAAAAGCAGGTGCTCCTGAGCATCAAAAATGGGTGTGAAAAACTTGTGAGATTAGGCAATGAAATGGAATTAGAATCGAGTCACAGATTTTTGAGGCTACTGGGGTCTGCTAGTCTGGCCTCCTGCTGAGCAACAGTCAGAGACTTCTGCCCTTTCTGGCAGCTATAGCTTCTGGGTGAACTAGTTCATCTCGTCAAGTCAGTGTGCTGTACTGCAGGGAGCAAATCCAACAACTACACAGAAGTAGCTCCAGTCTTCTTTTATCAAGATAGCTTCCATCTGCCTGATTTGTACTGCTCATGCGGTGCTAACTGAGTCTATCAGTACTGCCGAAGTTTCCAAGTTGTATCTGACTTACTGTGATATCCGCCATGCCAGACATACAGCAACAATGGCTGGTAGTCTCACTCAGAGCCGGGAGGACAGGAAATAGTTAGTTAGTCAGGATGTCTTTTGAGCCTCAGAAAAAAGTGCAGCTTGGGGTGATGGTCTTCTGTGTGTGGTGGTTTAGACAGGGATGATCCTACCAGAAGCAGAGGGGGGAACTAGATGACCTCTTGAGGTCCCTTCCAGCTCTTCTTTTTTAATATGATTCTTGTCTCTCACCACATCCAGTTATCCCTAGTCTGTACCTCATTTTGACCTCTGCCATGTGGTTCTTCACTGACTTTGTGCACTGCTAGATGGAATCAGACCTGCTCAGGTGTTGGTTGTTGCGACCAAAGAAGCTAAGTGGGCTGAGGTTTGGCTTAGAGTTCTTGTGCAGGCGTATTAGCAAACCTTGGGGGCTTATAGCAAGCACACTTTGCTGTAAACACTTGCGGTTAATAGTTTTGTGAGCAGGACACCTTGATGCCCCTTTCACTCCAAGGGAAGATAGCAGTCTAGGCCAGGGATTGGCAACCCTTAGCATGCATGCCAGAGTATGGCAAGTGAGGGCATTTTCCTTGACACGCCACAGCCGACCCAGACTCGGGGCAGCTTTGGGAGAAAGAGTGAGGCTCTGAGACAGCTGGGGAAACAAAGGAGTGGTCCCAGGAAGGACAGAGAGTAATCCTAGGGAGGACAGAGCTAGAGAGAAAGCAGGGTCCAAGGAAAGACTGGGGGAATGGTAGTGGCACACTGAAGACTGTTTTTTTGAAGTGGAGAAGTCTGCTGTGCTGTTTGAGGTATCAGCACCCTGCACCCCCCGCTTCTCGCCTCACAGCCCTCCCCTGCCCCCCAGCTACCCCGGCTGAGGTATGGGGGGCAGTCAGGTCGGGCGCCTGAGGTGATGGAGCTCCATTCCACCCCTGCTCTCCCCCAGCCCTGGCCATTCATCAGCTGGGATCTCCCTCTCCTTCTCCCTGATAGCCTGAGGAAAAATTAACCCTGGATGGGGCACATGCTCCCTAAGGCCATTTTAAAAGTGCTCCATAGCCTTTCGCATGTTTTACGACACGGCTGTGGAACACTTTCAAGGGCCAGATCACTTGAAAAATGTAATTTCTGTCTGTACTCTGAGAAGGCACTCCAGGCCTGGCTTCAGAGAGTGGGGTAGGGTGGTCCTTCAGGAGAAGGAGACAGAGAAAGACTTCTCCTTGTTGCCTTATCATGGAGAGAACAGAATCTAACACAAGCCCTGCTTTCGGGTAAAGATCCTCTTAGAGTGTGTGTACACATGCATTTAAGCATGACTAAATTTAATGCACGTTAAGCTAATGAGGAGTAAGGGATTATTGGCAGGTGTCTACAAGTGCAAGGACTTGGCACTTAGTCTTGGAAAATCTGATCCTTGGCCACCCGCTTCCCTGCCCAGGAGCCCCATGCCAACATGCGAGAGCGCGGCAGGAAAAATTATGCCAAGGGGAAACCAGCATGGGTTCGTAGCAGGTAGATCATACCAGACTAATCTAGTCTCTTTTTATGATCAGGTTACAAAACGCCTGGACGCAGGAGTAGCGGTTGACATCGTTTACTTAGACTTTAGGAAGGCCTTTGATACGGTATCTCACCCCATACTGGTGAACAAGTTAAGAGGCTGTGACTTGGATGACTACACAGTCCAGCGGGTGGTGAATTGGCTAGAGGGTCATACCCAGAGAGTCATAGTGGATGGGTCGGTATCGACCTGGAAGGGTGTGGGCAGTGGGGTCCCGCAGGGCTCGGTCCTTGGACCGATACTCTTCAATGTCTTCATCAGCTACTTGGACGAGGGAGTGAAGTGTACTCTGTCCAAGTTTGCGGATGACACAAAACTGTGGGGAGAAGTGGACACACTGGAGGGTAGAGAACAACTACAGGAAGACCTGGACAAGTTGGACATATGGGCAGAAAACAACAGAATGCAATTCAACAAGGAGAAATGCAAAGTGCTGCACCTAGGGAGGAAAAATGTCCAGCATACCTACTGCCTAGGAAATGACCTGCTTGGTGGAAAGGAAGCGGAAAGGGATCTTGTAGTTCTAGTGGACTCCAAGATGAACATGGGTCGTCAGTGTGACAAAGCCATCAGAAAAGCTAATGGCACTTTATCGTGCATCAGCAGATGCATGACGAACAGAACCAAGGAGGTGATACTTCCCCTCTAT
>NW_005841836.1:24799-27251 GCF_000455745.1 Alligator sinensis
GGCCATAAGCTAGCAGAGAGCAGATTTAGACTGGACATTAGGAAGAACTTCTTCACAGTTAGGGTGGCCAAGGTCTGGAATGGGCTCCCAAGGGAGGTAGTGCTCGCCTCTACCCTAGGGGTCTTGAAGTGGAGGTTAGATAGGCACCTAGCTGGGGTCATCTAAACCCAGCACTGTTTCCTGCCTACACAGGGGGTCGGACTCGATGATCTATTGAGGTCCCTTCCAACCCTAACATCTATGAATCTATGAACACAGGTGCAGCATGTGGCAGCTTCCTCCTTGCCCATCCTGCCTCCCTGCGCCAGGGCTGCTCCAGCCCTGCCCCTGCCAGCAATGGCCAGCACCCCTTGTTCCTGCTGGCAATGGTGCTGGCCCCAGCAGCCTCCCCCCTCCTCCCGCCCAGGCCCCAGGACAACCACACACCTTCCAAAGGGGACCAGGGCACCAGCTGTGGGAGACCCTGGCCAACCCTCTCCTCCTGCACTCCCTACTCCAGCCCACCTGCCCTGCTGCCCACACATCCCCTACACCCTGTCCACCCCCATCACCACTCTCAGGACACACATATGGTTGAAACAAAAACAAATTATTACACTCAAAACACCCATCCCCATCCCTCCCCCTGAACAAGCAGAACCCCTTTCCCACTCAACCAACAAAGCACCTCCACCACCCTCCCCATCCACCAACAATAAAAAAACCACTTACAAGTGGAAAACTATACACAAATGGAAAACTATTTACAATCTTTTGGGACTCTGAGCCCAGAGCAGGATGCCATGCGGGGATGGGCCTAGGGGGCATAGCCCCAGAGCAGGTGCCAGGCTCCCCAGCCTCAGGATGTTCCCCCATGGGTCTGGTGGCCGTGGCAACTCCAGTGGGTGGCCAGGTCTTTGGGTACATAGTTCAGGGGAGAGAGGCGGGGTCAGGGCCAGGTAGGTGGCACCAAGTCTGGGGTGGGGGCTGGGCCAGGGGGTCTGGTGGGCATGAGGTGCCAAAGTGCCTCCTCCCAGAGCCAGATGGGTGCCTGCTGCAGGGTGGTGGGCAAGATCCAGGGGCCTTGTGGGGCCATGGGTGTGGGCTGGGCAATGGGGGACATGGATACAGCTGCGAGGGCCAGGAAGGTGTCCATAGCCTGGCAGTTGGCATCCTCCTTCTGCAGGAACAGCTTTAGGCATTCCCAGTCCAGGGCCTCCATTCGGGCCCAGTGGTCCTGCTGCTCCCAGTCCCGTGCCTCCCCCCAGGTGACATCCTCCACCCACCAGGCCTGCTTCCGTACCTACTATCCTGCTTCCAGGCTTCCCACTCCTCTGCCACCACCGCCAGCCACTGGAGCAGGAGGGTCCGGTACCTGGTGCATCATTGGCACATCCAGATGGCTCCAGCAGTGGGTGGAGGTGACCCGGAGCCCGCATCCCCACTGGGGATGGTAGGCTCTCCCCTACATCCAGATGTTGGCCCTGCAGAGGCAACAAAGAGAGAGTTTTGTGAGAGTTTACAACATTTCAGAGATAAGATGCTCTGCTCCAGGGGCTGTGTGCTGCCTGGCCTTAGATCAGGGGTCTGGGATGAATGGGTGCCTAGGGACCATGGTAAGCTGGCCAGGCTGGTCAAAACCCAGGTGGCTGCTGGCCAAGCCTCCTATCCCTGCTTATACCCCAGGGGCCGGTGGGCCGCTGGATGCTGGCTGCAGGTAGCCTGCCTCCCCTGCACCATTCCCAGGGCGAAACAGGCCAGTGTCCTGGCAGCATCTGCTGCTATGACTCCAGACCCCACTACCCTCCTCTGCCCCTGCAGGCCAGCCACTTTGCCATGCTGCCACCCAGCTCACAGCACCCAGGCTAAAGGTGCACAGGGCTTCCAGACAACTGAGACGAGGGACTGTCTACACCCCTGCCCAACCTGCAGGATGCCTCTCCAGGGAGGCACCCCGGGGCTGTCCCGTCCCTCCCCGCCCATGCCACCACTGTGCCTTGAGTGTGCCCCTGCTGTTCATGCCTTGGGCAGTCCGTGATGACCTGTTTGTGCAGGTGGAGGAGTGCCTGAGCCACTAGTCCCCACTGCTGCTGATCTTCCTGGTGCCCCAGGCACAACTGCGCTCCTGGTTCAGGTCCCTGAGCTACAATGGTGTAGAGGGCAAGCCCAGGCTGCCACACAACCTCTGCTGCCATCTGGAGGGCTACCTGTGGCAGCACTACACATCCCTGCCCCCCGCTGCTGAGGACAACATCACTGCCAGCATCGATGCCTTCCTTGGCATAAAGATTCAATTAATTGAGTTAGCTGTAGTGTTGCCACTCTCCAGCAGCCTCCCAGATCACATTTATCAGCATCTCCACGCTTAAAAATGGTGGTAGGGGTGCCTTAGTTAAATCTTGTTGAATGAGCTTTAGTTCAAGTGTCCCTGCCACCATTTTTAAGTGCAGGGATGCTGATACAGGAGACGTGG
>NW_005841836.1:27300-38677 GCF_000455745.1 Alligator sinensis
GCTCTGTGGCAGAGCACTTAGGTGCCCTGCTCCTAAAGAGGGGAAACTGCTAGGGAAGGAGCCCTAGCAGGGAATAAGGAGCCCGTGTGTTGGTTGCCAGGGTAATGGGAGCTAACAAGCAATCACACCTGCCCAGAGGTCAGCTGATTGAAAGGGGCAGGGCCTGGCTCCCTTATAAACCCTAGGAGCTGGAACCAGAGGGAGTTCACTGCCAGCAGCCAAGGAGGAAGGAGCTCTCTGCCTTGGAAGAGAGGGAAGCCTGACTGAAGGTGCAGCGTCTGACACAGCTGAGGGATGGAGTATTCCCTGGTAGGCTGGACTGTTGTTATGGCCGGGTGGCTTCCATTTATGTTATAGTCCAGTGGCTTACGTTTGTGTTGCTGTTTGTAACCGGTGGTTTGGGTGAGGCTATTAGGGGGTTGGAGGAGGCCTCATAGGGGACCCACAGCAGAGTGGGGACCTCAGCGCCAGTGAGGGCGCAGCATTGTTTGGAGAAGCCCCAGAGAAGGGGGCAGCATTATGGAGAAACCCCAGTGCAGGTATGGTGAGCCCTGGAGAAGGGGGCAGCATTGTGGAGAAGCCCCAGTGCAGGCTTGGTGAGCCCCAGAGAGGGGTAGCACTACTGAGGAACCCCAGAGAGGGGGCACTGCTAAGAAGCCCCAGTGCGGGCGCGGTGAGCCCCAGAGAGGGGTGGCATTATGGAGGAACCCTGGAGAAGGGGCACTGCTGAGAAGCCCCAGTGTGCGCGCGGTGAGCCCCAGAGAGGGGTGGTATTACTGAGGAGCCCCAGAGAGGGGGCATTGCTGAGAAGCCCCAGTGCGGGCATGGTGAGCCCTAGAAAAGGGGGCAGCATTACTGAGGAGGCCCCAGAGAAGAGGGCACATAGTGAGATAGGGCCGGGGAGAGCCCTAGCACTGGAGAGGGCATGTATTAAAGGAAGGAAGGCCCAGAGAGAACAAAAAGGGGCCAGATTGTAATAAGGCTAAGACATAACGTCTATTCCACCGGCGAGGCATGGGCTGTTGTGTAGGGGAGGAAACGGAGCCACAGATAGCGCCCCCTGGCAGCGGGGCGGTACAAGGGCAGCCTCCCGCTAATTTACATCAATTAATCAATTAACAGCAAGGCATGGCAGACCGGAAGGTGGGCGGTTGCCCCAGGAACAGGTGTGTGGGACACGTTTGGATCAGCCCAGAGCGGATACCTGATACACGCTCTAATTAAAGCACCACTCCCTCCCCCTCCCCCCTGAGCACATCTAAAAGCACCCTCCAATGTGAGGTACTAAATAAATGTTCATTAGGCTACCCTAATGTGCAGTAGTGAAAGTGTGTGCTTTTAAGAGACCCTTAATGCACAGTAGCCTATTTTACTGCACATTAGAATATTTGCATGGTGTTTTATGTGACACTGCGATGTGCAGCAAAATAGGCTACTGCACGTTAAAGTGCATGTATAGACGTACCCCTTGTCTTTGCATCCGGTGCTCCTGCTTTTTCAGTCCTGAGGTTTGCTTACATGACCTGTTCTTTAGCTGGACAGTAAGGTGTTAGTGAGTAAGTGCAGAGAACAAGCCACATATTTGTCACAGCTTCAGGATGCTCAGTCAACTGTTGCAGCTTGGCTGACTGTGAGATAGGAAACATCTTGTTAGTGCCATTTGGCAGAAAGCAAATAAAAGAGATCCATTTAAAAATGTAGGTTTTCTAATTAAACATCTTAAAATATCTTGTACTCTTTTAATAATTATGTTTCTTAAATGGAAGAAAAATACACATAGAAAAAACCCCAACTTTTAAATGTTTTTTCAGTCAGTGTTAAATTCTGATGTTCATTTACCTTTTCTCTGACTGTTTCTGAACCAAACATTAATGAAAGCTGCACAGCTGCCTCAAAGTATTGCCTGTATTCTCTCTTGTGTGTCTTAGATGGTCAATGATATTGAATTTCATTATCAGTAGCTCCAGAGCTGCTGAACAAGACTGTGGAGAGACCTGTTTTGAGGAAGGAGGGGATGACAGGATTATTCTCTTATTAATCATATAGGAAAAGGCCCAAGATGCAGCTTGGTAGAGGTCATGGTTTTTCCCTTGGGAGTCAGTTTGGAAACAAAGCAGCCAATATACAGTTTATGTCAGAGAAGAACCAAGAAGTGTATTGCACATGGCTAACAGCACTTGTACGTGTTGAGTGTTGTCTCTGAGCCCATTCTTACTCCATTGTGCTTCCAGCAGAAACACTTGGGTCTGGTTTTTGTTTACAGTATACCCTAAGGCAGTGATGAATCCAGCAGGGGTACAGTGTCCCCTTTGATGCCTGCTCCACACAAAAATAAAAACGAACTGCCTAGCAGTGAGAGCAGCATTTCTATTCAGGCAGTAGTGAGGGAGTCAGTTGACTTCCTGGCTCATTATAATCTACTTGATTTCTTTTAAACTTTTCATTCCACCGGTGTTAGGAACCCTCCCTCCTTTTTAATGGTCTCAGTGCTCCACTAATCAAACTAACCTTTTTTTCTGCAATTTTGCTGTCTGTAACGGCTCCTGGTAATGTAGCTCCTATTTTATAACTCTGCACACTGTTTTTAACTGTAGCTAAGCACATTAATTCAGGTGTGGAAATGTTAACTCAGGTGAACAGTATCTCAGGTATGGAACCAAGTTTTCAGTGAAGCATTGAATGCACTCAAGAGTCTCAAGAAGGTTAGATTTTGTCTCATGAATCTAAAAAAAGAGGTGAATATTTATTTCTAAAGACTACAGGACTAATGAAACAACATATTTTGATTATTTTTTGCTTAGTTTGTTGTGTAGTAATATATGATATAGCAAGTTATTGCACATTCCAATAAAGTCATATTTGTTTTTACTTCAATCTGAAACTGAATAATATAGCCCTAGAACACTAGTAAATCAGTAAAGCTTCTAGTTTCTTTTTAGCTGGAGAAAAATATGAGTTGTGTTATATGGGATGAGGCACTACATCATCCACATCCCGTTTTTCAAAATTCTAGATACAACCATGTCCTTACACCAAGTTGCACTGCTTTGAAAGTATACGGAGATCTTAAATAGTACAAATTACACTGAAAGGGCCTTTGAGTAAGGGCTTGACTACATTTGGAAATTAATTTGAAGTGAGGTGAATTGTGAATTTCATGCATAGTAACTAGTCTTGAATTACTTCGCATGTAATTCAAGGGGGTCGGACTCGATGATCTGTTGAGGTCCCTTCTGACCCTGGCATCTAGGAATCTATGAACCTATGTGTAAGAGACAAGAATTCTTGTGCGTGCTATCTTTTATTGGACTAGCTGTATGGTTTATATAGGCACAGGAGATCTTTTGAGTATCGCAGTACCTTTTCTCGGGCCTCTGAGACAGAAGCAGACGCAGCTGAGCTAAACAGCAGATGGAACAAAAGCTTAAGTAGGGTCATTATCATCTATGAAGTGCAGGGGTTAGAGAATATCAGATAGATTATAATGGACCATGAAGTCATTGTCTATGTTAAATCCCAGGTGTTTAGTGTCCAATAGCCTAATGGATTTCTATTCCAGGGGGAGGGTTGGGGGGAAGATTTAATGAGCACTAGAACTGAGGTCAGGCAGGGAGTGATTTTTTTTGTGAAAAGTGTTCTTCTACCTGTGTGCTAGTATCTCTGTGCTTTACCTTTTTTTTTTGGTGGCTATTCATTATGGTGCATAGTTTTAGTCTGTTTCCACCCATGTGGTTTTCATTAGGGCATTTGGTGCACTGGCATACCGCATTCTGGGATAACCACTTGTATGATCCATGGATTCTGATGTTTTTGTTGTGAGGAGTGTTGATTATTGTGGCAGTAGAGATGTGTTGACAGGTCTCTCATCTCATCTATTGCTGAGGCAGGGCTGGGTTCCATTATGTGCCTGTTGTTCAACAGCGAGTTTACTTTTGGTGATGACTTGGGCAAGGTTAGGGGGCTGTTTGAAGTCCAGAAGTGGGGGCATGGGGAATATTTTTCTCAAAGTCTGGTCCTTTTCAAGTGTCATCACCATTGTCATCAGTGGTGATCCTTCAATTAGAGGATGATCTCTACCATGACTCAGTGATGGATCTTGAGATGACCTGAGGCGAATCCAGTCCTTGAGCTGCAGATCTTTTTGCAGAAGTTGCAGATCTTTCTGCAGGGGAGAGTAGGCTGTAGGCTGGGCTTCTTCTCCTTCCCCTTCCTCTGCTCTCTCTTCTCTGCTTCAAGGGCAATATGCTTTTCCTCCGAATGGGCTGCCGCTTGATTGAGGTTGCAGCACCACTGGAGTCAGTTGGCAGCTAGCTTCTCGCAACTCTCAATGTTGGTATCCATTTTCTTGGTATGTCCTTGTAGGATTTCTTCTGGCCATTGCAAGATCTCAAGCCATAACTAAGCTGAGAATATAGCATTTGTTTTGGGAGTTGAGAGTCAGGCATCCACATACAGTGTCTGGTCCAGCAAAGTTATTGCTTGTGGATCACTGACTCAATGCTGGTAACATTGGCTGCAGCAAGGATACTGGTGTTTGTGCAACAATCTTCCCATTTGATGCAGAGGATTTTCTGGAGACATCGTTGATCATACCTCTCTGGACTCTCGAGATGACAATGGTAGGTCACCCATGTTTCACAGCCATAAAGGAGAATGGGGATGATGACCGTGTTGTAGACCTGAATCTTGATGTCTTTCTGGAGATTATAATCACTAAAAACATGTGGCAGCAATTTCCCAAAGGAGGCACTTGCACACCAGATCCTGAGCTGAATCTCCTCATCAATGTTAAGTCTCTTGGAGAGGTGGCTACCAAGGTAGGGGAGGTGTTGAACTATCTCCAGGGTCTTTTCCTTGATGGTAATTTGAAAAGAGAGGGATAACATTCATAGCCTGGAGCATCCAAATAGAGCACTTTAGTGCACTTGAGGTTGAGAGAGAGGCCCAGAGTTCGGTAGGCTTCTGCAAAGAGATCCTGCACGGTCTGAAAGTTTTCCTCAGTTTTGCGAGGATAGTGCAGTCATCAACATATTGAAGGTCAAGGATGGTTATTTTGAGTACTTTGGTCTTTGTGCAAAAATGCCTCAGATTGAAGAGCCTTGCACCCACTTGGTATTACATGTCAATTCCCGAAGAAAGGTGGTCCTTAATAAGAACCAGGATGTCTATCAAAAATGGAGAACAGAGTTGGGACAATGACATATCCTTGCTTGATCCCAGTTTGGATGACAAGTGGATCTGGCTCCGATCTGCTAATACAATGGTCACAGTCATCTGGTGATGGAGAAGCCTCAGGACCTTGATGTACTTTTTAAGACTTCCACATCTGGTCAGTACTTTCCACAAGCCTTTGCAACTGATGGAATCAAAGACCTTACTAAGGTCAATGAAGGCCAAAGTCCTGCTGTTGTTCCCTGATGTTCTTCTTGAATGTGGCAGACACGCTTATGTCAATTGCTTCATGGTATGAGACCACACTGAGATTCTGGCAGGACTTCATCATGAAGAGGTAGAAGATAGTTCAGGAGGATGTAGGTGAGGATTTTCCCTGCTGTGGAAATGAGGGGGATACCTTGATAGTTCCCACACAATCTTATCTCCTTTCTTGAAGATAGCCATGATGTTGGCATTCCTCAGGTCCTCAGGGATCTCTTCATTGTTGCAAATCTGAAGAATAAGTTGTGGATTCTCAGTACCAGTTCCTAGCCACCAGCCTTGTAGATTTCAACAGGTATGCCATCCAGTCTAGTAGCCTTATTGTTCTTGTTTCCTTGATGTCTTATCAGCCTTCTAGGATAGGAGGGTTTGTAAGGGATCCCCTTTCAGGGTGCTGGGACATAGACTCGATGGTAGTATCCATTACAATTGACTCATGGTTCAGGAGTGCCTCAAATGCTCTTTCCATCTAGCTTGGATAGATTCATTGTCTTTGAGGAGCATCAAGTCATCCTGTGATCGCAGGGAAGTAGGGCCACTAGAAATTGGGCCATAGATGTCTTTCAGTGCCTGAAAAAGCTATGCATATCACGTTTGTCAGCACAGAGCTGGATCTCCTTGGCTCTATCTTGCCACCACTGGTTTCTGATTTCCCAGATTCTCCTTTGAGATTTGGCTTTGAGAAGCTGAAACATCTCCTTCTGCTGAGATGTGGTGTAATTTGCCAAGCAGACTGAGCCTTTCTCTTCTGGTTGAGGACATCTTGGATCTTGGCATCAGTCTCATTGAACCAGTCTTATTGTCGACAGGTGGTATAGCCAATGGAATCAGTACAGGCCATATGGACAATAGTTTTAAATCCCTTCCAGAATTCCTCAATGTTGCTTTCATTTGTGGGCAGGGAACTTTTCATGAAGACACTGTTTGAGGTCCTTACAGAGCTTCAAATCTTTAAGAGATTTGGTTTAGAGAGTCCTTCACATTCCTCTTGGTTCTTCTTGGTGTTTCAGAGCAAGCCGGTTGTTCATAATGGATTTGACAAAATGGTGATCTTTCCAGCATTAATCAATTCCTAGCATGACTTGCATGATATGGATTGCCATTCAATCACAAGCTCTAACAATAGCACTGGCATGAAGGTGCTTGGAGCAAAGGTGTCTCCAGGTTGTCTTGCATTTGTCACTCTGTCTGAAGAGGGTGTTCGTAATGATGAGAGTGCACTCCATGCATTTGCCCAGGAAAAGGAAGCCATTGAAGTTGGCTTTCCTTACTCCATGGTCAAGGTTGGAGTAAAAATGGTCTTTGACATCTGTCTTTACAGCCACTGAGATCCTGACACCTTCTTCTGTCTGATTTGCCATTGAGGATTTGGGGTTGGACCATGGTTTGTCTGGAACCTCCCCTCAGGCCTGTTTGCCATGAGTGACCCTGCCAGAAGTGTGAGACTGGGTGACATAGCTCTGAGAATCATTGAGACACACAAGCCTCTCCTCCTCCACAAGGACTCAGTCCACAGAGTGTTTTTTTTAAGTATAGGCTGTAGTTGTTTGATGATCCTTCTTATAGGTTCAAGCATTGGATGGTAGGTGACAACCAAGGGTGTGTTGTCAGTGGATCTTTTTTTCCCTGTAGTAGGTTGCCATGAGGTATTTGGGTGGCTTTTTCAAAGATACGTCTATAACAGTCTATGCAATCTATTTTCAAATATATGGGTCATATGTGTCAATTATTCTAGAATAAGAATGCCTTATTTCTGTTTAGTTTAATTCACTTTCCAAGTGGATTAAGAAAATCTGGAATAAGATATTCCATATGGAGTTATTCAGGAATACTTGTTCTTCAGTAGCCAAGAATAACTCCATGGACAGATAACCCCTAACTGAGAATCAGTCCCATTTATCTTGAACTGAATATATATGAATCTTTGCTTTGAAAGCTCCATAGTGTTTGGGAACAGATACAGGGGCACTAAGTCATCTCCAATGTATTCATCGTAGTGTCAGGGAAGACATTTATCTTTCAGCAAGGAAGCAAGACAGAAAAGAGCAAAGAAAGAAATAGCTGCCACTTTTTAAGAGCCCGCATAAACTTCTGTGAATGACCATCTTAGGCATGTGATCCATATTTGCTCGCACAACAGAGAGTCTGTGCAGCTGCTGGATGTGCAGTTAGCCAGGTGCAGTTTTGAAGATCTGTGTTATATATAATTTGTACATGATGCATTGTCACACATTTCTCATTTTATGACCTTAAAATCTTCCATTACATCACATCAAGCATGAGCTGCTGATTTGCATTTGTCATTTTAGGTCTTCCACTTGCTATGGAATGCTTTTGGCTTGGTGCCGTCTTCTCTCGCTGGCTGCAAGCAGTGGGCTAAAAATTAATCTTTGGCTCATAGGAAAGTGGGGCTGGATGGAACCTTGATCATCTAGTTCAGGCCCCTACAGCCACAGGGAAAAAATCATTCCCATCCACAGAAAAGCCCATGGGATACTCTTAAACTCTTCCCTACAGCTATGAACAAGTTTCCACTATTTAAAAGATTCCTTTCTGAGTTTCAGTTCATTTAAGAGATCACTGTCTAGCCAGGCTGGTGTCCTACTGCACTTCCTTTGAACTTGAACATAATACAAAATGGTTAGATCAGAAGGTCAAAAGTTGTTCAGTGACTCCTCTGGTACTCTTTATCAAAGACTCTTCTAGCTCATACACCAAAATGGAATGGGATGGCTTTCTGTTATTTCTGCTCTGTTTACTTATTCATATGTTGATTAAGGACCAGATCCTTTTCCACCTATGCAGTGCATAAGTGGATGTAGGTGCCTGAGTGCAGATATATTCCACTCAGCTTGAGTCCCTAAAACACATTTAATGAAAAAGGTGGGTGGTGGTTTCTCCTCTTCCCCCTTGCTGCTTTGTTTGATTCTAGAGACAGATGACAGGGTATTACAAAAGTAGATGCATTAATTCTGGTATCTGAGAGACTCCTTCAGGCAGAGCTGAGCTACACCAGGGGGTATAGCTGTCATAGTTAAAGCAGCAACAGCCCCATGATCCCAACAATCATGCCTCCTGTCATGCCACATGTGCTGCATGGCAGGATGTGCAATTTTGGGATCAGGGATTAGATCCTCATTTTGCCTTACTTGCCAGTGCAGGGAACCCAGGATTGTGATCCTGGGCCCCCATTGCACTAGCAAATTGAAAGCTGGGTACTCGCAATCAGTTGATTGTCAGCTGGGGCTGGAGACCAAACCAGGGTCTGGAACAAGTCCCAGCATGGTCCCGAGCCCCAGCTGACAATCAACTGATTGTCAATACTCCAGCTGGGTGGCACACATGTCCTTTACTCACCCCAATGCATGGGGACCCTGGAGTTGGCCTTGTACAGCTTGGCAACACGTGGTTTTTACAGGTTCTGTAACACAGGGACCTTGGGATCAAGGAGACCCTCCCTGAACCCAGGGTCCCATCATACTGGGAACTTTGAAAACCATGTGCGCCCAGAGATCTCAGGATCAGGAAGAGGGTCCTTGATCCTGGGTGCCATGGATATCAGAAAACCACATGTGCAGCCCAGCTACACACATGGCTTTTAAAGTTCAGTGAGCCTGAGATGGAAGGAGCAGTCAGCCAAATCCAGCCGTTCACATGGGTTCTTAACCTGCATGCAGGACCTTCACCTAATGCAGGAGGTATACAGTCCCACTGGGGGAATGCCTTACTGGACTTGGTGTTGGCCAGGGAGGACCTGGTAGGGGAGCTGCAGCTCTATGGTTCTTGGGGACAGTGACCACCAATCAATCAAATTTACCATATGGCATAGGGTGGGTAAGATAACTAGTAAGGTGGAAGTGCTTGACTTTAGGAAGGCTAACTTCAGTGTGCTCAGGAGTCTAGTCAATGATGCACTGCCGGAGAAGAGTATTGGCGAGATGGGAGTCCAGGAAAGGTGGTCGTTTCTAAAGGAGGCGATCCTTCAGGCACAGAGGGAGACTATCCCAGTACGAAGGAAAAGGGGGAAAGGAGCAAAAAAACTTCCTTGGCTAAAAAGAGAAATCCAGGGGAGCCTAAGGGCAAAAAAGGAGGCATATAGGCGGTGGAAGCAGGGGGAAGCTACCAAGGAGGAGTATACCTACTTGGCCCGCACTTGCAGGGAGACAGTTAGAAAAGCCGAAGCAACTACAGAGCTGAGGCTGACAACACAAATTAAAGACAACAAAAAGTCTTTGTTTAGGTATGTAGGGACTAAAAGGAAGGCGCAGGGCAGCATTGGACCCCTACTGAACAAGTAGGAGCAATTAGTGACAGACAGGGGGGACAAGGCTGAGCTATTCAATGAGTTTTTTTGCCTCAGTGTTCCTGAACAGGGGTCAAGATAAGTCTCATAATGAGTTCTTAGATGGGCAGAGGGACACCAGCCCACCAACTGTCGATGCTGACTTGATGCAGAGTCACTTAGATGGACTGGATGTGTTCAAGTCGGCAGGCCTGGATGAGCTGCATCCGAGAGTACTGAAGAAATTGGTTGGTGTCATAGCAGAACTGCTGGCACGGCTGTTTGAGCACTTGTGGTGCTCGGGTCAGGTCCCAGAGGACTGGAAAAGGGCCAATGTGGTCCCTATTTTCAAGAAGGGGAGGAAGGAGGATCCAAGAATTATCCAAGTAAGTCTCACCTCCATCCTTGGAAACGTCTTTGAAAAGATTATGAAGGATCATATTTGTGGGAGTCCATCGGGAAAAATAATGCAGCAGGGAAACCAGTGTGGATTTGTAGCAGGTAGATCATGTCTAACCAATCTCGTTTTGTTTAATGACAGGGTCACAAAATGCTTAGATGCAGGAGTAGAGGTGGATGTTGTTTTCTTGGATTTTAGCAAGGCCTTTGATACAGTATCTCATTCCATTCTCATAAATAAATTAAGAGGCTGTGACATAGATGTTTACACGGTCCGGTGGGTGGCAAATTGGCTTAGCAGTTGCACCCAGAGAGTGGTAGTGGATGGGTTGGTATCAACCTGGATGGATGTGGGTAGTGGGGTCCCACAGGATTCGGTCCTTGGACTCTTGAATATCTTCATCAGTGACTTGGATCTGGGTTTGAAGTGTATGCTGTCCAAGTTTGCAGATGATACTAAATTGTGGGGTGAAGTGCACACTCTGGAGGGTAGAAAATGATTGCAGGCAGACCTGGATAGGTTAGAAAAGTGGGAAGTACACAACAGGATGCAGTACAACAAGGACAAGTGCAGAGTGCTGCATCTAGGGCACAAAAATATCTAGCACACCTACTGGCTGGGAAGTGACCCTCTCAGCAGCACAGGAGTAGAAAGGGATTTCGGAGTCATAGTGGGCTCCAAGATGAACATGAGTCGTCAGTGTGACAAAATCATCAGCAAAGCTAACCGCACTTTATCATGCACCAGCAGATGCATGGCAACTAGAACCAAGGAGGTGATACTTCCCCTTAATGCAGTATTGGTCACTCCACATTTGGAGTACTGCATCCAGTTTTGGGTGCCACACTTCAAAAAGGACGTTGATGGACTTGAGAGGGTCCAGAGGAGGGCCACTTGTATGATTAGGGGCTTACAGGACAAGCCCTATGAGGAGAGACTGAGGGACCTGGACCTCTTCAGCCCAGCAAGAGAAGGCTAAGAGGTGATCTTTTGGCCACCTACAAATTCATTAGGGGGATACAGCAAGGGATCGGAGATGCTCTGCTCACCAGGGCGTCTCTTGGGGTAACAGGAAACAATGGTCACAAACTGACAGACAGCAGTTTAGGCTAGATATCAGGAAAAACTTTTTCACAGTAAGAGTGGCCAAATTTGGAATGGGCTTCCAAGGGAGATGGTGCTCTCCCCTACCTTGGGGGTCTTTAAGGGAAGGCTGGATAGTCATCTGGCTGTAGCGTCATCTGACCCCAGCACTCCTT
>NW_005841836.1:38687-48216 GCF_000455745.1 Alligator sinensis
GCCCAGGCAGGGGTTGGACTCGATAATCTGTTGAGGTCCCTTCCGACCCTAATACCTATGAATCTATGAGATCGGTGAGCCTGAGATCAGAGATATGCTCCCTGAGGTCAGGTTCACCACACCCACCATTGGGTGCTGGGTGGGGTCTGAGTTCCAGGGATCTTGAGGGGGCCCCATGCTGGATCTGGACACTCAGGTGAGTGTTGGGATCTGTCATGGGCCATCCCCAGCTGGCCACATGTTCAATATAAGGCATGATACAAATGAGCCACAAAGCTGTTACACATGATATGTGGAATAACATTGTGACTCATTTACTGTATTATTACAGCTTCAGTTGATTTGAACATGTGTCTGGGTTAGTATTTAAGGTTCAATCAATCCATTAATCACATCTAAAATGTAGTGTGTGTCAAGGACCTAAGCGACTGCACAAAATTACACAGCATTTTGTAGCAAAGCAGGGAATAAACCAAGAGTATTGATTAAAATCTCTGGGATGTATTTGCCAGACCACATGGCATCTCTTATTTCCCAGAGGTTCATACTTACCATAGGATATCCTGCCAAAGATCAACATAGCCTCAGTGCTGAATGCCTACCTTGGAAAGAAGAGGAAAACCCAGTAACACTGCAAAGATACAGGAACAGAGCCATAACTCTTGTCTCTGAAAAAAAAGAATATCACTCTGCTGACATGAGGAGCAGACCAGATCATTCAGTGTTTGATTTACAATTCTGGGAGCTGTTTGCATATTGTTGGGGTGACTGCTGACTGAGGGCACAGCTGATTTAGATAAAGGGGAGAACTCTATCCCATTGGTGAGGATAGAGGAGCTAAGAAGAGGGCATCCCAGCTGTGGTCACAATAAGAACTGCTAGGAATCCAGAAGCTTTACATCACTCTCAGGGAGATGACTATGCTGATTAAGGAAGCAGAGACCTCTAAGGACAACAGGAAGCATAAATCCAGTAATATATATTGTCCCTGGGGTTCTTAAGGGCTATTTGCAATATGTGAAGATCCCCTGTCTCAGGAAGGAGACAGGACATCCTGCTAGCTTAAGATCTTGAGGAGCTAAAGTATTAAAATGGCAGTACCATGCCATTTGCAAGGCAGTATATGGGCAGTACAGCAGTCATACAAGATGGAATTTTGAGGAACCTTAGAAAGGGAAAACAAAGCAGGGTGCCTCTGAGGGCTGGCAATATGTTGTTTTATTGGATTGCAGTAAGAGAAAGTTGACAAGGACAGGAATCCTAGGAGCATAAGGCTGTATGATCTCCTTGGTGGTAATAGTGGTGGGGTTAAATAGTTTTGATTTATTTAAAATGGAAGCTCTGTGCTGACTCACTTGGGAAGCACATAAGCCACCAGTATCAACCAGAGAAGCAGAACAACATAAAGCCGTCTAGCTGGCTGGTGAACTTAGCACTTCTTGAATTTATGTCTACGTTTGTTGAAAACAGCTGCAAATAAATGGTTGTGGCTTGCTAACCCACTGGTTTACTGAACAGATATATTAAATCATTCATGACTGCAGGAGAGGGATGCCCAGTGCATACAGTAAATTAAATAAAAAGCCCCTCTTCAATAATGTTTTCTGCTAAGAGCCACAGGCAGTTAAGGTAAAGAGCTGCCTGTGCCTCAGGGTGTAAAGTCTGAGCATCAGTGCAAAAATTGGGACCGATCAGGAGAGAAGCTAATGAACTGTTAAAAAGCCCCTGGCACAGGCAGACCCTCTGGTTGGTTTACCCTAGGCCTTTTGGTAGAGATGGGTTTTGCAAAGGGATTTGATGGGGTGAGGTTCAATGGTGTTTATGAAAATCAGGTGGAGGAAGATGTTCTCTGCAGAAGGGCTGGAGGAAGAGGGCAGGAGTCACTGTAAAACAGCTAACAGGTCTTGTAAAAGGATTAGTTGGAAGGCATGGCTTTCATTCCATAAAGCTAACCTGGGGCTTATGCAGTGGACAGGGAAGTATGGGTTCAATTCCAGCTCTATCTCGTGTGTGACCTTGAACAAACCATTTAATCTCTGTGTGCCTTGGTTCTCCATCTTCTTTGGCTTCTATGTTTTATTCTCCTCTTCTATCCTGTGTCTGGCCTGTAAGCTCTTCAAAGGAGAGAGGGAGTGTGTTGCGCTACACTTCTGTATAGCCCCCCAGGACAACAGGGCCCTTAACAGAGGTTGGGCCTTTCAGGGCTACTGGAATATTGTTAATACCGATATTTTCTACAAAATGTTCCAAAGAAAGAGGCTCTACCTTCCCCACTGCAGACCAGTCCCTCGATAGACAGAGGGATTCTCCAGATGGTAGACCCATAAAAAACACATATATCCCTTGGCCAGGCTGACTTCATATTCACTCTTCAGAATGAATAATTTTGGTCTGGCTCTGAAATCTCCTCTTTTCTACAGACCTCTACACAGAAGAATTTGCTGGATTTCTCTGGTTCTTTGTCTCGGAATTCAGCCTGAGCTGAGCCCACATGCCCAATCTTTTAGGTCAGAAGTATGGTTGATGGGGCTCACTCCCTGAAGATGACAACTGCAATCTGTGGCTTTCTGCTGATCTTTGGAAGAGACTTTGACTAGTCAAAGTCTCTATCTTGATCTCACTAATGCTTCCTGTTAGGGTCAGTTTCCTTTTAGGTCCATTTGTACTGGATGTTTTGCTGCCTCCCTGGGGCCTAGAGGCTATTTTAACTTCTGTTTCTTAGATGGTACATTTGAAAAAAAGAGAGAGAAATTGCTGAGTTTAAGCATTGTGCCCAGGTAACACAGCTCTGGACCTCTTCTCCTGAACCAGTGAATGATTCACGCCGTTGTGTTGCAGACATGTAACCTGAAGAGTTGCTTATTCAGCCACAAACTGTCCTCCAACTTCTGCTGCCCACAAGCCTTACCCTCTCCCCATGAACTGGAGATGACTGTCAGCTTAAAAGTCATTTCTCCCCATTCGTAACATTTCCTTTTCTCTCTGCAAGGAGAGCGAGAGAGGCCTGGGAAATGCAGCTGTGTTTTTGTTTCCCTGTCACATTAAGGATTGTTGAAATGGAGTCTGAATTTAGTCTGTCTTTATAAGGCTTTTTGTTTTGTGCTAGACATGAGGACATTCAGAAGCTGGAAAGGGCAGATAAACTGCAGGGAATCTCCCATCATTTGCTTTATTTTTTGGTACCTTGCTTTCCGGGTGACCTGTAATTCTACCTGGTTGACCCTAGTACACTGAGACAGACTTTCTTAATACCCTTTATTTTGCAAGTGAAATGGAATAAAAATAAATGATGTTGTATTTTAAACAAGCTGCAGGACTTTCTTCTCCCTCAGAAATGGGGAAAACAGAAGGAAACAATGCAAGTGTTGCTTTCCTTCCTTTCTTCCTCCATTTGGGGCTCTTCTGCATGTTACATATTTATTTGGTGTGCACTGAGCCTCCATTCATGCCAGTGGTTTATCTCTCAGGTGTTGGGGTGTGGTGGGTCTTTGTAAAAAGCACACTGTGAAATTTGATTCTTTCTTCTCCTGAACTAGTTTGTAAGGAAAAGCCCGAGGCCAGACTCTCAGCAGGGGTTACACAGCTCTTTCCCCTACATCAACTGCTCTATCTTCCCTGCAAATTCCCACTAGGGCCTGTACCAAACTGGTCTCCTTCTGCCTATAAAAGCTTTCTTTGGTGATCCTGATCAGTGAGCATGAACTGGGATGTTCTCAGACACATGTTTGCATTCATAGGATTGCAAAGGTACTGCTAATTATCTCCAGGGGAGTTGTACAGGTATAACCAAGACATTTTGTTTGGTCCTGTGCCTGACAAATAACAGTGCTGGGTGAGAGAGAAGATCTCTCTCTTGCAGATCTAGTTCTTAAGGACTTGTGGGAATAAAAAGCAGTTAAAACTCCTCTCTCAGCACTCAAGCCAGTAGATACATCTCTGAACACACACAACTATGCTCTCGCATAAAAAGAGGGACAAACGATAATCACTATGTAAAGCAGAATTGCACTTCAAAATAGACACAGGCAGACCCAATTTTTTTCTCTCTTCCAGATTCTGAGCTATTGAGATTCCAGATGGCTTCAGTGGGCTCTGGATCAGGCCCATCTGCCAGTGTAAATCAAAAGTAACCCTAGTGAACCCACCACTCTAGGGGAAGGAAGGGGAGTGTGAGGTGTTCATTTTGGTCACGAATCATACAGTGATTGTGCTGGAGTTTTGCAGAGAGCTGCTATTGCAATTTTCAGGTACATTGCTCACGTCGGGCTGTTCTGGCACTGATATGTCTACTTCTCGCTCCCAGGCCTGAACAACTCTCTTCCTTTTGTGAATAAACTACAATCTCAGTTGCATTCTCATGATGCAGTAACGAAACTATTTGTGCTCTGCCTTGAGGGGGCAAATTAATCTTCGCTTCTGCCTGGCTCTTTCCTCAGTTGTTTCTGGTCCTTTGAAGTCAAAGTTCCTTAGCTGTGGAAGAGATTGTTTTTATTCCAAATGGACTGGAATAGCTTTCTAAAACAGACACAGATAAAACCCTTGACTTGTGAGGCTTTTAGCCACACCTCCACCAGGCAGAGAGGGCTTGTGCCTTCAAAAAATTCCCCTTGCAGTTTTCAGTCATCACTGCCCCCTTTTTTCCCCCAGCACATCAATCCATAATTTAGATTTGTTCTGCCCAAACTTCAAGGATGTTTTGATGCACACTCCTGCCAATCCAGCAGCAACAAATAGAGAAGAGGAGGCAGAGCCTCATTCCCGCTCTAATTTTGCAGGCCAAGTAGGATTACAGTCTTGTTTGAAATGCTGAGCAATTCCATCTGAGCCTGCATTTTCACTGTATCCTGATTGCAGGCTGGGAGGAACAGGGGAAAACAGGCTGCTCTGTGATACCTTGCTTTGCAAGCTGATGAGGTCACCCTTCTGCCCATTAAGTGCCTCAGAAAATTAATTGTTTGTCCTCTGCTGTAGCTGGGAGCCACAGCACGTATAAATTAATTCATCAAAATGCCTTCCCCAGTCCCTTCATGATTGCTTTTCCCTTTAACCTTCTGAAGGTGACACAGGAGCATTCTTAGTTTGCATGTTTGCATCAGCCTTGCTTTGGGGCTATCAGGCTTTTAAGTCAAGCCACAAGCGGATTCAACCTTAGCATCCTGCCTGCTAACTGTTTGGCACATTCACCACCCCAAACTTTAACCCCTCATACATAAACTGGTAATCAAGCAGAGACACCTATAATTATTGGTTCCTTCCCTTGCAGGTCTCTATGGAGGCCGCCTTTTTCTGAAGAGTCCAGAGACAGTTGCCTTAATGAGTGGGCCAAGAGCTCAGTAAATTTGTTCTGCACTCCAGGTCCTTGATCCTTTTTATCTATCAGTCTCTGCTCCAAGTGACTCCAGCTCACACCTCTGGTGGACTTTTGTGTTATATGAAGTCTGCTACATTTCTGTTCTGGCCATTTCCTGCCTCCTTGTGACTTTATTTTGATCTGTGAAATAATCCAAGCATTGAATGTTGAATGCTAAACATAAGGTGACCATAGTATGTTTAAGGAAATCTGAGACATGGCATTGTGCCTGCCCCCCAACAAGTCAGTGGCGCTGCTGGAGGCAAGAGGCAGGCAGGCAGGGGCATGGGAAACAGTCCAGAGGGGAAGCACAGCAGCATGGTGCACTAGGCAGGCACTGCTGGAGCAGGCACCACCCCACCTGGCCAGGCCGGCTCCTCCTGAGCAGCAGCTGGATGTGGGGGGCAGGCTGTGCTAAGCACTGTGCCAGTCCACTCGCCTTGCTTCCACACAACAGCAGCCATGCCTTCCCTCCTGCCCACCTGGCACACCATGCTGTTCCAGCTCCTTGCCAAACTGCACCCCATTCCCCTGCCATTCTGGGACTTCTGATTTCAATTTTCACTAACCAGCCAGGACACCAGGATTGCCTGAAATCTCGGACTGTCCCAGGCAATCCGGGACCCTAGCTAAACCTTGTGCTACACAGACATGAAACAGATTAAAAACTTTATTAGAAAATGTTAAAAATTATAGCAGGGCACTTGTCATCTGAATTCTGGTGTGGGAGTCAGGGACAATACAGGGGCTGGATGTCTCCAGGTCCTCTGTCTCAGAAGCCACCAGCTGGGATAGTCACAGATATCATGGAAACATAGAAAATTAGGATTTGGAGGGACCTCAGGAAGTCATCTAGTCCAACCCCCTGCTTAAAGCAGGACCAGACCCAACTAGATCATCCCAGCCAAAGCTTTGTCTAGCTGGGCCTTAAAAACCTCCAAGGATGGAGATTCCACCACCTCTCTGGGGGACCTGTTCCAGTGTTTTACTACCCTCCTTGTGAAAAAGTTCTTCCTAATATCTACCCTCAACTTCCCTTGCTGCACCTTGAGACCATTGCTCCTTGTTCTGTCATCTGCCACCTCTGAGAACAGAGCTCCATCCTCTTTGGAACAACCTCTCAGGTACTTGAAAGCTGCAATTAAGTCCCCCCTCAGCCTTTTCTTTTCCAGACTAAATAAGCCCAGTTCCCTCAACCTATCCTCATAAGTCATGTGCTCCAGCTCCCTCACGATTTTCATTGGCTTCCACTGGACTCAGCCAGTTGATGATCCAGCCAGTTTTCTATTTACCTTACAGTCCATTCATCCAACCCATACTTCCTTGCCTTGCTGGCAAGAATGCTGTGAGAGACTGTATCAAAAGCCTTGATGAAGTCAAAGTATATCCAGCCAGTCATCTCATAGAAGGCAATGAGGTTGGTCAGGCATGACTTGCCCTTGGTGAATCCATGCTGACTGCTCCTAATCCTCTTCTCCTCCAAGTGCCTAGAAATAGATTCTATGAGGACCTGTTCCATGCTTTTTTCATGGACTGAGGTGAGGCCAAATGGTCTGTAGTTCCTTGGATCCGCCTTCTTCCCTTTCTTAAAGATGGACACTATATTTGCCCTTTTCCAATCATTTTGGACTGTTCCCAATTACCACAAGTTTTCAAAGATAATGGTCAGCAGTTGTGCAATCACATCTGCTGGCTCCCTCAGCACCTTTGGGTGCATGTCATCCAGCCCCATGGGATTGCACACATCCACCTTTTCTAATTGGCCCTAACCTGTTCTTTCACCAGTGTTGGCTGCTTACCTCCTCCCAAAATGTGCTGCCAGGTGCAGCAGCCTGGGAACCGACAGCCTATGAAGACTGAGGTGAAAAAGGCATTAAGTACTTCAGCTTTTTACTCATCATCTGTCACTAGGTTGCTCCCACATAAGGGACCCACACTTTCCCTGAGCTTTCTCTTGCTGCTGACATAATGGTAGAAACCTTGCTTGTTACCCATCATGTCCCTTGCTAGCTGCAACTCCAAATGCGCTTTAGCCTTCCTGATTTCATCCCTCCATGCCTGAGCAATTCTTTTATACTCCTCCCTAGTCATTTGTCCATGTTTCCACTTCTTGTAAGCCTCTTTTTTGTGTTTTAGCTCACTGAACAGTTCCCTGCTAATCCAAGCTGGTCTTCTGTCATACTTGCTAGTCTTCCTGCACATTGGGACAGTTCATTCCTTTGCCTTCAGTAAGGTTTTTTAAAAGGACAGTCAGCTCTCTTGGACTCCTTTACTCCTCCAACTGGCCTCCCAGGGGATCTTGCACATTAGTTTTTTGGGTAAGCTGAAATCTGCTTTTTCAAAGTCCAGGGTCCTTACTCAACTGTTCTTCCTTCCTTCCTTTCCTCAGGATCCAGAACTCAATCATCTCATGTTCACCGCTGCCCAAGTGGCCATCCACTTCTACATTCTCCATCAATTCTTCCCTGTTTGTGAGTAGCAGGTCAAGAAGATCACGCCCCCCTAATTGGACTCTCCAATACTTGCACCCAGAAGTTGTTCTCAGCACTCTTCATAAACTTCCAGGATTGCCTGCGCACTGCTGTATTGCTCTTTCAGTAGATATCAGGGTGATTGAAGTCCCCCATGAGAACCAAGGCCTGTGATTGGGAAACTTATGGTAGCTATTTGACAAAATCTTCATCTACCTCATCCTCCTGATCTGGTGGTCAACAGCACATACCCACCATGACATCACCCTTGTTGCTTTCCCCTCCATGCCTAACCCAAAGACTTTCAAGAGGCCTGTCTCCAGTTTCTTACTGGAACTTTGAGCAACCATACAGCTCTTTTACATAAAGAGCAACTCCTCCTTGTCTTTTCCTCCCCTGCCTGTCCTTCTTGAACAGTTTATACCCATCTGTAACAGGAAGCCAGAAGCTCCTCGTTACTTTAAGGGAGAATGCATAGTAGGGAGAGCTCCAGGTAGGGCTACAGAAGAACAAATTAACAGGGGCATAGAGGCTGTGAGGGACTATTGCAGAGCTAGCCCTTCATGAGCAGAGACTGCTCATGGCAGCAGAGTGACTATTACAGATTTAGCTACTTGGCAGTAGTACCAGGAAGCATATCCTTGCTTGGGTCACTGGGGCATGGCTATAGCTCGTAGCTCAGCCAGCTTGCCAGAAAAATCTGGGGTGGCTGAGAAGCCACATGATCAGAAGGGGCAGGGCTTAAGTACCATATAAACCCAGGGCTGGAGCTAAGGAAGCAGTCTGGCCTCACAGGCTGCCAGGGAAGGAGTTATGTACTGAGAGGACAATGCCTGAGTGATTGGCTGGGATTTGCCATGAGGACTGTAAGTAAGGAACTGATGGCTTTTAAAGAGCTGAGCTGAGTTGAGCTATGTGGCCAGAGTGCTTACAGTTTCAGTTATAACCCTGGGGTTTACTTTTTATTATAGTTTACTCTGAAGGACCAGATTGGAACTAACAGGGAAGGTTGGAGGTCCCAGGGTGCTTGAAAGGCATGTGGCCATCTGAGCCCTCTGAGGGGCTAGAATTAGAGGGCTAACAGTTGACAACTGTGAAGGAGTTGAAGCCTAGGATGAGAGCTGTTGCCTGAAAAGGGTGGAGATGGGGCCAGAGGCCCAGTGCCCAGAGAAGGGCAGAAAAAGGGCCAGGGGCACAGAGCCCTAGAGAGGCAAGCTCAGAGCCCTAGAGGTGTGATATTAGAATCCACAAGGGTGAGCCCTCAACCTGAGAAGGTGAAATCAGAGCCCTGGATGTGTGAGACTAGAGCCCTGGAGGAAGCCCTAGAAGGCCAAAACCAGAGACTTGAGGAATGAAGGCAAAGCCCAAAGGTGTGAGTCCAGAGCCCTAAAGAGACTGGCCCAGAGCAATAGAGGGGGTGGACCACAGCTTGACCTTAACAAGGGCAGAGGGACCCTGAGAAGCTTGATGTTGAATTGGGGCCAAGAGCCCACCAAAATAAATGATTGGTAATACCTATGAGGCATGGGCATAGCTGTAGGGGTGGTTAGAGGTCACAGATGTAGCCATTAAGGCACTTGGTTACCAAAGCCACTGATGGATCTAAAAGGGCTAGGCCAGTGTTCCTCTGGAACTTTTGGGCAGTCTTCTGACTCTCTTTTGTTTGAAATGACATCAAAGGTGTGGCAGGGAGGGGAAGGGGGGGGGG
>NW_005841836.1:48226-87831 GCF_000455745.1 Alligator sinensis
CTGCCAGGCCACCAATGGACATCTTAGCTACCCCTGGGATCTGCACTTACTGCACCATCCATGACAGTGCTCCAGTCATGCAAGCTATCCCACCAAGTCTCTGTTATTCCAACCATGTCATAGTTCTGGGACTGTGAAAGGATGTCCAATTCTTCCTGCTTGTTTCCCAGGCTCCAGGCACTTGTGTGCAGACACCTGAGGTAACTAGCCAATTGCCTGGATTTCTCAGGAAGAATGAGAACACCTCCCCTGTTGCCCCTTCCTGCTTGGACTTCCTTCAGGTCTCCCGCTTCCCCACTTACCTCGGGGCTTTGGTCTCCATCCCCTGGTGAACCTAGTTTAAAGCTCTCCTCGCTAGGTTAGCCTGTCTGCAAAGATGCTCTTCCCTCTTCATCAGGTGGATTCTGTCTCTTTCTAGCAATCTTTCTTGGAGCAACTTCCCATGGTCAAAGAAGGCAAAGCCCTGCTGGTGATGCCATCTGTACAGCCATGCATTGATATGCAGGATGCATCTGGTCCTGCCTGGGTCCTTCCCCTTGACTGGAAGGATTGAGGAGAACACCACCTGAGCCCCTGTCCCCACCCACCCTTGCACCCAAAGCCTTGTAGTCACTTCTGATATGCTTAGGGTCATCCCTGGCAGTATCATTAGTGCCTGCATGGGTGAGCAGCATGGGGTAGTAATTGGAGGGCTGGATGAGTCTCGGTAATCATTCCATGACATCTAGGATCCAGGCTCTGGGCAAGCAGCAGACCTCCTAAAATAACAGGTCAGGCTGGCGGACGGATGCCTCTGTCTCCCATAGAACGGAGTCTCCAACCATCACCACCTGTTGCTTCTTCTTGGTGGCACTGGTGTTGGTCCTTCCAACCTTGGGGATGCTGGCTTGGTCTCTTCCACCAGTGGAATGTGCTCCTCCTCTTCTGTTGCTAGAGCTGCATATCTGTTCTCCAGGCAAAGCACTGCAGGTGGAGATGAAGACTTCTGTTTGCTGCCAGAGGTCACAAGCTTCCACCTTCCTGACAGTCCATGTCCTCTTCCTTCTTCAGCACTGCCTTTGGCAGTCCTTCCTCCAGCAGTGAATCAACGACTGCTCTCGTTTCGTTTTGAGGCTTTACTTCATTTCAATTTTGCTGTTTTGAGCTTGAAATGGGTCTAAACAGCTGGCGAAATTTTGCACAGACCTGGCAGAGGCTCTGGCATTGCAATGTCCTCCAGCCATTTCTTTGGGTCTCTTAAACCTACTGCCTCTCCCTTCCTGCCCTGCTCTCCAAGCAGATTTTCCCTAGACAACTCCCCTGTAAATTGGCCTGTTTTCTGCTCCTTGGTCATAAAAGATTCCTTTTCCTCTGTTTCCTCTCACCAAGCTTATAGTGAAGGAAGGTGAGAGAGAGTTGTCAGGCAAACTCCCCACTCACTCTGGATTCCAGTTAAACAAGAAGCTTAAGTGTTGGTCTGACTGCTGAGTTTTAGTTACTTACACCACATATATGTAGGTTAATTGCTCCTTCTTTAAGAAAAGAGCTTACCTTAAAGGCCACCCTTCAAAAAATGGGGATGGCAAACTGCCAGGTTTGCTGCTTCCATTTTTTTCCCTCCATGGTCTCTTGGGGAGCCTCCTTTTATACCCTCCTGTGCTTGGACTGGCTCTGTCCCCTTGTTAGGGCTTTTGTCAGACACAGGCAGCAATAGCTCAGCTAGCAGCACTCCCAACTGTGCAGACCACATGCCCAAACAGAAAACCCGCTAAACATACAGACTGTTCATGACTGTCTTTCTGCAGTATCTCCTGGAGTAGAACACTCCTTCCTCTTGGGATAGAAATGTCTGTGCCGGTTCTCTTCCCTTCTGGGTAAGGCTCACTTTGGCTCAGGGGGACCATAAAGAAACATAGATTTTTGTCCTATAACCCCAGTCTGGAATTCCAAGGGAGATTCCTGATCTAATTACCAATACTTGGTTTCCCAAGGGCTGCATTTTTCTGTTGGAAGCAAACCCTCTTGTATTTGACTTTTTCCTGTACCACACAGATGGAACCTTTAGGGACTCTGGCCTGCTCTGAGGAATGGACTGGATGTCTCTCTCTGATCTCTGAATAGTATGAAATCTAGCATCTGCAAAGGTTTTTAACATGTATGTGGCTCCCTACTGCAGATAATTGTTCATCAATAGGGAGATTTTTACTTGAATGATTTTTTAAATGTGGAAAGGACTCAAGAAAACGGACTACTGGCTTGACGTCATCACCTGGATGCTTAGATCTTGGGGGGGAGAATCTCCTAACAGCCACCTTTCTTTCCTACTACCGAGCACTTTTCTACCATCAAACAACAACTTCTATAAATAGGACCTATATTAATTACCCCTACAACACTGACATAGAAAATACTCTGTAAAGCCAAATTAAAAGGCTAGCCATGATGGATTCCTACACACACTAAGGGGTTTTTTTTTGGAATCTCATGTATGGTCTGGTGCTGATGTCCTTCAGATCAGAAAGTGTCTCTGACACTAACATTGAACCAGACTATGCTTACAAAAAGGAACTACCACTTTGGAAGAAGACCTTTGTGGCAAAGCCACAGGCATTGATGCTCACTTCTTTTGTGATCATGGGCAAATCACTGAATCTTTCTGTGTCCTATCTTTCCATCTGTAAAACAAGGCATGAAGGCAGATGCAGATCCCTGAGGTATTTTTCAAAGTCATCTAGGTGTTAAAATCTGGGCCAGTGGCTCCTAACTCAAAGAGGTGTTGAGGGGATAGCTTATTTAATGGCTAAGGCATTTTTCAAAGATAGGCTATATAAGTATCTTGGCCATACACTTACTTAAGTTTAGGAAAATTGGTGGGGGGGGGGGTGTCTTTTGTTTTTTGGGTGGTTGTTGTTGTTGTTGTTTTTGTTTTTAAGACGGTCAGGTCAGAGGGGCTAAGTGGTGTATCAGGCTTCTGTAGCTATAGCAGATCAGGCTCTGTAGCCATCAGTACATGAGGGAGAGAGGTGACTGTCATCACATTCAGCTGCCTTTACCTCCTCCAGCCTAAAGGAACAAGATTCTCTGAGTAAGTTGGGAGTGGCCTCTCTTGTGAGTTTGGAGTTTACAAATCTGGGTTTGCATTTTTAAATCTCTAGGTAGATGACCTGCATGCTTTTACTCCTGTGTTCTCCACACTCATGCAGGAAAGATGAAAATATCTCCAGCTTTTTACTACCATAGACCTTTATGGAATGATGCCCTTTGCTATGTCAATGATCTCTGAGGTGTTTAGTAGACTTCATGGGTTTTTGGTAATAGCCATGTTGGTCTAAGGCAGGGGCGGGCAATTATTTTGGGCAGAGGGCCGCTTACTGAGTTTTGGCAAGGCAAGGGCCACATGACAGGCAGCCAGGGGCAGATAAATATGAATTTTCTAAATCTTTTAGGGGCCCCATAGGCCAGATAGAATGGCCTGGTGGGCCGCATTTTGCCCACCCCTGGTCTAAGGACATAGGTAGGCAAGGGTCTTTGAGTATTAGACCAACTCAGTTGGTCTAATAAAAGATATCGCTCAAAGAACCTTACCTGCCTAGTAGACTTTGTGATTTGTGTATACTTCTGGGTCTTGGGTGTCTTACACTAATCAAGGTATTGCTTCCAACAGCCTGGTTAATCTGGTCTTTGTTTTGCTGGTTACTTTGCATCTGAGAACTACTTTGCTGGCAACTTTGCATCTGTGAATGCACGCTCTTGGTTTAGAGTCAATATGAGACCAACTAAATAGTAGCAAAAAAAATTCCTTTCTTTGCAAGCTTTTGGGTGCACACACACACCCTTCATCAGGCTGAGGATGAATCCTCAGAGATTGTAAACGTCCTCCTAGGTAGAAAATAAACTTCATTTTACACGGGGAGACAGAGGCTGGAAATGTATTTTCATGGGAATTTGAGAGTCCTTTTGTGAGTGTTGATCTGTGATGTGCAGATTAGGCTCTTCTTCCCTGGAGGTGTCCGATGTCAGAGTTGGCCAAGGGGGTGAAAAAAATCTTCCTTGGATATGTCCTTATCTTTGCTATATAAAAATGAAGAAAGCTATTGTAATCTTTGCATTATTAAACTGCAAGGCATCAAATTAGATAATCTATTATGTTTCACAAGTTCAAATAAAACTCATTTACACCCTGCTGGTATAAAGAGGAAAAAACAATTTGTTACAGAAGTCACTTACAGTGTCTTAAGGATCTATGTCTACTCATCTTGGATTTGAAACCAAGCAGCTTTTTATATTGTGAATTCAGTTTAAGTGCCAGCATAGTTGAATGAAAAACCCGATTCCAAGAGCAAAATTGGATGGGCAAGCAGCAATGCCCTGGGGGAAAAAGTGAAAGTGAGGCATGAAAGAAATAAAACTAAAAACATAGGACCATGGTGGGAGAAGGCAAGAAATGCCCAGATTTCCAGAGACCACCACACATTGAGCTATGTGGACATATCTACCTGTGGTACTGAAAATGTCCCATATGAAACATGCATGAAACACTATTGTATTGAAGAGGTATTTTAATAGGGCACATCTCTGCCTTTGGGCATTGGTCATAAGGTTCTAGGCTTACAGCTGGGGCCAGATTGCCTCCAAAAGCACCACATTGGCAAGTGTGGTGAAATCTGTCTGAAGTTTTTACTTTGGCACTGCATAGATTATCTACAAAACCAATTTCCTAGGCCTCAGCTGGGCAAAATCATTGCCCTTGCATGATAGAGTACACTGGCAATGTGCACCCCATGAGCGTGGCAGTGCACCCCCTACAAAAAGGAGCTGCCGACACTGTTGGCGGCGCCTGTGGGTGGTTGCCGCTCGCCAACCTTCCCGCTTTGCCACCGATAGTAGCAGCAGCAGCATCTGCGGGCAGTCCGCGATTGCTGCTGGCTGCAGCCAATGCTGCTGGGGGCTTGCCACCTCCCCTGACCACCAACAGCGTCACGGCTGCTTGTGGGAGCTCGCTGCTTTACTGCTTTTGCCGCTGCCACCTGCTGGAGCTCGCCATGCCCCCCTAGGCTCCAGGGGCATGTGGCGTTCATGACAGAATACATCATGCCAGCCACTTCCACATCATTACCATCTCCCAGGAGCCAAGGGAACAAGGCCTTAAAGGTGCTTGGATGTTCCTCTGCTTAGCTTTGCAATACCTAATCAGCCTGCAGCCCTGTGAAATCCTCGGCCAGGTAGGTCCCTGGGCTCCTGATACCATACACAGGAAAAGACAGGCTTCTAAGGGAGTGATGTCTTTTGGAAGCTAAGCTGGGAGTAACTGAACTTTGCCAGAAGTGAACTGTTGGCATCTAAGCATCTGATCTGGTACACCTGGGAAGATGGAAGCTCTTGCTTGGTATCTTTAGATGCAAACACCTTAGACACCTGCATGACTGAACTGCTGCATGACTCAACTGGCTTAGGTCACTGATGGCCTACCAGCCTCTATCTTCAGCTAACACACTCTAATACCTTATATTTTTCCCTGTGTACTGGTGGCTTTTGTGCAGGCACCCTGCTGCTTCTACCCCTATCGGTAGCCAGCCTTTGCGCCTCCTACAGGGGTTGGCTGACAACGCAAGTTAGACACCTCTCCATGATTTGGTTTTGTTTGCAGCAGAGATCTGTTGCCCTGCCACACACTTGGAGAATCCTGGTTCAAGGGTCTCCAGAGCTATGGTCTGAGCTAGGGCTTTAAGCAGCTTGTTAGCTGGGGAGGGACAAAAACAATTAGGTGGCCTTGGAAATGCCAACCAGCAGAAATGTACCTGCCTACAGTGTTAGGCACCTAACCAGCTCTTGGGTGGTCCTGAAAATGTTGGTATCTCCTACAGAGGTGGACTGTTACTTTTTTTTGAGAATCCAGGTAGAATCAGGAATGGAAGTCAGAGTACTTTCTGCTGAGGGGTCAGGCTGGCTCAGGCTTAGAGATGCTGATTTGGTGAGACAGTCTTCCACCCACACCCTTTCACAAGAATAAACATGTCCTAGCAGAAGGCTGCAGGATACCAGGAATGTAAGACACCCTGGGAAGGCCACTAACTATCCTTAATGTTGATGATCACTGTTCTGGCACATATATCAGTAAGTGTTCAGAGAGCAGCAAAATGCAATCAAGTCAAGCGCAGTCATTTTCAGGGAAGGTTCCAGATATATGCTTAGATTCTTTTGAATGGAAAAAAGCTCTTAGTTAAAAAAAACTGGAGCACCAGAAATAAACATGTGTGAAAGCCTGTGCTGCTATGGCACCAAGGATCTGTGAAGGCCATTGAAACAACCCTGAGGAGTAAGCCATTAAATAACATCCTACTGCTTTGCTATTCAGTTTCATGGATGGCACTGGGGCGAGTGACTCATTGGACCACTGCAGCAGTGGTTGGGGTATTGTCTAAAAATACCTCAAGAAAATACTTCCAATTGACATTTCGAAGCAGAAATGAATCATGTTTGCCAATACAGATATTATAAAAGAAAAACAACTTTTCATTAAAATGCACTTATTAGCAAAAGTGACTCATTTTTCCTTAAGGGTGGAGATGATTAGATTAACTAAAATGAGACTTTTAATCAACGTAAAAAAACTGCCCTCAGAAAATGTCCAGAAACTGGCATCCTCAGGTTTCTTCATCACGGCCTGCTGAGCAGGGAGCAGCCAGCTTGTCTCCACAGAATCTGCATTGTCATTAGTCTGCAATTCCTTTTGGCTCCTGTTTGCATCATCCTCTTTTCCTAGCCATCCTGTGGCAGGCTCATGCAGTTGTCTATTCCCTTCTTGCAGCCCAAGAGGAAGATCACAACCATGTTTACAACCTGTGTTTTTAGTGTGAGGTGGGATGAATACAGCATGGTTCCTAGCAGTTCAACCCTGGGGACAGGATTAAAACAACAGCTAGCCATTTCCTCAGCTGAGCTTTCAGTATAAGGCAGTGCCAGCCTAGGGTGCTTATGAGCAGAGCTCCCAAGAAAAACCTACAATACAGAGGCCAACGTTGCCTGCTTGTTCTGGAAGTTTGATTAAAATGGTGGACTGACCTCTGTCAGGCACTGACTAGGAGAAGGAGGGATGGTGGTTACTCTGCTTGGACTCAGAGAGAAACCTGTTTTCTGACCCTTCAAGGGAAGTAGCCCTGAAGCCTCTGATCTGATCCAGAGAACCAAGAAGCTGAGGCAAACCCTCAGAATAGAAAATAAGAGGTGTACCCACCCTTGAACCAGATACCGAGAGTTAGCCACACCTTGGACTCACCTGGGACACCAAACAGCTGCCTACAGCACAGAAACACTAGCCCCATAGGCGACTGGTAGGGGAGGCATGCGTGGAGAGGGGGGCACAAGCCCCCCTCCCTTACAGGGCCATTCCCACCACCAACACCACTGGTGGCTTCTGTTGGTGCTCGCCAGCCCCATCCCTGCTGCCAACACCGCTGGCAGCTTCTGCGGGTACCCCCCAGACTCAAGAGGCACCAGTCACCCATGACTAGCCCATCCCTGGTGCCCAGATCAGGTCTCTGGGGATTCAGGGGAAGGATGGTGTTTTATCTTGTTAAATAGGTTTTGTGGTGCCTTAATTTGTTAGTATAAAATGAGTCCAGGGATTGCATAGTCATTGCCCTAAGTCTGGCCCACTTTCTTTCCTTGGGTCTAGGAAATTGTTCTGACATGGCTTTGGCTTCCTATTAGATAATTAATTCGTGGAGGTGGGAGGAGTATCAGCCAGAGGAGGGAAGAGCTAGGGACTCTCATGTCTTACAGGTTTGGAGTGCCTCGAACATTGGAGCTATGTTTATTCTCATTAAGGAGTCTGAGGCACATGAGTTTTCTACAGCGTTGCTTTGGTGATGTTAATATCCGTTGGCCTGATGTAGGTCAGCAAGCCACGAGTAACTCTATGGTCATACCTAATCCAAGTCACATGCTGCCTCTTTGTTAAGCTTTGGTCACTTTTGTTAGTCCCCACTTTTTGGAAAACAGACTATAAATGTGGAGACCTATTTTTATCCAAGTCTAGTGTGTACCATCCTTGATCTCATACTGCAGAGAAACTGATAGCTCAGTCAGTTCCTTTTCTTTAATTACCAGTGCAGTATATACTAATAGACTAATATGTGACCAGCCAATGAAAGCCAACCAGACCTTAAATAGCTTGCTGTCCCAGCTGGAGAAACCTTGGACAACTTGTTTGCTTCGAGGAAACAGAGTCAGTTTTTCTGTTCCTTTTTGATCTATGTATTGCTGGATATCACTACACTTTGAATCCTTGCTGCTGGAGAGAGAAACAATCAGACCTAATAACTCCATCCTGCTGGGGGATACCACAGATATGCTGAGGTTTATTCTGTTCCTGAGACCTGGCATTCATCACTGTGTGTCTTGTGTATATTCATGCCTCTATACATTCCTGATGCTTTAATAGTGGAGACAGTATTTATCATGGTAATAACCAGCAAAATAGAGCTCTTAGATTGGAACCAACCATTTAAAACATTAATTCTGAAAATGTTCTAAGAATTTATTGTCTTTTGGGCCAGGCCATTTTCTGACGCGTCCCTTTAATTCCATCAGGGCTTAATAGGAGTTAAAATGCTCAAAATGAGCCCAAATTCTGCTATTTTCCATATATAAGTCTTCTGAGACTTTTATCTAAATTTATTTTTTAATGATTCTTAGAGTCTTTAAACATAATCCTTGGAGTGTTGTTCTCCTCCCCTTCTCACTCCCCCCTTAAGGAAGTTGAGTAAGCATGGTCAGAGAACTAATTAATCCCCAATTAATATCACAATTATACTTAAACAGCTGCTTGTGTTTGGTATCCCCTTTATATAGTGAGGTCATCTGATTTATACTGGCATATAAAACCTCACATAATCATGATAGCAGGAAGTTATTATCTTTGATTGTTTGACTTCATACACAAAACATTTGCAAATGCGCATCACCACAGGATCCTGTATCATCCTAAGTATTTAAGGAATAAATAAACAAAGATTATATTGGGAACATGAGGTTAAAAGTAACCGCACACATTTTCCCAACTGTACATTCCTTCCTTAAAGTTAAGTGAATGCGGACTTCAGACGACTTATAATTAATAGAATTCTTTGTATAGCTTTGAAAGGAAGGGTGATAAGGGACTCCTGGTTTTAGCTATTGGGTCTATGATATACCAGAAGCTATGTGCTGTTTCTCTTTGAAATATCCCACTAAAAGAATATCTTCACATCCTTTAACAAAGGAGGCCCCTTCAAGCATATTCACCTTTTTACTGAATGGTTCCCAAGGTTACAATCTGTAGTAGATTCACCCACCAGCCACAGTTAAAGACTCCATACCAAGCACCCTAAAAACAAGTACTTGAATACAATGAAAAATAAATTCAAAGCTACAGAGCTGCTCTTCATAGCCTGTGCAATCAAACCTGAAAATGACACAGATACCCTTGCGACCCATGAGGAGGTATTTGCCTCAGTGCTCCTCAGGCCTGTCACTTAGGGAAAGCAGATTTCCTTGGTTTCTTTAATTTAGCTTGAGCACTTCATTAAATAAAGTAAGACACAAGAATGAATGATGAGATTCCCCCAGCCTGATGCATATGAAAGTCGTGGTCAGTAATCACGTTTGCAATAATAAAAACTCTAACTTAGTTATGCAGCAGACTCATCAGCCTCCATGTGAGGTCTGGCCACTTGAGATAGGACAAAGGGCCTCACTGCTGGCATGGATTTTTTAAGCATTGATTTAAAATTAGAGTGGTGTTGAAACTATGTCCGCATGTGGGATAAATGAAGAGAACGTGATATGTGGCAGAGGGAATGGAGCCCTCTCTATGCCCTGGGTAAACGAGGACAATGTGTGCTTCCTTTGTAAAGTCCTGTGAGAACTGGTGAAGAGCAGCATGGAGGAGTAGGTACCATCTACAGTCAGGGTGAAGGTGAGGGAGGGGCCCTGTACCTACTAGAAGGGGCTACTGCATTTCTCATGTACCTACTAAATTCCAGTCTCTCATTTCTCCAACAAAGCACATAAATATCTTTACAGAGTTGGATGTTGAGGGCCTGGCCTTGTTCCCTTTGGAATCAAGGTCAAAATGTCTACTGGCTTCAAAGATACAAAATCAGCCTGTATGGCAGACTCCCTTTACAATCCCATTTCAGCTGAGCATGCAGGATGTGCTTATGTCCTACTTCTTTTCCATGAGACTAAGAGTGTGCCTCCACTCTATGAGCCTGTTCTACTCCCTTGGCATGCATTTAAAGTTAAACAAATGCATAAGTGACTTGTTGCATGGAGATGGACATAATGTGGTTAAACGCTTTGCTAAACTGGGGCCTAGAGACACTTCATAGATTTCATAGACATTAGGGCTGGAAGGGACCTTAGAAGATCAGCAAGTCCAGCCGTCTGCCCCAGGGGCAGGAAGTCAGCAAGGGGTCATAGGATCCCAGCATGATAACCGTCCAAATGTTTCTTAAACGAGTCCAAAGTAGATGCTTGCACCACCTCTGGGGGAGTCTATTCCAGGCCTTGGGGACTTGGACAGTAAATAAGTTTCTCCTTGTGTCCAGCCTAAAACGGTCTTGGAGGGGTTTGTGACTGTTGGACCTTGTCGTCCCTTGGGGCACTCTGGTGAACAGATGTTCCCCCAGATCTTGATGCACACCCCTTATATACTTATAGGCTGCCACCAGGTCACCCCTGAGCCTTCATTTTTCTAGCCTGAAGAGTCCCATGCCTCTCAGCCTCTCTTCATAAGGCCTATTCTCTTGCCCTCTGATCATGTGCGTGGCTCTCCTCTGGACTTTCTCAAGCTTCTCCACATCTTTCTTGAATTGTGGAGCCCAGAATTGGATCCAGTACTCCATCTGCGGCCTCACCAAGGCCAAGTACAGTGGGAGGATGACATTCTGAGATTTACTTGAGAAGCATCTATGGATGCAAGCCAGAGTTTTGTTTGCTTTACCAGCTGCAACTTTGCATTGGTGGCTCATGTTCATCTTGTGGTCAATCATGACCCCGAAGTCTCTTTTGGCATTGGTGCTAGCGAGCGTAGCACTGCCGAGCCTATAAACATGCTGTGGGTTTTTTTCCCTGAGGTGGAGCACCTTGCATTTGTTGGTATTGGACATCATCAGGTTTGTATCCACCCACTTCTTAAGCCTATCCAAATTAGCCTGGATTACCAGCCTATCCTCAGGTGTGGATGCTCTACCCCAAAGTTGAGTGTCATTAGCAAACTTGGCCAGTCCACTTCTGACACTAGTATGCACATTGTTGATAAAGATGTTAAAGAGAACACTTCTAAAATAATATGTGTATGAGAAGCTTTGAAGGAAATATTCTGGATCATTTATCAGCTTTTACATTGATGCACCCTTATTTTTGGCTTTTGGGAAGAAAGGGGAATGCATCAGGTAGAAAAATAAACATGACTTTCCTGTGCTCCTGTTATACTTTTAGCATTTACACTCTGCAAGGGCATATGTTGAATCTGAACCATAATGTAAGGGCTCTGACAAGCACCCAGCAAATTGGATTATTCCTCAAATGGCTTTTTGTTCTACAAGTACCTGGAGGTTTTCTTCCAAAATTCTCTATCAAGTGGTAGCAGTATCATTCGTGTGCCTGCTCCCAGGAAACCAAAGTATTATTTAGACTTTAAATAGCTTATAGCAGAACTGTCTTCTGGCTTGATCTCCATTTGAAGCCGAGTGTTCATATTGATTCCTTAGCCTTTCAGGTTCATGTCAGGCTGAGAATCACTTGTCATAATAAGAGCTACGTGACAGAAAGAGTTGTACTGCACTTAACATTAAGAACATATGTGACTTTTATCGTTAATTGATTTAGGAGACACTGTCCACAGCCCTGCATGTCGGTAATAATCCAGCTGTGTATTCTCTTCTCCCTGGCATTGTAGATTAGTTTAATGCTATAATTGTCATACTCATGGCTACATTTTGCAGTCAACTTTGCTCTTCAGAAGGCAACATCAAGGAAACTACTGACAATTAAAAATCTGCACAGTAAACTTCTCTGCTACTTGAGTGCTTTTTTCAGCTAGAATGCAAAGACAGAGCTTCTAACAGGAACCCTTTTTTCTATTAAAGGAACATTACCAAATAAAAACAATGAATGAAGCAGCAGCTACTCTACACAGGCGATATAGAATATGATTAGTGTACTCTTTTTGGCAGCCTGGTAGTAGCTGACTGGGAAGAGAACTTCATTTTTGGGACTGTCCTGGAATCATCCCCTGCTTGCCAGGTACCCTCAACAACAAAACACAAGGGTAGAGAGCTCTTGGCTTCGCCTCTCCGTGTTATAGGAGTGCTTCCTGTCTACATATATATAAATAGGTAGATGGTGATCAAGAGCACATAATGTAGCTCTTGGCTTTTATAGGGCTAGCGGGGCTTGTTGCATTCAGCACATGGCTTCTCACAGCAACTCTTTTATGCTGGGTTTGACATGCCTATTCTGCTGGTCAGATTTAATGGTCTGGTACAAGATGAGGAAATGAACTGGTCCTCTCCAAGGGCCATAGTAATGAGGGAGGAAGTCCCCTACATGAGCCCAGCTCCCTCCCAAAGTGGCTCTGGGGATGGACTAACTATGTACGCTGTTCCTGAAGTGGAATAACTCTGCATGCTGTTCCTTGCTGGTAAGCACTTAGCAACGAAAGGCATTTTATCTTCTAGTTCACAACTAGCAAATGTTTATAATGAAGGGTGAAAACTTGAAAAGCAAAGATATACTGCTTTTCAAACACATACAGTCCTTGTCCATGTTCCTTTCAGGCAAATTCTAAATTCCTATCTCTTGCACTTTGGGCCAGGGATACCAAAACATTTCACTCTCACACAGTGACTCGGATATTAGTGGCTTATTTGTGTTTCCTAATTTTATTAGATATGGATTGTTTATCGTTAATGGAGCAGACCTTTTGTTGTTTCCCCACAGGACAGTTTTGAATAAATCATGCTGGGTCTCAGCAAACCCATTTCTGCTACAACCTTTCAACAAATGTGCCAAATTGTAGGGCTGTGCAAAATTTCACCGGGTGCTTTGTTTCAACACTGTTTCGACTCGTTTCGAGCCCCTGCACCTATCTCCTTGAAACTTGGGATCACCAAGGCCAAGTACAGTGGGAGGATGACATTCTGAGATTTACTTGAGAAGCATCTATGGATGCAAGCCAGAGTTTTGTTTGCTTTACCAGCTGCAACTTTGCATTGGTGGCTCATGTTCATCTTGTGGTCAATCATGACCCCGAAGTCTCTTTTGGCATTGGTGCTAGCGAGCGTAGCACTGCCGAGCCTATAAACATGCTGTGGGTTTTTTTCCCTGAGGTGGAGCACCTTGCATTTGTTGGTATTGGACATCATCAGGTTTGTATCCACCCACTTCTTAAGCCTATCCAAATTAGCCTGGATTACCAGCCTATCCTCAGGTGTGGATGCTCTACCCCAAAGTTGAGTGTCATTAGCAAACTTGGCCAGTCCACTTCTGACACTAGTATGCACATTGTTGATAAAGATGTTAAAGAGAACACTTCTAAAATAATATGTGTATGAGAAGCTTTGAAGGAAATATTCTGGATCATTTATCAGCTTTTACATTGATGCACCCTTATTTTTGGCTTTTGGGAAGAAAGGGGAATGCATCAGGTAGAAAAATAAACATGACTTTCCTGTGCTCCTGTTATACTTTTAGCATTTACACTCTGCAAGGGCATATGTTGAATCTGAACCATAATGTAAGGGCTCTGACAAGCACCCAGCAAATTGGATTATTCCTCAAATGGCTTTTTGTTCTACAAGTACCTGGAGGTTTTCTTCCAAAATTCTCTATCAAGTGGTAGCAGTATCATTCGTGTGCCTGCTCCCAGGAAACCAAAGTATTATTTAGACTTTAAATAGCTTATAGCAGAACTGTCTTCTGGCTTGATCTCCATTTGAAGCCGAGTGTTCATATTGATTCCTTAGCCTTTCAGGTTCATGTCAGGCTGAGAATCACTTGTCATAATAAGAGCTACGTGACAGAAAGAGTTGTACTGCACTTAACATTAAGAACATATGTGACTTTTATCGTTAATTGATTTAGGAGACACTGTCCACAGCCCTGCATGTCGGTAATAATCCAGCTGTGTATTCTCTTCTCCCTGGCATTGTAGATTAGTTTAATGCTATAATTGTCATACTCATGGCTACATTTTGCAGTCAACTTTGCTCTTCAGAAGGCAACATCAAGGAAACTACTGACAATTAAAAATCTGCACAGTAAACTTCTCTGCTACTTGAGTGCTTTTTTCAGCTAGAATGCAAAGACAGAGCTTCTAACAGGAACCCTTTTTTCTATTAAAGGAACATTACCAAATAAAAACAATGAATGAAGCAGCAGCTACTCTACACAGGCGATATAGAATATGATTAGTGTACTCTTTTTGGCAGCCTGGTAGTAGCTGACTGGGAAGAGAACTTCATTTTTGGGACTGTCCTGGAATCATCCCCTGCTTGCCAGGTACCCTCAACAACAAAACACAAGGGTAGAGAGCTCTTGGCTTCGCCTCTCCGTGTTATAGGAGTGCTTCCTGTCTACATATATATAAATAGGTAGATGGTGATCAAGAGCACATAATGTAGCTCTTGGCTTTTATAGGGCTAGCGGGGCTTGTTGCATTCAGCACATGGCTTCTCACAGCAACTCTTTTATGCTGGGTTTGACATGCCTATTCTGCTGGTCAGATTTAATGGTCTGGTACAAGATGAGGAAATGAACTGGTCCTCTCCAAGGGCCATAGTAATGAGGGAGGAAGTCCCCTACATGAGCCCAGCTCCCTCCCAAAGTGGCTCTGGGGATGGACTAACTATGTACGCTGTTCCTGAAGTGGAATAACTCTGCATGCTGTTCCTTGCTGGTAAGCACTTAGCAACGAAAGGCATTTTATCTTCTAGTTCACAACTAGCAAATGTTTATAATGAAGGGTGAAAACTTGAAAAGCAAAGATATACTGCTTTTCAAACACATACAGTCCTTGTCCATGTTCCTTTCAGGCAAATTCTAAATTCCTATCTCTTGCACTTTGGGCCAGGGATACCAAAACATTTCACTCTCACACAGTGACTCGGATATTAGTGGCTTATTTGTGTTTCCTAATTTTATTAGATATGGATTGTTTATCGTTAATGGAGCAGACCTTTTGTTGTTTCCCCACAGGACAGTTTTGAATAAATCATGCTGGGTCTCAGCAAACCCATTTCTGCTACAACCTTTCAACAAATGTGCCAAATTGTAGGGCTGTGCAAAATTTCACCGGGTGCTTTGTTTCAACACTGTTTCGACTCGTTTCGAGCCCCTGCACCTATCTCCTTGAAACTTGGGAGCCTTCATGGCCTCAGCAGGGGCCACCATGTCTGCAATTTTCACACCGCTCCACCTTAACACACACATGTCACACGAGGATTGCTTGTCAGAAGCTTGAGGTACGGTTCCCCAGAAACCCCTGCACCTATCTCCTTGAAACTTGACAGGCTTTGTGGCCTCGGGAGGGGGGGGCTACCATCCCTGCTGTTTTCATTTGAATCAGGCAAGAAATGAAAGAGATATAGGAATTTTCATGATTTCCCATTATAGCCTATAAGCGAAATGTTGAAACGCATCAAAACAGCGGAAACAGTTTCACCCAAACAAAACGGAACAGTGCTTTGAAACTAAATGAAACATCGAAACAAAATGCTGTCCCTTTGAAACAGCGAAACGGAAGCCGAAACGAAACGGTGCTGTTTCACGCAGCCCTACCAAATTGCATGCGACTGCCCTGTGTGCCAGAAGAGGAATTATGTTGGCTACTGATATCAAACCAAGGAATCAGATAGTCAATTGACTACATGAAATTGCATCCACCTGGCTAGCAAGGGCTGATAAATTCTTGTCTATGGCTTATCTGGCAAGACTGTGGGATAATGTCAGTCTTAATCCAGAGTCCTTTTTTGCTGCCGTTGAAGTCAAACACCTGTTAACTGTCATCTTACCCCCAGCGGCAATAAAACTATCTAAATAATGTTCATCTAACACTTGAGACTGGGGGCTGCACAGTGCTAGATTCTGTGTCTACACGTTAAGAGGCAACCACTGCCCTGCAGACCTTAGACAACACAGAGAAAGCAAAATCAAGTATTGTTGTTGCCCTTTTCTACGGGTAGGGACTTGAGGAGGCAAAGCTGTTTGCTGAAGTCATATAGGGAGCCTGTGGTAAAGTCATGCATTGATTCCAGACTTCCTGAGCACCTTGGCCACATGACCATCTTGACCCAACCAGCAGTTGGAAGTCATGAATGGCAGGGCTATGCATAACAGCTGTAAAGCTTCTCTCTCTCAAGAGTGTACCAGGGTAAGTCTCAGCCTGCAGAGGGGATATTGGGGCACAGCAGTCTTAGGCGTGCCCTTTGTGTTAGAGCAAGTGCTGGAGAAAGGAGCTCTGTAGCCAGTTCCTTGCTCCCTTGGCACTTTCAGTCTCATCTTCCTGTGGAGGGGGGGAAGTACCTGAGCAACCTTAGACTCATTTCTTGGGTCAGGCTCTCCCTGCAAAAAGCTCATTTCTGTGGTACAACTCATCACACGAGGGACACTCCTTAAAAATCAGTCTGCACCTATCTAACAGCATTAGAAATTTCCCACGTGCTTGTCTCATTACTTATAGATTGGCTATGAAAAATCCAAGTAATTTTACTAATGTGACTGCTGCCACTGCATGAGTGTTAGCTCTATACATCTGAAGGAAAGCAAGCAGCAGTAGAGCAGAGGCAATGTGGTCTTGCCATTAGAGCCCCGGACTTGGTCCTGGGAAACCCTGATTTCTATACTCGGCTTGGCCCCTTGTCTGCTGGGTGACCTTCAGTGAGGCACTTTCTCTTCCTGTACCTAAGTTTATACCACTCTGAAAAACAGGAGTGAAGTGTTTAACTGCCTTTTTAAAGTGCTTGGAGATCTACTGATGAAAAGAGCTGGAGGTATTATTTAGTCTTCTCTCACATACAGTATATGCTTTGATTTGTGAGCTATAGCTAGCTAATATTTAGGGCTCAGTTCCCCTGACTAATGCAATGGAGAGTTGGGCCTGAGGTGTTTAGGTTTCCCTAAGCATTTGAAGATGGAGTTTAGAAGTGTGAAGCAAAATCCAAATCACAAAAAAATAACTTTTCTCCTGTTACTACTCAAGTCAAAGGTCTGGAGTTCACAACCTCCTCTTGCTTAAGTGCTACAGCAAAACATGTCCAGTCAACTCAATGGCCTAATTAGGAATAATCTAACCCTTGGATAAGTGTCACTGACTTGGCCAACCTAATACAATGACACATAAGGGAAGAACATGACTTTTCAGAAACTCTGTTTCCAGAAAATGTCAATAAATGAGCATATGAACAAGTGACACAGGGATATGAGCCACCTGTGGTTTTGAAACTCCTTTTGGATGAGGTCCCTTAAAAGAATAAGAGGGACAATGCAGTTATATTGAGGATTAAGAAGAGGTTAGTCCACTGTCATGAATAGCTCCTCTTCTGTGGACTGTGTTCAATGCTGAGGATGCCCAAGAGACTATGCTGAGACAGTGTTTGTATTGTGGCCTTCTGCATTGAGTTATCTCAGCAGAGAAAATGGGCACAGGCTTAAGTGTTTTGTTGAAATGGGATCTATAGAAGGAACAGAAATACAGAAAGCATTCTGGTACCATGGGACAGCTTCAGATGGGGAATCTGGATTGAAATTTGGTTGCTTTATATTAACAATTATCTATTCTTGCCAAGGATAAATACCTGCAGAATAGGTCCATGAAGGTGGTGGGACTTGCACAGAATGATCCTCCTTTTTGAAATTTTATCCTTTGTAGGGGAAGGATTTAGAGGGGGCCTGCTGATATGTATTTATTTAATTACAAATGGAGGGGTGAGTGAATAATTCCCTTTTTTTCTTTTTTAAACCCTGATTTCTAATGAGAAGGGTCACTTGTTGCAACTGGAAGCCTGGAAGCTTAGATTAAACATGGGGGGAAGGAGGGGAATTATATTCATCTTGTGAAATTCACTGCCATGTCAATGGCTCATTTACCAGGACATCCACTGTAATTGCTCATATTGGAGAAAGTTAGGAAATCTGGTGGTACAGGCCCAGAGGAGGGGGTCAGAAAATAAATGTTCTTTCCCATATGCTACTTGCTGCTACATTTGCCAGATGATTATTCCATTAATCAAATACTGGCCTCAGCTGGAAGCCAGGCATTAGACATGATGCAAACCTATGGCCAAGCCTGATTTTCCAATCCTTCACATGCTACTATGTTTCCAAAGCAGGCATATATAAAGAAGATAAATTAGCTAGTACACACATAAGTGAATCAGAATTCTATATGACATTACCCATTTCACCCCTCACATTCAGAATATCTGTCCTCTTGAAATATAGCCTTGGAAAACCATGATATAATAAGCTATAAATATGTGAATATATAAGACTAGATTTGCATCTATATAAAATTAAATTACATAAGACTTTACCCTGTAACTTGAGAGAATCCCATGTAGATTGATGTGCTGGACTAACCATTCCTCCCATGCACTAGATTTTTTACTTCTCATTTTATAAAATTAATTAAAGAGTCCCCATCCATCTTTCTCATTTGGCAGAGGCATTGTCCTCATAAAAGTCGGAAACCTCAGGCTCTGAGTCTCACAAAAGCACTCACTGTCTGTTCTTCTGCTTTGATGCTTTTGATCTCCCTTTGAACCTTGGGTGGCACTGCACCATTTTGAAACCATTGCTGTCATAAGAAAGCATGTAAGAAAACCAGGCAATAAAGACTATGCAACCAGCTTAGCAGGCTGCTAACACCAAATTGAAAGGGAGCTCCACAGTGCAAGTAAGGGCATGAGAGAAGCAGGGAAAAAATTCCAAGGACACATTTTCAAAACAGCTCAGCTTCCACTTAAAAACTTATTGAAGTGGTATGAGGGCTCTTGTGCTGTACCCCCTAGGGCACACTATCACCTCTTTTTTGGGATTAGAACAGCTCACTTCCCCAGATGCCTGGTGGCCCATGTTTTTGCCTGCCACCTCTTGGTGTTTTAATTTATGAGCCTTCAAGTTAGTTGAGAAGCAGTTCTTGTGAGTGATTTTTTTTCTTGGGATGCCGTGAGAGTAACAGCAGGCCCAGCATGCAATGGCAGACCCAGCCAAAACAGGGCTTGGCCTCACTCTAGTCACTTGTACATGAGATTATTTGCCTGCCCTTGAGTCCTGCCTTCAGTTACCTACCCCCTCCCTCACCCATAATATTTTCAGGCTTGATCCACCCACAGAACAGTTTCTAGAGCTTGACCCACCCACAAAGCTTCCCTTAATTATCCCCCTTTCCCCCCTGGCTGCCAGGAGTTCGCCCCTGGCAAAGTTCCCGCCTCCATGCCATCTTCGGTTCATAACCTAGCCCTTTGGCTGGGCCTCTTATATACCCCCAGAAGAAAGAGAAATTCCCACTCTGTTCCTACAGCACACAACCTCTTTCTACATAATAGGGGTAGGGGTCTCCTATTAAAAGTTGCCAGATTTATTGATGTATTGATGACCTGGCAGCTCTTGGTGCTGGGGAGTGGATAAGTGATATTTCATTGCAGTCAGTGGGATCCATGTGATGCTAAGTACTTTTCAAAATCTGGCTACTTCAGCTGGTGTGTAAACAAGACATAGGCATCTGGTTTGGCTATTCTTTCTTTTTTTATGCAGTTGTCTTTGGGGAAGTTCTTAGGTCATATAAACTGACTTAGATCCATTGAAAGCAGTACTGGTGGTCAATTTGGTTCATGCTAAGTTCAAATAGGTCAGCTGTGACAGCTAGCTCTGATTCATCCAACCTTCTGCAAGGTATACATTGCCCCTGTTTGCAAATAAACCTCCATTTTGCGGTTTGGATGTTTGTTCAGTTTCCAGAGTTGGACATGGGTAACTCCTTGGCTAGGAGAAATCTCCGAAGAGGATAGAAAATGGGGCTTTCTGCAAACACAAAATGTTTTAATCTGGTAAAGGTACAAGAGGACTTAGTTTAGTCAATCATTTTGATGTACAGTACTCTGTCAATTAATTAGCTACAAAATTACTTATCAAAACAGAAAAAAAAGAGACAAAATGTGGATGAATATACACCACTGGTACTCAATCTACAGCCTGCGGAGCCATGTCATCCAGCCCGTGGGGCTCCCCAAAAGTCCAGAAATTTGGTAGCCGTGAAGTGGCAGCAGTGTTAATTGCCCCTGCCACTGCTGCCTAGTTGCCAATGTAACCCTGGCCACAACACTACCTGCGCCCTCACCTGAATAGTGGGATCCTGGGGTACCTGGTAGCCAGTAGCCTTGCTCAGCTCCCTGGGTAGCTGCTGCAGGGTCCCCAAGCGGAGAGCCTCCCCTTACAATCAGGGGAGACCTTGCAGACCTTTATAAAACTATTCGCAGAACTTAATTATTTACATGTTAATATATAATAAATACAATAAAATCAATAGTTACTCAAATGGAACCTGGTGATGGTGGCTTAAGGGTTAATGCTTCTCTGGTACACCTCCTACTAGGGGAATGCATACAAATCACCCACCATAAATAAGGAACCAATAAATAAATACATAGATACACCAAGTAATAAACCATCTAGAACTTATTTATACACTCAGCCTATAACTTGTATGCTCCAGGGTAACTATGAGGACCCTGTGTTCTGCTCCAGGCTGGGCGTCTCAGAGCAGGGCTGTGTCTGTGCCCCTGCACAGGAGGCGTGGGCAGTCCCTGCTGCTGGTGTCCCTCTCCAAGCTTCAGGGGTCTCCGTACAGCAGGCGACGGCTTCCCACAGGTCCCTGCAAGAGAGCTTATTCCTGCCTCATCCCTTGGCACAGCAGAGAGCAGTGTCTGGGCTGCAGTTCCCCTGCCCAGCACAGCTCACAGCACCCAACAAACGCAGCCCCTCCCTGGGCCCTGCCTGCCCTGGGGCTTCTGGTGTCTGGAGCAGTCTTTGCACCTGAGCCTGCCCTCCCTGGGGCCTTCTCACTCACAGGGAAACACCAGAGCAGTTTTCAGCCTCTTCCCCTAGTCCTGCGTCCCCTCCCCTGCTGTGGTCACCCAGCCACACAGGGCTTGCAGCAAGGTCCCCTCACAGGCAGCTCCTCTCATGTGCCTGCCCTGGGAAAGAGGATGCACTGCTTCTCTCCGGTGCAGCCTCTCGCTGCTGCCTCTGCAAGGCTCTGCCAGGGGCTCTTTGAGGTACAACGGTGGTGAGGTCCTTTCCCTGGCCTCCAGCCTGTCTCCCTTCCCCTCTGTTCTCTCTCTGGGGGAAACCTGCTCCCCCCCTTTTAAACAAGCCCCCTCAGTCAATCCCAGGCCAGGGCTCTTCCCAGGCTTTTGCTAAGGTCTCTCATTCAAACTGCTGCTGGGGTTACATCACTCCTCCCAGTAGCGATGCGTAGGGGGTGCACGTGTACCCCCTGAGAGTGCCGAGGCACCCCGTGACCGGCTGCGCTCGCCGCTTGGGGGAGTGGAGGGAGCAGGCGGGAGCACCGGTGCCTCCCCTGCAAGGGCCAGCAGATCGCTGCAGCCACTCCCGGAAGCAGCTGCAGTGATCAGCCACAGAAATAGGCCATCGCAGGATCAGTCATGGGCCCCCCCACCCCAGGCAGCAAGATTCCCCCTCCCCCTCGGTCAGCAGGATCCGCCGCGGGGGGACCCCCCTGACTAAGGCAGCATCAGTCACCCATGACTCCTCCCACTACAAAAAGGGCTACCTCCAGAGCAGCTTCACTTGCCCTCAGGGCAGACTGTGTCCCTACTGGGACAAGCTCTGTCTCTTCACACTGTCCTTCTGCAGGACAGCCCTTCCTATCCTTTCAGTTAAGTACATTTGAATGCTGCTACACCAACTTTCTGGACGTATGAGGAGCCTCACTGACTGGATACATGGCTCCGTGCACCATCACATTGGTGTGCAGGGTCACTCTGCAGCTGGATCTGGCATGTGGAGTTGGGCTGGTGCATGGGGTTGGTCTGCAGCTGGATCCAGCGTGCCATACTGAGTTGAGCTGGGCTAGCACCTAAGGTCAGATCTGCAGACTGGCCCTACACACCAACACACACTGGCTCAGGCCTGCAGACTGCCCCTTCCTGTGGTATCTGACCTGCTGGTTATTTTGAGCACCACTGATATACAAAGATTGTCACGGTCCCTTTAGTCTCATGATTGTCCAGTCAGATCTTCTGCATCAGAATTTCATCTGCTACATGGGAAGGAATAATCCCTTCCTACTGCATAGTAGTGAGAACTATGAAACAGAATAATTTGTGGTTGGACTCAGGTCACCCAGTCGCAAAGGAAAGCTTCCAAACGGGGAGGATTTTACCGCAGCCCTTGGCAATCTGTTCCAGTAGTTAATCACCATCACTACTAAAAGTTATGTTTCATTTCCAGTTTGAAACTTCTGTTTCCAGCCACTGGATCTTGTTATGTCTTTGTCTTTGAGGTTAAAGAGAATATTAATTCCTGGATTAATAGGCAGAGTATAAATTTACTAAGGGAAAAAATGTTTATGCATGCTATGACAAAATTCAGCAAGCTAATCTCTCTCTCTCTCTCTCTCTGTCTCTCTCTCTCTAAAAAGAGGACAGAAGAGTGAGTGAAAAATGAGCAGTCTTATTCAACTATTGTAATGAAAAATTGAAGATCATAAGCAGATGATTCTCATGGCTTATTCCTGTAAGGATTAGTTTTAAGGAAAAGGGCCTCTAGGAGAAAAAGGAAAAGAGGTTGCCTCAAGATGGCCTTTAAGGGCACTTGTACACGTGACAATGTTGCCATGTACGCATAATAAAAATTCCCCTTTGTGTGGCTGAATGGCATCACACTTTACATCACACTTTACATGTACGTGAGTTTTTACGGGTTTAAAATTAGTTCTCATTGTTACAAACTAAACTACATGCCAATGTGTCCCCCACCAGCGGGCCGCTACATTCCAATGTGCCACTCCCACGCCCTGGCTGGTGCTCGCAAAGGGGGGGGGGGCACCAAAAAGGGGGTGCTGAGCAGAATGCTGCAATGGCTGAACCCTGAATTAAGGGTTGGCTGGCTGATGTGGGTGTCAGGTCCCCATGCCCTATTTTTGAATAAGTCACATGAGCAGATCCAGAGCTATGCCAGGCATTGAGGCATCAACAACAGGGTAGGTCATCTCTGATCCTGTTGGGTGTGTTCTGCTCTGAGCATTTAACACCTTATAGGAGTATAATGGACCCCCAAAGTTCACTGAGCAGTCTCCTTTGGGAGACGCAGAGTAGAAGTTTTTGGTCAAACAGCCTAGAAGAAAACATGCACCGACCCAGAGAACATCCAGCCACCCACCCCAGCCATGACTGTGGGTGAGGGGCACTGGCAGTGCCAGGGGCTGCAGGTCGGGAGTGAGGGGCACCAGCATTGCCTGGGGCCTGGGGGACTGTGGGTCACAAGTAAGGGGCACCAGCGGGGCCAGGGGTCTGGAGGTCAGGTCTGAGGGTCAGCAGCAGGGATGGGGGGCTGCGGGTAGGGACTAAGGGGTACCAGCATAGCCTGGGAGTAAGGGGCACTGGTGGGCCCAGGGGTCTGTGGGTCAGGAGCGAGGGGAAGCAGAAGGGATACCCCACACCTTCTCCCCTACCCCACTCCTGCGAGCCATCCCAAGAGCAGCCTGGCACTGCTGTGTGGCTGGCTGCTGCACACAGGGGCTGCCTCGGCTCAGACCCTCTCCGCACCCTCCACCCCCCTCCCTTGCTCCTGACATCTGTCCAGCCAAGTGTCAGTGCCCTGTTTGAGTGAAATAAAAAAAAGGCCAAGCAGATTTACACACAAATGAAATGTACTTGATGACTTAGTAAAATGAAAAATCAGGTGAGAATAAAAATAAAGATAGGAATAGAGAGAGGAATTAAAAGAATAAACTAAATAATATGGTTTTTTTAAATATTGGGGAAAAAACATGTAAAAATATGTGAAAAAATAATGAAATTAATGAAAATAATGAAAGGACACCTAATTAAAGTATCTAAATTAATGAAACAGCACCACTTCTGGTGACCTGCACATATCAGCATGCTGTGAGCTATAGGCGCCCCCTGCTGTAATTTAGTACTAAGAGATCAGTGGGGTAGATTGTTATATGGTACCCCCTTGTAGTAATTTACGGTGAACAGCACACTGAGCAATTTTATGAGATTTATGAGTGCTCATGTGTACACAGTGATGGAAAAAATTAAAAATCACCATTTCATTTTAGGGGGCATAGAATGAAACCCTGAGGACTAAACCCCTGTCATGTGTGGAGGAATGGAAACTGTTTGGTTGAAGCTCTGAATACAACTCTGGATGGACTAAGGAACAGGTTTTCTGATCACCTTTAGGGGGTGGGATAAGAAGGCATCCACATCAAAGACACTTGAGAGAGGGACAATGGGACCAGGAAAAGAATCTGACAGGTTGGAAGTCTGAACAGGTGACAGGAGGGGGAGGAAAAAGTGCTGTTTCATTACAAGCGTAAAGTAATTATACCTGTGCCTGTGTGTACCGAGCTGAACTTACACAGATGAGCGTCTCCAGAGTTTCTGATGAGGCCAGATCCTGATTTGGCATAAACCATTGCACACTGTTGATTTCCATGCAACTACAGCATCTTGCACCAGCTGAGGATCCATCCCTTGAGGCCCGGTATACCCTTTTTCTTTGCCTTTGATTCATCTTATTCTCTCTCAAAACTTAACAGCTCTTCTTTTTATTTAGACCATTTGGGTCTGAGGCTATTGTTTGGGAATTTTGCATGGATCATGAAAGAGACGGGAGGAAAACAGCCTTCACCAGTGATGGAAGGAAAAGCAGAGTCTCACTCTATTTGGGATCTCAGAACAAGGGCATGCACTGAGGCAGAGACTGCTGTTGTCACACATGGTACTTGCAGGGCTTTGGCCCAGCAAATGCATGTATAACACCTTCTGACATGGTGGGGTCAGAGACCAAGGTGGAAAGGGTGAACCCTAGAAAGACATTTCTGGTAAGACTGCAGCTATCTGTAGTCACCTGCCTGCATAGACTCACTGGTTGCCACCTGTAGCAGAGCCTGCTCCTGTTAGGGATCTGGCAGCCTGCAAGGCTGCTTGCAGGTGGTGCAGGGAGCTAATGAGAGGCTCACCTGACCAGAAGAGGGCTCAGGCTGGAGCTATATAAGCCCAGAGCTTGAGCTGTTCTGGGAGTCTCTCTCTGATAGCTCTAAGGTGAGGAGCTCTGGGTAGCAGGGTTCCTGAGGGGGCTGCAACTTCTAGACAACTCTGCAAACCTCCTGGGCTTAGGAGGACTGAGTTTTTACAGGCAAGTGTCCTTTTGAGCCTACAGAGGATTCTAGTGCCCAGGGAAGGGCTAAGCCAGAACAAAAGGTCCCTGAGCTCAGAAAAGGGCTGCAAAGCAGATCAGGGGTCCAGGAGCCTGGAGAAAGGGCAGCATGCAGGACCAGGGGTCTGAGAGTCCAGGAGGAGACTGGAAGAGACCAGGGGGGTTTGAAGGCCCAAAGGGGCTGAGTGTATGAATAGACAGCATCATAGAAAGAACACCACCTGTGAGGCTTGGGGTGTGGTATAGGGGATGCAAGGAGAGGGCCTGCTAGTTTGGGGGGCATTAGACTGTGACTGAGGAGACCCAGGGGAGGCCTAGTGAGATCAATACAGGCCCAGGCTCACACAAAGCCCACAGGTAGCCTCCCTTTTATTATTTTCATCAAGAGCAAGTTGTGGTGGGTGAGATTCAAGGGACACCTGCAGCTGAGCCTGAGCTGGGCAGGGGCTACACAGCCCCCAAAGGGTGTCATGTCTGCCCCATCACCACAGACCAGTTGTATCACCTGGAAATAGATTCAGGTCATAGCAGTAGTCTAGGGGATTATTATACTTCAGGAACCCACCTTCTTTCATCAGTTGCATGGTGACTCTGCTAGGAGCCTGATTGTGCAGTGAGACCAGTACACATACCCTCACACTCATGATATCCCATTTAAAAGCTAGTCATTAGATGGTACCCTGGGGCCATAGGATACTATTATAGCTTCTATGCTATATATGTGGTGCAGCTGCACCACACGTCAGCCAGTCAGATGCTTGCCATGGGTGCCTATAAAGAGCAATGAGGCTACTCTGATACGCTGTAATAGCAACGTGTTGGAGCAGACTCTATTAATCAAGTCTGCTGGAGCATGGTAATGACTGTACTCTAGCAGCCTCCATCTTCTTGTGTATCTGCATCCCCATGTTTAAAAATTGCAGCAGGGGTGCTTTATCTAAAACTTGTCAAATGAGTTTTAGATAAAGTGCCCCTGCCACCACTTTGAAGCATGGGGACACTGATACACAAAATGCTCTGGGCACTTTAATTAGATTGGCTCTTGGAGCCTCTAATTAAAGTCTTCCCCTCCCCAAGCATGTGTATAAATGCCTTGTTGCATCAGTAGTTCATCACAACCCTGTCTGATGTGTCTTGTTTCCATTATGAGTAGGACATGTGCTTCCCTGATTGGTCAAGCTGTGCAGGGATGCTGCCAAGTTCTTGTCTGGAGGTGTTGCACTACTAAATCTTCTGTGCTGACCACAGAACCTTGTTAAACATGCTTAATATTGCCAGGGCAGTGTTACATCACTTTGTCAAGCTGCTTTGAGACTTCCTGTTATACCAGAGCCTTAGCTGGTATAAACCACAATGGCTCTGAAATCAAGGGAGCTGCCTGCTATGCACCAGCTTGATAGAGGTCATCCAATTTTAAAGGTGATTTTAAATTGAAACTACTGACTGAATTCCACCCTAACTCAGCAAGGTCAGTGGTGGGGGTCCTAAGGTGCATGGTTAGTAGCCCAGAAGCTGCAAGTTCAAGGCTGCAGCAGAAATGCTTGTGTTGCGGCCCTGTAAGATTCTAGTGAATCTACAAATTCTCCAAAGTACCTTGTTGCAAGCAAGCAAAGGACTCTGGCTTGCAGGTGTAAATGGCACCAGAATACTTGCCCTCATGTTAGTCTGAAGTCTCCATGTTACAGTGGCTACTGCTTGACTTTAAACTCCATGGTGACGTAAACAATTTTTGCCAGGTAACAGTGTATCTAGCCCAAGAGCAATAAAAGGAGTGGGCCTTGAAACTTCTGGAGAATAAGTGAAGTCAGAAATGATATTTTATTATAAACTGAGCAGATTGGATGGAAAACTGATTGCTTCTGGCACAGGTGATCTACATTATACCCAAACCGAACTTACAATATGTGTGTATGCATGCATGTACACTGAATTTCAGCAGCTTGGTCTTTCTCGAGAGTATATTGCGGTAGATTACTTTCATAGCTCAGATGCTTAAAATGTTAAAGTATATGAAATCTGCAAGCATTTTTGTGATCATATGCATGACTGGATGCATTATCCTCTCCACAGTGCGCTTGCAGTGTGGTCATTTTGATCCAAAACCACAGTGATATGAAGTCTAGTAAAATGAAGCTCTTTTTTAATGTGCTTGTGTGAGCAGATGAGTGACTTGGCTCAAAATGGCTTGTGATGGAGCAAAAAGGAACTTTTTGGAGGAGTAGGCAGGATGGGGGCGGGGGGGAGAGAAGAGTCTCAAAATCCAAAGCCGTTCATCTAATTCTCTTTAATTGTAAGGCTACATTGTGCTCATATGGCTCTTGGAGTAATGAAATGTTAAATTATATTTGAATTTTGGAGAATCATCTTTAAATCATTCCAAGAGTTTCTTTTATTGCCCTGTGTTCAATGAACCAACAATAGTTTCCCTCTGTAGAGGGCCACTGAGACTCTTCATATAGAGTGGTAAAACAACTTGGCATATTAACCTTTCCAAATGGCAGAGTCAGGGTGAAGATCACTGGCAGAAAGTTTCTTCCAAGAAAATGAGATGCGTGGGATATGTCGACATGCTATCCCTGAGGCTCTTGGGGAAGGACCTTCCCAGGGACCCTGCTGTTATGCTGGGTCATAGGTGGCCAGGTCTGGGAGTTACCTCAGGGTCAGGAAAAGCAGCTGAAGTTCAAAAGGAGGTCCCCTTCACTAGACCTGAGATCACTTGTTTTCCCTGATCCCTTCTCTGGGGGCACATGGTACACTCTTGTCCTGGAGTTCCACCATAGCAACACAACTCCCATGGCTGGTGGTGTTTCCGGTCTTTTGGTATAGGCCATCAGAGCCCTCCATCCACTGGCAGTGGGTTGGGAGGGACCATAGCAGGGTGAGTCCCTGGAGGCAAGGCTCTTTTCCTCCCTGCATTCCTGAAGACAAAGGTCAATCCAGGTGGCTAGATCCACCAATGCAATGAATTCTGAGAGTGGTTACAGCACATCCTTAATTTTCTCCCATAGACCCCAGTGAAATAATAGAGTTGGGCTGCTTAAGTTCACTGGGTGTCTGCTGCATAGCAGTGAAAGAGGGAAGCATAAATCACAACAGTACTTTCCCCTTGATGCAGGGACCACAGAGCAATCTCTGCCATGCAGGCTGGGTGAGGATCCCCAAACATGATTATGAATTTCTTGAGGAATGCTCCCCAATATTGGAGGAGTGGACTACTGTGCTCCACTACCAGTATGGTCCAATTTTGGGCATTTTCTGTTGAGAGGCTGACCACTAGGCTCACCCTTGCTGAGTCTCAGGAGTAGAGCTTGGTTTACCACCGTTGGATGAGGAACCCACAGAAGTGCAGCTGGTTACCATCATACCACTCTCATAAGGGGATGGGTAGACAGGGTTCCAGGTGGGGAGGCTGACACATGGAAACCTTGTTGTGGGGCTGGTAGACCTGGGAGCAAATAAACTAGTTCTCCACCAAATGCTGGACCTGATCTTCTAGAACTTGCCAGGCAGAGGCTATTTGTGTGAGCTGGCCTGGCTTGAATAGGTCCTGGGATCCTAATATGCAGTTTACCTCCAGGCTGAGCTCCCTTTGCTGCATGTGGTGGTCTGAACAACTTGTCATGCTGGGTAATAGGCAGCCAAGTCTGGGGGTCACCTCAAGGGGCAGGAGAAGCAGCTGAAGTCCAAGGGGAGTGTGCTGAGTTGGAGTGTAAGGATCCATCTGGGAAACAAAATCAGAGATCCAGACAGTCAGGCAGAGCACAGGGTCAGGAGTTAAGCTGGGAGAAAATCAAACCAGAATTGGGTTAGATATCCAGAGGATCAGGTCAAACTCAGGGTCCATGGGCAAGTCAGGTAGTATATCCAGAGGGTCTGTCAGGAAGCCAGTAGCGGCACAAGCCAAGGGTCCAGCAGCCTGGGTGCAGGATTGAATCTTGTTGCCCAGATGCTTCCTTTTCCAGGTCAGGGGTTTATACTGAAAGGGGTGAGGGGCAGCTAACCCCAGCTGGCTACTCCAGTGGCAGGGAGTGAGCATGTAGCTAAGCCTAGCTGGAGGGATCTGGCCACCTGTTTCCACCTCAGTGCTCTGCTGAGGAGGTGGTGAACAGGAATGAGCAGGTAGGCTGAGGCAGCAGGTTTAAGGTCATAGCCTGACACGCCTGCCCACTTGTTCCTGCTTGCGTGTGCTAAGTCTGGAAATGCAGTGATACCAAGAGCTCCCCCATGGCTGCTGTCAAGCATGATGGAGACTGAGTTTTTTCAAGAGTGGCAGAAGGGCTAACTACTTCTCTTGTCTCAAGAATGGCCAAGGGGGTTATGCCAGGAACAGCTTCATCAACCCACTATATGGATTGGCTATCTGAGAGTGGGAGTTGGGGGCCAGAAGTGTGTATTCAGGACTATCCTTCCCAGACGGCACCCAGAAAGTAGAGCAGACACACAGGGGGCCTAATTCTCATTCATGCCAAGGTGCCCTTGTACATGCAGCTTAAAGCCCTCTTTATACCCCAAGGATAGTGTAAACCAGTCCCCCTGGAAACTGGAATGGGACTTTTCATTCTGAAGGAGGTGTCCCTTGCACTTTCATCTCCTTTGATTACAATGGTTTAGAAATAATCTGGAGAGGCAAATAAGTGCCTTTTTCTAGATAGCTCTGTCTGATGATGGTTAAGACCTCTGTTCTGTGACCTGTGTGTGTAATTATTACGCTTGTCACGGCGCACCTCACTGCCCCGCTCCTAGAGAGGGGAGAACTGCAGGGGAAAAGCCTTAGCAGAGAAAATGAGCACAGCTGCAGGTTGCCAGGGCAACTAATGAGAGTCAGCTGATCCTGAGGGGGCAGGGCCTGGCTCCTATAAAGCCTAGAGCCAAGAACAGGCTGGTAGTTCCCTGCCAGCAGCCAGAGGGGCAGTTGGCAGTTAGGATGTGAGGAAAAGCCTAACAGCAAGTATAGCTCCCGAGAGCTCCAGAGGCTGGAGTAATGATGTTAAATTACAGCCAGGAGGCTTATGTTGTTAGGGCCCAGTGCCTTGTGTTTTGGTTATAGCCAGGGCTGGTGTTTGCTTTAGTGTTTGTATTACACCGGTGGTTTGGGTGAGGCTATAAGGGGTTGGAGGAGGCCTCATAGGGACCCCAGAGGAGTGGGGCCCTAGCGCCAAGAGGGCGCGTTATCCTCATAAAGGGACCCACAGAGGTGTGGGGGCCCTAGTGCCAGTGAGGGCACAGTACTCATAGGGGGGCTCACAGGAGTGTGAGGACCCCGATGCCAGTAAGGGCGCAACTTGCGGGGTGGGTAGACCCCAGCCCAGAGAGGGGCATTTAAAGAGCCCAGTGTGGGCACGGAAGGTCCCAGAGAAGGGGGGACCATTGCGAGGCCCAAGAGGGGCAATGTTTGAGAGGCCCCAGGGGGCAATATGTGAGAGGTCCAAGGGGGGGCAAGATTGAGAAGCCCAGGACGGGCGTAGCAAGCCCAGTAACAGGCTAGCACTACGGAAAACCTAGGACAGGGGCAGGGTGCTGTGGTTGCCCCAGAGGAAAAGGGGTTAGCAGTACAGCGCCCCAGGAGAAGGGCGGTGCTGCGGTGGTCCCCAGGAAAAGGGGATAGCAGCACAGTGCGCCAGGCAAACGAGACGTTAGCAGTGTGGTGGGCCTAAAAGACCAGTGGCTCGAGAGGACGTCCCAAAGTGGACTAGATTACTTTAGAGAAGGCCCAGAGTGGGCCTCAAGAGTCCCAGTGAGGGGCACTGTATTAGAGAGAGCCCGGAGTGGGCCCAGTGAGAACCCAGGAAGGGGCACTAGTATAGAGACATACAGAGAAGGCCCTAGAGCGGGCTAGATTACAGAGGAGGACCCGAGAAAGCGGGTGTGTATTTTGACCAGACAACGTCTATCCCATCTGCGAGGCTTGGGGCATGGTATCAGGGGAGGCTGGAGCCACGCGTAGCCCATAAGGCTGGGGTGCCCGAGTAGCACCCATCATACGGGTTGACCACAAGAGTCCAGGAAAACCGCGGGGACAGAGGTCCTGAGTAGCCGTGCCCAAGGAGGAGTAAGGTAGCCTCCCTATTATATTTACCAGCAAGACGTGGCGGGCGAGAATAAGAGGGTGCCTTGGGCCGGCCTTGACATGGTGCGAGGGACCTCAGGGAGATCACGGCCCTCCTGAGGGACACGCCGTGACAACGCTAAATATTGCTGTCTCCCTGTTACCTCTGTTCTTATACTTGGATTGTAAATTCTTTGGGGGCAGAGCCATCTCATGTTATGTGTATGTACAGGTCTTCACACATTGGGGCTCTGGTCTTTGAGATGCTACCATAATGCAAATAACAGTAGCATATTTTCTTAATAACGAGGTGTAGCTCCTCTTTATAGGATACAATTGATTCTGAAAAATGCTTGTTCCTACCTCAGAAACCTGGGGCACCCCTAATGGAGTTGCTTGTTCCTACCTTGTCAAGGACTCTGACCTCTTGTCACCTTTGGCCCAATGGAAAATGAGTGCAGAGATTTCTGATCTATTTTTCCTATTTGTTTTCCACGTGACACCTTAATCTGTAAGCAGAATTAGCAACCAAGTGCACTGATTTGGAAATCTCACCCTGTTCCATTTTTGAACTTTAAAAACATTTCAATCCCCAACATCATGCAAGATTCCTGCCCTAGCCAAGAAGTTACACAGAAAGTGGATGCCAATAGTATTATTAATAGATTCCTGTAAAATGGTAGCAAAAATGCATAATTGCTGTTTTTTTAAAAACAACTTTGTTCTTCCTGCTACAGTAACCTTCTGACAATAAAAATGATGGGCCTTATCCTGAGCGTCTATAAATCAGTCTGGCTCAGCTGAAGTCCGTTAGAAACATCAGGATCTGACCCAGAACTTTCAATTCTAGCTCAGCACAACAAGATCTATAGACCACGTCCCCAAAGAACTTGAGTACCTCTTGAGGACCTGGGACTCTGCCTCTTTTCCTGTGACAGGAAAAGACAGCCAAAGGACAGGAAGTTGCTGTCCAGAGTTATCAGCGCTTGCATTTGCACCATAAGACATAAAGAATGCATACAAGGTGTACCTACATAGTTGCATTTTTTTTCTTTGGCCTTTTGTTGATTGCCAGGGAACATGAGAGGGGTTTCTTAGTTCCACCAACCTCCCTGATAACCCTGACACCATTGATCGCTGGTAGAGCCTCAAGAAAGGCATCCATGAGGTGTGTGAAGAATATCAAGGCTTCTCCACAAGGAAGTGTCAGGACTGGTTTGAAGAGAATGACATGGGAGTTAAAGCTTTCATTGACAGAAAAAGGAAAGTCTTTAATGCTGGGGAGAAAAAAATTCAGCTCCAAACAGAAGCAAGACATTTATTGCCATATTAAAGCTGAGACCCAGGAGAAATCTGAGAACAAAAGAACAAGTTGTGGGAGAACAAAGCAAAAGAGATTTAAAAGTTTGCCAACAGCCATGGGTTTAGGTTGTAGCCGTGTTGGTCTAAGGATATAGGCAGACAAGGTTCCTTGGGTGAATTTGATATCTTTTATTAGACCAACCCAAATGGTTGGAGAATAGTTGTTAAGCAAGCTTTCGGGTTCAAAAACCCTTCGTCAGGCTCAGGAAGCTGCAGCAGTTGGTGTGTGCTCTTCCTGGATGGAATGAAAAGTAAAGAAGCCAGGGGCTGGGCTGGGCTGGGCTGGGCTGGGGAGTCAGTTGCCAGGCAGATTGTAATGTATCAAAAATCCAATGTCTGTGTTTAGTCCCTGATCTCTAGTATCCAGCAGGTTGATGAAATGGAGCTCATAGGCTCGTCTCTGGGATGTGTTGTGTAAATTTCCCTTGAGGATCAGGACCTCGCCAACATCATCACCAGAATCAAACTTCCTCAACCCCAGAACACACCAAAAGGATCCAGACCGTGCCATGACAAGAAATGCAAAACCTGCCAACACATCTCCACCACCCCCACCAACTGCGCACCAGAATGAATGCACACATCAAAGACAGAAACACCCAGTTACTGGTGGGGGCACATTTCTCACAGGAGGGCCACTCTCTCTCCAATCTCTCAGTCCTGATCCTCAAGGGAAATTTACACAACACATCCCAGAGACGAGCCTATGAGCTCCATTTCATCAACCTGCTGGATACTAGAGATCAGGGACTAAACATAGACATTGGATTTTTGATACATTATAATCTGCCTGGCAACTGACTCCCCAGCCCAGCCCAGCCCAGCCCCTGGCTTCTTTACTTTTCATTCCATCCAGGAAGAGCACACACCAACTGCTGCAGCTTCCTGAGCCTGACGAAGGGTTTTTGAACCCGAAAGCTTGCTTAACAACTATTCTCCAACCATTTGGGTTGGTCTAATAAAAGATATCAAATTCACCCAAGGAACCTTGTCTGCCAACAGCCATGACATGCATAGCTTTTCCAATGCAGCCAAAGCTATTTATGGACCAAATATACAAGGAGCTGTCCCTCTGAGGTCCATCTATGGGGCAATATTCTTTAAAAATCACTGAATCATCAGTGCACAGTGGAAGGAGCACTTTGAAGAGCTCTTGAACCAAGATTCTAGCATCAAATACAATACCATCAAAGCCATTCCACAATATCCGATTGAAGGACCATCTGCAGATCCACCAATTTATCAAGAGGCCTTGAAAGCCATTGAGCAGATGAGGAACAACAAAGCATGTGGTCCTGATGGAATATTAACTGAAATTTAGAAGCAAGGTCATTGGGGGGGGGGGGGGAGGGAGGAGAGCTGTCTCACTAACTACACAATGTTATTATGAAAATGTGGAAACATGAACAGGTTTCCAGTGACTTGAGAGAGATTACCATGTTCAATATAGATCAGATTGCAGCAATTAATATGGTATTGCACTCCTGTCCTTAGCTGTATAGATATTTGCCCACATTGTCCTCAGTAGGTTCAGCACTTGCCTTGCTGAGGAGACTCTCTATCCAAGTTCCAATGTGGTTTCAGCCCACTCAGAGGCACAATTAGAGATTTTTGTTGTTACACAGCTGCTGGAGAAGTGCTGCAAGCAACACTGAGATCTTACATGGCCTTCACTGACCTGACTAAGGCCAAACAACAGAGGCCCAATAGAATATCCTGAAGAGATTTGGATGCCCATCAATTTTTATTTGTATTTAGTTAGTTAGTTAGTTAGTTAAGCACTATTAGATTTCTTCATGGAGACATACCAGCAGCTCCTAAGCAATGGAAACAGACCCACTATTGGGACCAGAGTCAAGCTAGGACATGTGATTATACCCACACATGTTTTCATCTATATCATGGCTATTCTGCATCTCATTGCTGATAGCTTTCCATCTGGAGGCGGCATCAAGTATTGCAGGGGTTTTCAACCGGTTTTTTAGTCTAAGTACCCTTGGTGGCTGGATGCTGAGTGTGGGAGTGGGGGTAATGCATAGCTGGACATGGAGCAGGGAGGTGGGGTGCAGCACAGTGGGGTGAGGGCAGCGGTGCCCCTCTGTGGGACAGGGAAGCTCACCAGGCTGGTGTGTGGTGGTGGCGTTCTCCGCATATGAATTTCCCCACCCCACAGAAGGGTGCTATTGCCCTTGCCCCGCCCTGGCCCTGATCCTGGGGGGTGATAGTGGTGCTCCATCCCTGCCTGCCTGCACATACCCCCTAGAACCCTGGTTTAAATACCCCCAGGGGTATGCATACCCCCGGTTAACAACCCCTGAAGTATTGCATGGACAGGAATCTCTTTTAACATCAATTGATTTACATTTCAAATCCAAGATAACCAACATCTCCATTACCAATCTTTTTAATATGCTGATGACTATGTTATGTTTGCCCACTCAATTGAAGAGCTCCAGGTCCCTCTTGATTGCTTCTGTGAAGTGTATAAAATGCTTGGACTTGCTGTTAACTTAATGAAAACCAATATACTTTACCAAACCAACCAGCTGCTCCTTCACATATTACAACTGTAAGGGAATCCTTGGACAATGTTGAGTATTTTCACTACCTGGATAGCCACCTTTCCCCCAAAAGTAATCTAATCAAGGGAAATCTCAGTGAAATGGCACCATTCCTGAAAAATACAAAACATTAGAACTCTTGGTTCCAAAATTATACCTTTTAATAGACCAACTGGAAAATGGCCAGAAAATTGTCCTTTTCTGCAGGCTTTTGGGATCAAAGTCCCTTTGTTAGGCTCTGGGAAAAGTATAGATGGTACAAGATAGTAATAAGTCCCCATAGGTAGGAAATAAACTTCATTTTTGCATAGAGGGAGCTGAAGATGGAAGGTTGTCCTTCCTAGGTCCATGAGAGTGTCTTTTCCCAGAGCCTGATGAAGGGACTTTGATTCCGAAAGCTTGCAGAAAAGGACAATTTTCTTGCCATTAGTTGGTCTAATAAAAGGTATCATTTTGGAACCAAGAGTTCTAGTTTTTTTTGTGTGTCTTTTTGTCTCAGATCAACATGGCTACCAAGTACACCCCTGAATCCAGATAATGATATTGCACTGCCAGATTTCATCTGGTGTTATCCTTTGGATGTCTCTAAGGCATGTCTTTGATCATGACATCAAGACCTAAACCAAACTTTGCAGGCTGTCATCCCTACTTTCTTGTATGGGTATGAAACTTGGACAACATATCAAACACATGGAAGCTTTGGATTGTTACCATCAGCGATGTCTTAAAATTCTCCATATCAATTGGAAGGACAGAAGATTGAATGCCAGCATTCTGGCTCAAGCAAATACCACCAGAATTGAAGCCATATTTATACAGAATCAGTTCTGTTGGATAGGACAGGACATAAGAGTGGCTGACAACTAGCTGCCAAAACAGGTCCTATATTCCCAACTTTCCAGTAGTCACCACTCTAAAGAAGGGCAAAAGAAGAGGATTCGAGGACATCTTGAAGGCTGATCTGAAGAAACGTGATATTAACATCAATACCTGGAAGTCTCAAGCATTGAATTGTCCCCAGTGGCAACATGATGTATGACAATGTATTGATACTTGTTTCACTATGGAAGCAGACAGAGGAGAGAGAGAAATATTGCCAGGATCTGCTCCTTCCTCCCAGATATATTTACTATGTCTGCAGTTGAAAATTCAGATCTTCAGTTGGCCTCCTTAGTCATCTATGGACTCACCAATGACTATGTTGGAAGACTGGCAGTTCCTTGATATGAGGATGATGGTGATGAAATTGCAAGAGACTGAAGCAGAATCAATCTAAACTCTGCGTAATAGACTACCATCAACCCTGACACAACACAGACCTACCACCCCAACCTGCCACTGGTAAAGCAGGGGAATCATGGCAGCCAATGCCCTGCTTCTATGAAGTGTTATCGATATATGCTCAAGAGATCCTGGGTAGAGGGTCATGCCTCCTGCTACAAAGAGAGGCAATCACTCCCACAGTCTGGACTAATGAGACCATGAGGTAAAATTCCTTCCTGACCCTAAATATGGTGATCAATCTGTATGCAGGACTGAGTGTATACCATACAACCTAGCCCCCAATGAACATGTCAGGGTGGAAAACAGGAGGCTTCCTTTAAAGGACAAAATCCAAAAGATTTTGGACAATTACATTTGGTTACTGGAAGGTGCCTATGACTTCCACTTCATAGACAGCAACTGCAGCAGTAAAAGCATACAACTCCCACTCACTACTTCTAAATAGCTTTCTCTGATATGAGTTTTGTCTGCCCAGGCTAGGAGTTAAATAACTTTTAGCAGCAGCTGAAGGGAGTGCATGGGGGCAGGCATAGTTTTATTTTCCTGATTCAGACAAAACCTGTGACTTGTTCATGGGAGGACCAGGTGTAGAACCCAGGGCTTCAAATGCCAGCTGGATTATGCCCAGTGCAGTAGTGTCACATTTTCAGCTCTTGGTTTTGGTGGTGACTTTTTAACTCATTTGCTACTCCACGCTACCTGGGAGCAATACAGCTATCATGGACTACTGGCAATCGGCTCCCAGAGCACCAGTACTGTGTTTGGCGGTATGATTTCAACAGGTGTAGTCTCACCCGAGTTTGCTTTAATCTAGCTAGTGTAGATTCCAATAGCAGTGAAGCTACAGCAGCATGGACTGAATGAGTTCTAGGTACTAACTTGAGTGGCTAGAATCCCTGGAAGCTTGCAGACCCTGCTGTATCTTCACTGCATGTTTAAAGGAGCTAGCACTTGCAGCACAGCCGAAGCACAAAAAAGGGTGTGGAGACGCAGCCTGTTTACACTACTGCAATCTGACTCCAGGCGAATGGAAATGTGGACAAATGATGTACAGCTTTACACTGGAGAAAGCCACTCTACTCTGAGATAAAGATGCACCTTGGAAACTCAGAACTGACTAGTGTAAATTTTATACTGGTGTATGGGTATGTGTCTGTAACTCTAGTCCACTTTATTGGGGTGGCTGAGTGCAGGGAAGCTATCACTGTCTCCCTGCCACCTAGTGGCATAGTAATAGCAGGAGCATCTTTTTGCAGACATCAGTGTATCTTACATTGGTGTACAAAAGTGATGTAAGCTACACCACTCTTAATGTTTCATGTCTCTGCAAACTGAAGCTGGCAAATAACATCCTACAGTTCCCTGCTGAGCCAGGTAAATGTTTTAAGAAACAAACATCTTAAAGGCTTATCTGTAGTTACAGTCATAGTGCAGCCACAGGGGGCATAGCTGTTGTGCAGAAGAGTCCCTACCCTGTTGGATTGTGTCTCAGCCATTTAATCCACTTTTGTACAGCTTCAAGGCAAATATACAAGTGAATAGTAGTGGAAGGGTAGGACTCCGCTTTGTGCCCTGTAAAACATGCAGCTGGGTGCAGGGGTTGTTTTCATTTTGCAGGTCTGTACCAGGCAAATCTAGAGGAAACTGGACTCTCTTAAGCACATCCTTTTCCATAAGTGTGTGGCTTAGTGGAAGGAAATAAAATGTGTTGGCCAAAGGTCCTGTAACCCAATACTCCATGTGGCTTGACCACCATTAATGTAGGCTTGTTTCTGTAGCTAATAGCATACAAAGGAGTGATGCTGTCTGCATTGCATCCAGCTGTCTTTGACTCCCCAGCCTGAATAACCAGGTGCCCACTCACAGCTGGGTCAACTAGGGGCAGTTTTTGGTACAAGTCAAGAACGGGACTCAAATCTGCACCTCTGGAGCCAGAGCAAGCTGCCTTAAAACTACTCTGCTGTTGCCATTTGAAATCTGAGGGTGAAAAAAGAGCTTTGCAAGGTAGAAACATTTGGATCTTAAATATATGCAAATCAGAGGGCTTGAGTCATCTAGAGCAGTGGTTCTCAACCTTTTGCACCTTACTTCCCACCAACCATTTTGTCAAAAAACCCTGGTCCCACCATGATAAAAACAAAACAAATTAAAAATTGCAATAATTTTGTTGCGAATAAGTGTTATTGCTATAATTGTAAAAAAACACATATTATTCTATTTTTCAGATAAGTTTCACCTACGCTGCCTTTTGCATCCCAGTGGTTGAGAAACAGTGCTCTAGAGAAGAACTGAGCCGGTCCAGAATTACCATCCCATGGAAAACTCCACATTTTTCAAACAAGCCCGTAGTTCTGACCTCCAGTGAAAAGTCAGAGCTGTAAAATTTTCTGCTGAACAGGTTTTGAAGTAGATTTTGTAGCTAGTGGACTCATTGCAGCCAGAAGGATGCTGTGGCCTGGGGAACTGGTGATCCCTGGCAGCTGCCTGTGTGGGCCGGGAGCGATCTGGGCCCTTTTTCGCGCCGCGCGGGCTGTGGCCAGCAGCCCGGGCACGCTGGGTCGGAGAGAACAGGCGACACGCTGGAATTAGGCACGGATGCGTAATGGTTGATTCAAGATTGTTTACTTACACCGAAGATGGTCGCGGTGTAGGCTGGACAGTTTCCCAGGCACAGCTCCGCTTAAATCCTCGTTTGAGGACTCAGACAACACTCGGATCACTCCCGCGGAGTTGTTGAGGCTCCGTGGATCCTTTTGCGCGCAGGGAGAGGGATACATCGAGGATTGCGATCGGTGACGGGGAGAGGCTAGAGGCTGATCAGACCCCTGTTGCCTGCTTGAAATGCACTGGGTCCAATAGGCTCCGCAGCGCTTAGAGATCTTCACACAGCGTGAAGTCTCCTCCTCCTGGTGTTC
>NW_005841836.1:87950-102517 GCF_000455745.1 Alligator sinensis
TCCGGGCCCTTTTTCGCGCCGCGCGGGCTGTGGCCAGCAGCCCGGGCACGCGGGGTCGGAGAGGACCGGTGGTGAGCTAGAATTAGTCACGGACGTGTAATGGTTGATTTAAAGCTTGTTTACTTACACCAAAGATGGTCGTGGTGTAGACTGGACAGTTTCCAGGTTCAGCTCCGCTTAAATCCTCGTTAGAGGACTACAACAATTCGTTCTTTGCCGCGGAGTTATTGAAGCTCCGCGGGTTCGGTAGTTTCTTTGCCCCGGAGTTATTGAAACTCCACAGGTTCGGTAGTTTCTTGTACAGGAAGGGATACGTCTAGGAATTTATTGGCAACGGGGAGAGGCTAGAGGCTGTTCATTCTTTTCCCCGGAGTTGTTGAAGCTCTGCGGGTTCGGTTATCGGGCCTCTATTGCCTTTTAAGAAAAGCGTTGGGTCCGTAAGGATCCGCAGCGCTTAGAGATCTTCACGATCTCCCTCTTGAACTCCAATTGCTCTCTCTCGAGATTGGGCGGAAACCACCCAAGCTCTTTATACGGCTAGCAAGCCAATCGCTAGCTGCCACGTGTGCATGTATTAGAATCAGCCATTAATGTGGCACGAATCTTCATACAAATGGCGGGAAAACCTTTGCACCGTGCATTTCCTGGATGCAAAAGAAATGCACCATGCAAAGAAAGCTACAAATTTGGCGGGAATACTCCGTTGCACCGGGGTTCTCCTCTGCAGCAGAAAACTCCACCGTGCAAAGAAGCTGCAATTTAGCGGGAAAATAATTTAGCAGTGCCAAAGTGCACACAAACAAAAAATCACAACTTTGGGTTGTGACACAAAGAAAGCTACAAATTGGCGGGAATTATTTTGCACCGGGGTTTTCCTCTGCAGCAGAAAACTCCACTGTGCAAAGAAGCTGCAATTTAGCGGGAACATAATTCAGTGGTGCCAAAGCACACAGAAAACAAAAATCACACCTTTGGGTTGTGACACTGCCCAGGTAGGTTGTGGCAAAGGTACACCCGAACAGCTTGTCTACTGGCATAAAACCAGCCTGCTGGCTGCCTTTCTGATTTTGAGAGACTTCACACTTCCCTGTAGAATATCTTGGATTCTACTGAATTGCCATTGTCTACCTGGGAGACTTGCATGCACAAATGTATTTTAAAATTGCATCTCTATATGCAAGGTAGGAAAAGGGAAAGTGGCCACTATTACTGTGAGCATCACAAAACCCACAGTATTTTGTGCTTCTGCCTGTTGGCTTTGTCCATAGCAATTAAATAACACTTACAGTTCCAGTGCTTTGCTGACAGTAGTGATTGAAACTAGCAAGTGGCTGAGCTGAAATGAAAGAAGGGTCAAGCCTGTGACAAGACCCAGGGGGAGGCCTGTTGCCTTCAGTCCACTCATAAACCTCCCCTTTTCCCAGTTTGCCTACCCCACACCATGCCACCTGGTAGAAAACTCTCCCACTGCTTCTGCAGCTCCATATTAGCAGTGAGCTTCCAGCCCTGCTCTCTCTGTTTCTGATCAAGCTCCCTTTCAGGCTTCTGGCTACTGCTAGCTCAACAGGTCTGAGCCTTAAAGGCACCATGCCACCAGGCTTTTCTGCCCATCTCAGTCATAGGGGGTTAACTCCTTGTCATCCCCCGCCCCCTTATTTTTTTCATCCTTCAAGGGAGATCTGATTGGTGCCATCTCCCCCTTCAAAGCTTCTGTGGGGAGGGAAAAATCTACATCTAAAATTTCTTTCCCTGCATGATGCTTAATCGTAAAAGAATATGGCTGTAAATTAAGGTACCACCTCAGGAGCCCAGGCATCATCAGATTTTATGCACTGCAGCCATTGCAGCGGGGTGTGATCTGTTACTATTATAAACTGTCAGCCAAGCAGATAATAATGTATTGGTTATGCATTCTTTTTCAATTGTGTATTATGCTTGTTTGTGTGGATGCAACTTATATAAGCAATAGGGAATTTTTCTCCTTTCCTGGGTGAGGACTGCTCCAGTGGCTCTTTCAGAAGCATCCATCTGAACAACAAAAGGCTGTTCAAAATTGGGAATATAGCTAACAGGCAAACTAGGTTCTTCGGATAAATCCTGATATTTTTTATTAGGTCAACAGTTTTAGTTTGGTCTAATAAAAGATATCGGAGTTGCCCAACTACCCTTGTCTACCTATGTCCCTAGACCAATATATCTAAGGGAGTTTGTTGTAGCCAACAGGCAAGTTGCACAAAGCCTCCCTAGTTTTAATAAAAGTCAGTTCTGCTACTGGGGTCCAGCTTACTCTTGTAGGAGCTCCTGTTCCAGTGAGTTTTGACAGTGGTGCTGTCATCTTGGAAAAACACAGGACAAACTTTCTATAATAGCTTGCTAACCCCAGAAACGCCCTTACTTGCTTCTTAGTTGTCTGCTGCTGGAATGTTCTTGGTGCCATTGCTTTTGCCCAGTAGTGGGCATGTCTGGCTGTAGGGCAAGGGCGGGCAATTATTTTGGGCAGAGGGCCACTTACCCAGTTTTGGCAAGCTGTCGAGGGCCACATGGGTAGCCCCGCCCCCTGACAGGTGCCCTGGCCCCTGGTCACCATCTTTGGTCCCAAGACATTGTGACATTGGTCCCTGTCTCAGGGCCAGCACCGGTGGGGCCCAGAGTGGGGTGCAGGCTGGCAGGGGTCTGTGGAACTGGGCTGGGCTGCACCAGCAGGGAGAGGGGGGGAGCTGGTCTGGTTCCATAGTCCCTGCCGGCCAGGACCCTGTACCCCTGCCGCCCTGCTCTGGGCCCCGCTTGCGCTGGCCCTGGGACACCGGTGTGGGCCCCATGCTCCTGCTCACTCCCAGTGCCCCCCAGCCCCATGGTACAGGTGGGGGACAACGTGCAGCCCCAACCCTCTGCTCCCCAGCAGGGAACAAGCTGGTGCAGAGCACGGGGAAAAGTGGCCCCTCGCTCACTTCGTGGCTGGCACTCGTGGCTGCAGTGTGGGGTGCCAGCCATGGGATGGGCAAGGGGCCACTCTTCCCTGTGTTCAGCACCAGCTTGTAGCCCACTCCTGCTGCCAGCCTGGGCCCCACGCCGGCTCTGAGCTCGCCAATTGGGGCTGTGCACAGCGGCAGCAGCTGCAGCCCCCCCACTTGCTGTGCCAAGTAGTCTTTGTTACTGCTGCCTCTGGGCTGCCCAGTGCAGGAGCTCTGGGTGGTCAGCAGCAGCAGACACTGCCCGACACGGCAGGTGGGGGGCGGGGGAGCAGACCTGATGGGTGAGGCCAGAGCCAGTGAGGGGCCCAGGCTGGCAGTGGGGGTGGGCTAAAAGCTGGTGCTGTGCATTGTGGGGGGGAGAAGTGGCCCCTTCCCCACCCCGTGGCCAGTGCCCCATGTTGAAGCTGCTCACGGCGCACATGGGGCTGCCTGTGCTTGCTCAGGACAGCCCCATGTGGGCTGCGAGTGCCTGCAGCAGGGAGCACTGGCCATGGGGTGGGGGAGGGGACACTTTTTTCCCCACACTCAGCTTTTCCCCGGGGTCCTCCCCCCTCCCCTCCCCCACCTGAGTTTCTGGTGCTGGGGCAGCCGCATGGTCCCAGGCCAGAAGCCCCTGCTGGGGCTTCTGGCTGAGGGGTCGAGGCCGGGCTGCAGCTCCATGAAGCCCAGACAGTATTTATTTTTTATTTTTTTTAATGCATAGAAGCTCCAGGGTGCAGCAAACATGGTGTTTTCTTGATCCTCCTTGTCTAAGGGAATTTTGCCAATATCCTTTGGTGATATATCTAGCACTGATATGTACCAGGCCTGTCCAATTCTCTTCTAGTATTTTGTCCGCCCGTGGTATGGGATGGGTAACAGATTTGACCAACTCGTTGACTCTCTGCAAGTTCATGCACAGCCAGATACTCCTGTCTGGTTTTGGGGCAGCCACTGTGGGGCTTCTCCCCTGACTATGGGGTTTCAGTGATGATCCCCTTCTTCAGCACATTGTTAATCTCTGTTCTGGTAGTCATGTAGTCATTGTGGGATTTGTCTCCAACCCTCTCAAACCACTTACTGGGAAAGGGTTTGATCCAGTACAGCATTCTCTGGGCTTCTTCTGGTTCCTCTTTGTATGAGAATCTGGAGAGGTATTCAATCTGGCCTGCTTGCTCTTACTGATGTGGAGTCAACTGTGCTCTGAGCCCCGTCGTCTGTCGCCAAACCCTCTCTGGCTGGTTCTAGTTCCAGTTCATCTGGGTAGGGAACTATACAGAAGCCCTCTCCAGGTGTGTCTACATGAGATGCTTCACTGCATAGTAGATCAGCTTACTGCAAAGTAAGTGTTACCATTTACACATGCAGATGCATACTATGCAGTAAATGGTCTACTCCACAGTTAACTTGCTACCTGTGAATGCAGATGGCAAATTAACTGCAGAGTAGTTACTGTACAGTAATGCATGTGTAGACAACCGACCAACTGGGAGCAAATTTGCTCCTGGGCAGTAGGGTACGGGAGATTGCTCCCAGGAGTTATCTGCTGCCGGGGCAGGCTCAGAACCTGGCTGGGACAATGTCCCCGCTATCCTGGCAGCAGGCAGCCCCTGACCTAGGCTCTGCAATTGGAGTGGGGCAGCGTGTGCTCTGAGAGGCCTCATTGCTGACTGATTGCCAGTGATTGGTGCTGCGTTGGGGGCTTCAAGTCCTAATTAGCTGACCTAGCCAGTTACAGTCAGTTCAAGCCCAGGAGAGTAGCCTAAAAGCCGGCTCTCCAAGTGACCAGGGAGTGAGCGAACAGGACAGTTTGCCACCCTACTCTTTGAAGTGGGGTTTTAAGCTTTCTCAGAGGAAAGAGGCTTGCAAGGAAGGACTTGGATATGGTGGGAATGTGTCATGCAGTAAAACTTTTCACTAGTGCCATGCCTTGCTTCTCTGAGGCTTCTACCCAGACAAACCTTTCAGTGGTAGAGGCTTTGGCCCAGGTCCTGGGCTGCAGGGGATGTCTAGCACAGCTCCCAGTGGCTGGGAGCAGGGACAGGGACATTTGTGAGAGACTCCACCAGAGCACATCCCTAGAGAGCCGAGTGAAGGAGCTCCAGGCAGAGGTGAGCAGGCTGTGCAGAATCAGGGCTGTTGAGCAGGAGATGGACTAGTTGAACAGCAAGGCTTTGCAGTACAGGAATGAGGACAAGAAGATGGAGTGGGAGGACCTGAGTGGAAGGTGGTTGCTTCAGGCTGTGTGCTGGAAAGGGAAACTGCTTTGGTTCAGCTGTGCAACGGGTATGAGACCCTTGCACCACTGGTGGAGGAAGGACCAGAGGAGGAAAGGAGGCAAGTTCCTTTCCAGAAGAGGAGACCTAGGGTGGTGGTAGTAGGCACCTCATTCCTGAGGGGGACAGCGGGTGCCATCTGCTGGCTGGATCCCTTCACCCGGGAGGTCTACTGCCTTCCAGGGGCCCATATCCAGGATGTGACAGAGGATTACAAAACTCATCCAGCCCTCCGACTCCTACCCCATGCTGTTCATCCATGTGGGCATGAATGACATGGCCAGGAACAACCCTGAGTGGGTCATGAGTGACTACAGGGCTCTGGGGGCTGGAGGCATGGGTGGCTTTCTCTTCTGTCTTCCCAGTTGGGGCAGGGCCCTTGGAAGGACAGTTGTATTGAGAAGGTGAACTGGAGGCTCAGGAGATCGTGCCACTGCTAGGGTTTGGGATTTTATGATCCTAGATCACTGTTCTGGGATATAGGCTTGTTGGGAAGAGATAGCATCCACCTCATATCAAGGGGAAAGAAGGTGTTTTCTTCCAGGATGGCTGGCTTCCTGGAGCGGGCTTTAAATGAGCTATGTCAGGGGATGGGCGTGCAGATGGCAATGGAAGCCAGGGGACAGCCAAGCACGAAGGATGTAGAGAGGAGAGTTGGAGGTGTTAAGAGTCTGGAATGATATCGAGGTGGCAGGGAACTGGGGGTTACCAATGGGGGACTTAAGTGTCTATACACAAATGCTAGGAGTATGGGGAATAAGCAGGAAGAACTAGCGCTTCTGCTAGCAAATAGGGAATATAATCTCATCAGAATAACGGTGACCTGGTGGGACACCATGCATGACTGGTCTGTATGCATAGAAGACTACAAGCTGCACAGAAAGGACTGGGTAGGGAAGAGTGGCTGAATGTCTTCAAGTCAGCAGGACCAGATGGGCTATACCTGAGAGTGCTGAGGGAATTGGCTGGAGTCATTACGGGACCACTGGAGAAGGTATCTGACGACTCATGGTGCTCAGCAGAGGTCCCAGAAAAGTGGGAAAGGGCCAACATAGTGCCAGCCTTTAAGAAGGGGAGGAGAGAGGATCTGGGAAACTGTAGGCTGGGCAGTTTGACCTTAATACCAGGTAAAATTTTGGGAAAAAACGATCAAGAAGTCCATTTGAGAGACTGGCAGAATGCATGATGCTGAAGGATAGCCAGCATGGTTTCATTATGGGCAGGTCATGTCTGACCAACCTCCTATCCTTCTATGATCAAGTAACAAACCGCTTAGATGTGGGAGATGCAATTGATGTCATATGCCTGGATTTTAAAAAGGCCTTTTGATATGGTCTCCCATGACACTTTTTTTTTAAAAACCAAAACAACAACAACAAAACAACTGGGGGATTATGGGCTGGCAGAGTCCATGGTCAGGTGGGCTGGGAGCTGGCTAAGGGGTTGAACCCAGAGAGAGTTAGTGGATGGGCCTGTATAGTCTTGGTGGGAGGTGGCTAATGCTGTCCCGCAAGGTTTGGTTTTTGGCCCTGTGCTGTTCAACATCTTTATCAATGATTTAGATGAGGATGTGGAAAGCATGCTGGCCACATTTGCAGACAATACTAAGTTATGGGGAAAAGCTGTCATGCTAGGGGATAGAAATGTGGATCCAAGCAGACTTGGACAAGCTGGAAAGTTGGTGGAGTAGAACCAGATACAGTTCAATAAGGATAAATTCAGAGTTTCATCTGGGGAGAAGTAACCAGTGATATGAATATAGGTTAGGAGGAGATGTCCTGACCATCACAATGGCTCAGGGTTATGGCTGATCACAAGATGAACATAAGCCAGTGTAATGCTGTAGTCAACAAAGCTAATGGCATACTAGGATGCATTAGCTGATGCATTGCAAGCAGGGCTAAGTGACACTTCTCTACTAGGTGCTGGTGAAACCCCAGCTGGCGTACTGCATCCAGTTCTGGACACTGCACTTCAAAAAAGAGATGGAGAATCTCGAAAAGGTCCAGAGAAGGGCCACAAGAATGATTAAGGGCCTGGAGAACAAACCTTATAAGGAAAGACTAAGGGATCTGGGACTGTTCAGCCTGGGGAAGAGAAGACTGGGGGGGTAGGGGGTGGGGGGGCTTGGTTGCCTTCTATAAGTATGTAAGGGGTGAATATTAGGAGCTGGGAGAAGCTGTTCACTAGATGCCCCAGGGGAGGACAAGGAGCAATGGCCATAACCTGTTAGAGGAGGGCTTCAGATTGGATGCAAGGAGAAACTTCTTTACAGGAAGGGTGACCAGAATCTGGAATAGACTTCTCAAGGCAGTGGTGCAGCCCCCAACCTTGGAAGTCTTCAAGAGGAGACTGGATAGACACCTTGCTGGGATGATCTCAGCAGTATTCCTGCCCAGAATAGGGGGCCTGGACTCCAATGATCTTTTGTTCTCTTCCAGCCCTACTTTCTATGAATGGCAAGATGGACATGACCCACAAGGAGTCCTTTGCTTCCTAGTGAACTCCTAGCTAGTAGAATCTATGTATCAGCTTGGCTTCTGTTTTTTTCCCCTCCCTAGATGCCCCTTTATGGGCAGTTAATAAGCTGCCTATAATAAGGCCCTCCTATGTAGCCTAGAAACCAACAGTTGTTCTAACTCCTTCCTGTCCATCCTTCCCTGTTCAATTTGGTAAAGCAAATAATTGCTTATCTTGAATCCAAGTGTTGTCTTCAATAGCCTGGGACACAGTGTCTCCCCATTAAATTGGGCCAATCATTCCTGGAACACATTCTGGAATGCCTCCTTTTCAAGTTTGTTCAGCTCCAAACTGTCCATAGTTAACCAGGACACTGGTGTTCAAGGGATCTTCTGGTACTGGTGCACCAGCTTCTCTGGTTCTCTGGCCAACCCGTCCCTCAGCTGGTTCTGTCTGTGCCTCCTGCTCATGATACTGGCAAAGATTCTTGTCTTACATGGACCCCAACACCTCTTGAAACCAAGGCAAATCCCACCCCAGTATCACTGGATATGGAAGATTGGACAACAAGAAGATGGGGATTATGTGGGTGCCCCCACCTCCCCAGCCATGCACATCATGACCTGTATCCATCATGGCCTGATCATAGCAGCAGCTCTCCCTTTGCAGTCTAATAAGGGCCTGCTGACCCACTAACTTTCTCACTTCCTTGGGCACCAGCTCATCTTTCACCATAGTCTGCTCATCGAGAATCTACAACAGCTGTGACCTTTTGCCCAGCCACCTGGACTACTATAGCTGGATGAGCAGTATTTGGCATCTTGCCTCTGGCCTCTCCCCTTACTTCATGTCCATAACTATAGTCTATGTGCTCAATTTGTTTGGGGCCCTCAGCTCTAGGCTCCCCAAGCCCCGTCTTCTGACACAGCTTAGCATCCTTTCTCTAGCTCTGGTCAGGATTTTGCAAAGTGGCCTGGCCTTCCACATTTGTAGCATTTTTGGTCTCATTTTTTTAATTAGCTTGGTGTCTAACTTAGGTAGTCCCTTCTTCCCCTCTCAGGAAGCCACTGTCTTGCCACACTTACCTCAACCTCCTCACCCTTTGAGATGTTGCTTTGGCTGCAGAGAAGGCTTCAGCTAACTTTACTGCTTCCTCTGATGTGGCTGGGACATACTTCTGGACCCAGTTCTGAGCTTCCCTTTTGGGTCCCATAAAAATTGCTCCAGTAGAAGCTGGTCCATTATGTCCTCCATCATTCTTCTTTCCAGAGTCAGCCACTCGTATGCCACATCCTTAAGAGCCTGGGCCAACTATCTTAGTCATAGAAGTGACCTTCCTACTTCTAAATTTTTGGTGATACCACTTGTCAGACATATCTAGATGCCTTAAGATGGCAACTTTATGGTCACATAATCCCAGACTTCCTCTTTGGTTAGTGCTTGAAAAAATGGTTGGGCACCTCTGATTTAACAGCATCCCCAGACTTGTGGTCCAGCTGGTCTGGTCCCATCCAGCAGCTTCAGCAGTTCTCAAATTTTGATGAATGCCTGTGGATCATCATCATTCATCACCTTCTCTAGGGAGAATCCTCAGACTTTCTTGGGGGCTCGTCTGTTCTTGGATCATCAAGGCCAGTTGTTTCATTAGTGTTTGCTAGGGAGTACACAATACGCAAGAGCACAAGGCACTGCTCTTAAGAACCTCACAGAGTGAATCCCTCATGGTTATGGATGTATCTCTGCTTTAATGGTAGATCAAAAGCAAAAGATTTTTGTCTGGGGTGTGCAGTGCTCCTGCTGGGACTAAAGCTGGAGGTTTCTGGCCAAAGAGTCTTGCCCCTCTGATCAGGGTCAGGCCAATTACCATATTTGTGGTCAAGAAGGAATTTTACCCTCTGGTTAGATTGATATGGACTGTGGTAGTTTTGCCTTCCTCTGTAGCAGGGATCTTTTGAGTGTATATTAACAACCTTTTATAGAAGCAGGTCATTGGCTGCTGTGGTCCTCATGGTTTACTTGTGGCAGTTAGTAATTTACTTACCTCCTTGTTAATAATTATTTACTGCTTTTTCTTAATCAGTTCAGACTGTTCCTAAAGCTCTTGGGTTGGGACAAGGGGCCTCCTTTGTGATATCAGTGAAGAATCAAACAACAGGAGATCCAGAGGTTTGTGGAGAGTTCAAAAGCTAAACATCCTGGCCCATGCAGATGTCTGCCTCTCTCCTTCCCCCTCATCCATAGTTTCATAGTTTCATAGTTTTAGGGTCGGAAGGAGACCTAATAGATCTTCTAGCCCATCCCCCCGCCAGGGTGGGAGAACAACAAAAGAACCCTAAACAAAAAACGGGACTCAAATGAGTCCAGCCAGGTAGGTATCCAGCCTCTTCTTAAAGATCCCCAGGGTAGGGGCCAGCACCACCTCCCTTGGAAGTTGGTTCCAGCTCCTAGCCGCCCTAACTGTGAAGTAGTTTTTTCAGATGTCCAATCTGTACCTCCTCTCCATCAACTTATGCCCATTACTCCTTGTTATGCCAGCGGGGGCTAGGGGAAACAGCGTCTCCCCCAAACCCTTCTGGTTCCCCCTAGTGAGTTTATAGACGGTCACCAGGTCCCCCCTCAGCCTTCTCTTGTGGAGGCTGAATAGGTTCAAGTCCCGCAGTCTCTCACTGTAGGGTCTGCCCTGTTGTCCCCGGATCATGCGGGTGGCCCTCCTCTGGACCCTCTCCATGTTGTCCACATCCCTCCTGAAATGGGGCGCACAGAACTGGACACAATACTCCAGCTGCGGCCTGACCAGCGTCACATAGAGGGGGAGGATCACCTCCCTGGCTCTACTCGAGATGCACCTGTGGATGCACGACAAGGTCCGGTTAGCCCTGCCAACCATGACCTCGCATTGTCGGCCCATGTTCATCTTGGAGTCAATAATGACACCAAGATCCCTTTCCGCCTCCGTGCTCTCAAGTAGGGAGTTCCCCATCGTATAAGTGTGCTGCTGGTTCCTACTACCCAAGTGCAGCACCCTGCACTTGTCCGTATTGAAACACATCCTGTTCCTGTTTGCCCACCCCTGTAACCTATCCAGATCCTTCTGCAATCTCTCTCTCCCTGCTAGCGTGCTCACCTCCCCCCAAATTTTGGTGTCATCAGCGAATTTAAACAGGTTGCTTTCCACCCCAACATCAAGATCGCTGATGAAGAAATTGAACAGCGCAGGCCCCAGGACCGAGCCCTGGGGGACTCCACTACCCACCTCCCCCCAAGTCGAGTATGATCCATCCACCACCACCCTCTGAGTGCGACCCTTCAGCCAATCTGCAATCCATCTGACTGTGTAGGCATCTATGCCACAGTCGCCTAGTTTATTAATTAGGATGGGGTGAGAGACGGTGTCAAAGGCCTTGCTGAAGTCCAGAAAGACTACATCCACCGCGACACCTGCGTCCATGGCCTTTGTGACCTGATCATAAAAGGCAATCAGGTTGGTCTGACATGATCTCCCCCTAATAAATCCATGCTGATTGCCCCTGAGCATCATCTCGGATGCCGGCCCATCACAAATGTGCTCCTTGATGATCTTCTCAAAGAGCTTCCCCAGGATTGAGGTAAGACTGACGGGCCTATAATTGCCCGGGTCCTCCCTTTTCCCTTTTTTGAAGATGGGGACCACATTAGCTACCTTCCAATCGTCTGGCACCTGGCCCAAGCACCACGATCGCTCGTAGAGCCGTGCCAGGGGCCCTGCAATAACCCCAGCCAGCTCCCTCAGCACCCTGGGGTGGAGAGCATCCGGACCCGCTGACTTGAACGCGTCCAGCCCCTCCAGAAGCTCTCTAACCCGGTCCTCCCCAACCTGAGGTCTGAAGGCGATCCCCTCGCGTCCGGCTTCTATCACAGCAGGGAAGTCCCGGTCCCTGCACAAGAAAACGGAGGTGAAGAATTGGTTAAAGAGGTCCGCTTTATCCTCTGACGCAACCACCAGATTGCCCCGCATATCCTGCAGGGGCCCCACATTACCCGGCGCCTTCTTCATCCTCCCAATATATTTGAAAAAGGACTTTTTGTTATCCTTAATCCTGGACGCTAATCCGAGCTCTATCTCCGCCTTGGCCTTCCTAACAGCCCGCCTGCAGGCCCGAGCAGAGGAGGTATACTCCTCTTTGGAGATTACACCCCCCTTCCACCGGGCGTACGCCGCCTTTTTGGCAAGTAGGCATTCCCGGACACCCTTGGTGAGCCAGGGGGGCTTTTGGACACTCCTCCCCCCCTTGCTTCTTGTCGGGATGGACACCCCTTGGGCCCCGAGTATCGTTTCCTTAAGGAACGACCACTCCTCTTGGACGCTGAGTTCCTCTGCCCTCAAGGACCCCAGTTCCTCTCCCACTAATCTCCTCATCTCACTGAAGTTGGCCCTCCTGAAGTCTAGGGCTACCACCTTGCTGCAGGCCCTTGACACTCTACGCTGGATGGTGAATTCCAGCACGCGATGATCACTATTGCCCAGGTGGTCAAGAACCTGGAAGCCTCTTACCAGGTCGTCGCCTGCGGCCAGGACCAGGTCCAGCAGGGCATCTCCTCTGGTGGGACTGTGCACCTCCTGAATCAAGTGGAGGTCCTGCAACTCGGCCAAGAACCTCCTGGAGCGGTCCGTCCCGGCTGACTGTTCCTCCCAGCAGACGTCCGGGTAATTAAAATCGCCCATGACAACTACATCCCTTGCTTTTAGTGTCTCCGCAAGCTGGCCTGAAAATTCCCTGTCCAGCTCCTCCTCTTGATTGGGGGGTCTGTAATAGACCCCCACCGTCAGCATAAATGTTTTGTTGTCTGGCCAGTACCTATTAGCTACTGTGTTCACTTTGAAAGGTGCATAAATCTTCAGCTGGTCTTAACAGATACCTTCTGAGTATCCTCATCACTGCTATTCTGCTAAGGCTTTTTCTCCCTCATCCCTGGCTTTCTCATGGTTTGTGTTTGTGCCCTTTGCTTTTTTTCCAGCTGACACCTACTCATTGCTTGGTGGGATGGGTTTCACCAGTCTTTAGAAGTTTTTTGTGAATTGCAGGGGTTTGTGTCCCTCAGTGAGATCAGGCAGAGAGCAACAGGACAACCATATTCCAAGTACCAAACAAAGGCTAAACTGAGTGTTCTTGTAGCATAACAGGAGACCAACACAAAGCAGAATGTCCCCAGCTACTGGTAGAAGTACACTCCCCATCCTTCTTGGGGCCACAGCCCGTTTCTTGCCAGGCTTGTGCATCTAGCACAATGGAGGTCTAGTCTGTATTGGTGTCTCTGGAGGAACCCCAAAGCAATCATAATAATAAATGCCTGTTAGTACAGCAGACACAGTTCTTTGGGTGAATCTGATATCTTTTATTAGATCAACTTAAATAGTTGGAGAGAATTTTTTTTTTTTAGCAAGCTTTTGGGTTTTAAAACCCTTTGTCAGGCTGAGAGAGCCTCTGCAGTTGGTGTGTGCTCTTTCTGGGTGGAAAGAAATAAAAGATATCGGATTCACCTAAAGAACCTTGTCTGCCTATGTCCTTAGACCAACACGGCTACAACCTACACCCCCGTCAGTACAGCATGACTCCTACAATCTTCCATTTCTGAGAGATGGGGACGTCATCTGGGAGGTGAATGCCAATGTGAAAAAAACTGGGTTGCAGGGTGCTTACCTCTTTCGCCCCAGGGTGAACTCTTATGCAAGGGGCCATGGACTGGGGGTGATGGAGCCTCTCGCCCTCATATGAAAGCGTGTAAAAGTATAAGTTGTTGACCACCCATGGGCAGAAAGCACCTTGAGTGGAGCTGTGACACAGCCAGAACTTTTTCTCCCTCTTCTAAACAGCCCCAGCCTTGGGCCTATGCAGGGGAGAGCCATTCAGAGGCTGGCCAGAGAGCCGCAGCTGCAATGATGACCTACGGACAGTAATGCTGCCACTTGAACCAAAGGGCTTTTGGAGCTTCGGTGCTTCCCTCCATGGGGCTGTGGTCTCCAAGCTCCACTCTTTTTATTTCAACCACACCCACTTGCCCTCCATGTTCTGGGCCTTCCTTCCCACGTCGGTGCCCCCACCCTTGCCCTATCACTTCACTTCTCTTTACATATTCCCCTTTTAACCCTCCTCTCCCTGCAGTCTAGGAAGAAACAGATCCAAAACCCAAGTGGTAGCTCTAAAAAGCTCCTTGACACCCATCATTGCTTCTTCTCCTTGTTTCAGACCTTGATTGTAAGTGGTGGAGGATACAGCTAGGTCTTTATGCTCTGAACAGCACTCAGGCCAAGGATCCCTGGTCTCAGTTGAGGGGTCACTTGGTACTACCATGATACATGCAACAAACTGCAGTGTAGAATGGCACTATGAAAAGGTGAACCCAGTGAATATTATTGTCCAATACAGAGCTGGTTACACTTTGACTTAGCAAAGCAATTCTCCACAAAGCCATGCTTCTATGCTGAGGCTGCTCTGCTGCCAAATGAATTGCAGTGCTCTCAGAAGGGTCAAAGGGAAGCAGTCTTGTTTGTTTAAACAGAGTGGCTGCCTGCGCCTTTCAAGATGTCTCTGAGATAAACTGGGCTAGGCTGGTGAAGAGGGAGATGAAAGGAGTTTGTGCAACAGAGCCTGATGAGAAATAAAGCACAGAGGCGGCAGGGAGACTCCAGTTCCCACACTGCTGCCCATCCCTGCAAGTGGAAATCGTGGAAGGAAGGCCTGCTTGGCAATGACTTCTATAAATGGCATGTGTGTTTGGAATTCCTTCAGCAAACATTTTCCTCTGAGCCCTGCTTCATCTACCAGATGAAAGGCTAAGTGGGTCGAGGACGCATTCTCTTTTCCTTCTCCTCACCAGCAGTTAGTCATTGAATACCCTTTCC
>NW_005841836.1:102548-103233 GCF_000455745.1 Alligator sinensis
TCTGCATGGCTCAGACAGGCTTGGATAGGGGGCGGATGCCTAATATTTAACATGCCGCAACTCAACTACTTGCACGTTAGGGGGTAGGCCTGACGCTGGTGTAAACTGGCATCAGTTTACAGTGGGACTATGCTGATTTACACCAACAGAAACTCTGGCCCTGTATTCTTTGGACATGTGTGGTAGGTTCCACAATTGTTTCTCTTGGTTCTGTGTGTTGGCATCCTCTTAGTTTTGGAAATATTAAAGAAGCAGTGGTTAGTTAAGGCCCAACATCTACTTGATGTTGAGAAACCTTTTAACAATTCAGGTCTCAACAGAAATGTGTTTAATGAAATTAAAAATAAAATGTCAGGCTTGCTCGTATAATTAGTATCCACCATGTTTCAGGCAGGGCAGCACAGAACCAGCAGGGGTGCCTGGTAAGTCCTTGGCAGCTGAGAGGTTGCGTTGTTGTGCTTAACAACCAAGCTTGTTAGCTTAAAACCAGCTCGGCCCCATGTGCATGCAACCAGAGAGATTTAAGTTGGATATCAGAAATAACTTTCTAACTCTGAGAGTGGTTAAAAAGTAGGAGAAACTGCCTAGAGTTTCATAGTTTCATAGTAGCTAGGTTCAGCAGGGACCTGAACAGATCATCTAGCCTGACCCCCTGCCAGCGGCAGGGGAGAATTCCAGGGTGAGA
>NW_005841836.1:103895-105936 GCF_000455745.1 Alligator sinensis
CGTGTGCTTTCCACCCCCTCGTCCAAGTCACTGATGAAGATGTTAAACAGTGCGGGCCCAAGGACTGAGCCCTGGGGTACCCCACTGCTCACATCTTGCCAGGTTGAGTACAACCCGTCCATCACTACTCTCTGGGTGTGCCCCATGAGCCAATTTTTTACCCATCTAACTGTGTAGGCATCAATGCCACAGTTGCTTAATTTATTGATGAGGATGGGGTGAGAGACCGTGTCAGTGAGCAGCAGTAAAATCTCCATATTTGAATTTTTTTTAAGATCAAGTTAGACAGATAGTTGGCTGTGATGGTTTAATCAGGGCTGATTCTCCTTGGAATAGGGGATGGGACTAGATGACTTCCTGAGGTCCCATAGGTACACACCTGGCTGCACCATACTCATGAACCTGACTTTTCAAACACTCACAACTACAATCTCCTCACTGTGAGAGAGGAAGGACCGTAGTTCCCATGGGCTCTTTCTAGCATCCTCTCACAATATGAGGTCATACTTCCAAAAAAGATGGATACCTCAAGGGCAAGACAAAGTTAGAAACAGGCCTCCCATGTACATACAGCCCATGAGCCTGCCAAAACGCAGAGGCTAAGTACATGCATTCAGAAAGCCTGAGGTGGAATAGATCTAAGTTGCACAGTTTTCTGTAGGTGGTTTAGTTTAAACCAGTAGCAAACAAAACACACATTCATCCTTTGAGGGGACTGGGGGGGTGGGCAAATCTTAGACTGGGTTCTGCCATTTTAAAACCGCTCTGTGCTGAACTTCTGTGCTGTTATGGGTATAAACCTGTTTCTGATCACTTTTTTTATACCTTTAAAAGTGTAATGTTTGTGCCTGTCCAACGTTCCTGGCAAGTTGCTGAAAGAACTAGGAAGTCTGCCAAGCAGATGGGTCAGCATGTCCATTGGTGCAGAGTTGTCTGGCAGCCTTGCAGTTAGGGAGCAAACCTCCAGGTAAACTGAGGGTCTGCATTGACCCTGAATCACTGAGCACAGCTGTGAGAAGAAGGCACTTCCCCATAGAGGTGATGGAACTGTTCACTGATTATGATGACCAAAATGGTCTCTAGTGTATGGAGCTCAATGAACCACTGACTCCCAGTTTGGCAGGTACTCCTTGGTAGAAATGCCCATGGGCATTATCCTAGTCCTATATTTGTCCCAGTGCAAACTGCCAATCAATAAGGGCATTCCAGGCAGGAAGCTGGTAGCCGATAACACTCTGATAGCTAAAGAAAATATCAAGGATGAAGCAATCCAGGGACATGATATGCCACTGTAACAACTCTGAAGTAGGTGCTGGGGGTGGAATATTAACTTGCATTCAGACAAGTCAAGGCTGAGGACTGAGATCTCTTGCATTTAATATATGACTTCTGAATAACCCTAGCCAAACCCTGAAAAATTAAGAGCCATTAAGGAATGCCAAAACCATAGGATGTGAAGGCAGTCTAGCACTTTATAGGGATGGTTAATTATTAGGGCTGTGCAAAGCTCTGGTGCTGATTCGATTTGGCAGAGGTTCGACCCGATTCGGCGGCTGAATCTCCAAATCTGAATTGAATTGGGAGATCCTTTAACCACTCCAAATGGAATCGGAACCCTCTGAATCAATTCAGAAATATTTGATGATTTGGACATAGACACAGCTTTAATTATTTTTTCTACATACCTCAAGGTACCAGGCGGCTCGTGAACGCTGAGATGGTGGGGCAGATAGAGGGTCCCAAGGGAGCGTGAGGGGGCGGTCCCCAGCATGCTTGGTGGCAGACCCAGAAGTGGACCAAAAGCACTTCTGGGTCCACTGCGGATCGCACAGGTGTCCCCCCCAACACACACCTTCCCCGGCTTGGTGACTGGAGCCTCCTGGGGGCTGCTGGGGTCCCCCCACGGCTGATGGCTGAGCCAAGGTGGTGCTGGGGCAGGCGGGGGGAGGGTATGTGCTTGGCGGGGGACCCAGAAGTGGGCCGAAAGTACTTCCTGTCCACTTCTGGGTCCACCGCTGAGCATGTAGGCCCCCCCCCCCCC
>NW_005841836.1:105946-106440 GCF_000455745.1 Alligator sinensis
TCCACCCCAGCATTGCAGCATTCATGAGCCATGCCTGGTACTTCAAGGTATGTAGGAAAAAACATTTAAAGCTGTGTCTATGGCTGAATCGGCATCAAAACTTCAGATCCCAATTTGCCTGAGTTGATTCGGGGTAGTTATCCGAATTGATGAATCGAATCACTGTCCCCCCAAATCGGGCTGAATCTGAATCCAAATCAAATATAGCCCACTTCACATACCCCTGTTAGTTATCTATTTGCACCTACCTATCAGAAGTCTGAACCCTTGAGACAGTTAATGCACAGTGGTTTAGTGTGGGCCAGAGGCCCTACAGTGGGCATTTGAGAGAAAAGGAAACCGTAAGTGAGGCTATGGTCTAAAGTCTGCAGGCAGTAGAAGGGAAATGGGAAAAATTTGAGGTTTGCAGTGATGAGCTTACCCTCACTAAAGAATAAGTGAACTAAAGAGGTGGGCATATAACACCGGGGGGGGGGGGGGGGGGGGGAACAGTG
>NW_005841836.1:106471-110319 GCF_000455745.1 Alligator sinensis
GGGGGGGGGGGGGTTGAGACAATTCGTAATAGTCTCAACAGGAAAAATACCCATTGAGCTGAACAGATGTCAAGTCCTTGGTCTAATCAAGAAGGTGCACTCATTGGAGGAGCAGGGGACTAAAACAACCAAAGGAGAGTTATCTGGGGCCAGGAAAGCACTTGGTGGAAAGGATTGAGTGGAAAGAGCCCAGCTACCCGTGATTCATGCCTCATGGAAAGTCCTTTTCATCCTAAGCCAAAGGCTAAAAGAGGAGATGGATAGGCCCACTGTACTGAGAGTCACTAAGAGGTAGGAAAACCAACAGAATGGTACCCTTTCTGGCTACTGTAGGAGAAAATATATCAGACCTTTAGCACATCTGTAAACCCCCCAAAAATCTTGGGAGAGGTGACTGACCCCAAATATTTTTCTATGCTTGATGGGTCAGCAGTGTTCTGGGAGAGGCCCTTAGGGAATGGAGTGTGCTCATGCAACACCCCTTGTAAGACACCATAGGTCAGATTCTATTCTACTTGTTAAATGTGTGAGTGGGTTTAGGTGCCTAAGTGTGACTCACTTGTGCACCTAATCCTGACTCTAAAACAAGATTCCCCCAAACATTCAAGAAATGAAACAGAGGGCATGTCCTTACTGCAAAGTTTAACCTGAGTTGTAACTCAAGTGTTACTTCTGAGTCGAGATTCCTCTGTGCACTTGAGTGCAGTGGGGTTTTTAACTCAAGACAGCTGGCTCTCTTGGGAGAGTGGGGGGGTTGGAAAAGGGGGGTGAAGGCTAAACCTCAAAACAGCAGCTAACAAGCTGTATCAACATGACATCCCAACAGGTTGGAGACCAATTGGCACAACTGGTTTAACACTGGTCTTTCCAGTGCTTTCCCACAATTCCCCTTGTGTGCCCAGAAGAATACATGTTTTCCCATACTTCACTGGAAAAGAATTCATAGAATCACAATAAGAACCATAGGAGGGTCCCTAGCAGTCTAAATGGTACACGTGGGTGAATGGAGACCTCGTGTGGACACCACAGCCCAAGGGTTGTACTGTGGGGCTACTCTCACTTTAGTGAGGTTGGCTCGAGGAGTCACCCAAGCATAGGTAATACGAGGTAACCCTGCAGTGAGAACACAGCCTGAGAGATGCTTATAGCTCTGAAGGAACGGGCCAAAGAATCCAGTTCTAAATGCAATGGAAAATACTGAAGCTGAAAATGAAAAGAAATTTATGAGGTTGGCTCCTTTGGAGCAGATTTCACATACAAATCTGGTAATTTATTTGGTGAAGTACTCTGTGCTCCTGAGCTGTAGGAATGTCGTTTGTTCCTTTAGCAGGGTATAAACATTTACACTGTCCTTTCTGACCCTATCACTTTGATCTCCTCCATAGACTTTTCCAGCAATGCCTACTGGCAATGGAAAAATGAATTAGCTCAGCCTAATTTGTTTTTCCTTCATATACAAGTGCATTAACTCTTGGGAAACAACACAATGAAGTGAAGCTTTGGAGCTGCAGTGCAGATGGGGGAGACTAACATGATGCTGGTGTATGTGGGGGTGGGGTAGGAAGGCTATGGCATTTTAAACAGTGATTTGTTTCCTTTCTTCAATACTAATATCTATACTGATGTGAGGAAAGAATGTGTCTAGTAGCATGGCTTTTTTGAGGGCCAAAGTATAGGAAGAGAGGAGAAAAACAGAAAGAAATATAATCACTGAGACAAATCTTTAGCTAATGTCAACTGGTGCATCTATGTTGGACTGGTTGCAGCTCAGAGTTTAGTTGAATGTTTGTATTTTTTTTTTTTTTTGCTGGAATATGCATGAGTGGGAAAGGGCCAGGTTTATTTAGATTATGCTAATCTATAATATATGCTTATTTCTTGTTTCTATGCACAGTCCCCCAGCATGGTGGCTTGGCATGCTGCATAGATGCCATAGGAAACCTGCTGTCTACAGTTGCTTAGTCCACTGACAGTAACAAAAAAAAAATGACTGAGAGCTTGATTCAAATCCCAGTACAACTGGTGGAAGAACTTCCATTGATTTTAATGAGCACTGAGCACTGTGTCAAGCCACAAGCACCTTAGTGCTCCTTAGTGCTGGATTTCCAAGATATTAGAGTAAAGGACAAGTGTGAACATGTGATGTATGGAATATTGGTCATGTATCTAGGCCCTTCACAATATGTTGCTGTGAGTCAGAGAGCGATCCTAAGACAGGGTGGTGACAGCCCCACTTCTTTTTAGGGGGTCAATGGATGGTAAGTACTAACTGCTCTCCAGTGAAAAATAGCAGCTAAGGAGCTGGATAGTATACATCTCGTGTAGACTCATGCTTATATGGTGCTCTGTACAGGATGCCCAGCAGACTTCCACTGAGAAGCAGGAGTGCTGCATCCTGGGAAAGGATTAATCCAGCCTGTTCCAAAGAGAATGTTGGGCCTCGGGCGGGTTGCTGGCAGTAAGTGTTGAACCAAGGACATCTGCTTTTGAAGGTGCAAGCCATTCCTGCCTGAGCTAGCACACCTGCTTCCATTAGTTGGGACTCTAGCAAGCTTTTCAACCTCTGTGGGGGTGCAGTCCCCAGTAGAGAAGGACAATACACAATACGGAGTGGGCATGAGTTACACACATCTGTTTGCAAATACACAGGGTCCTGTTGTTCAAAGCTTTTACAAGGTAAATTGCCATTCTTGCTTTTGAACTGTTGGGTCTTTCCTTAGAAGGAACTGAAGAGTTGCCTCTTCTGCTCTGGGGCAGCATGTAACAATAGCTTCTTTCTGACAGGATGAGAGAGGCTGGGATGAGGAGCAAAGTAAGTATCCAAAGTGACTTGCCAGGCTGAGGAATCCAACAGAGCAGGACATGGGATGAACAGAGCAGCTCGCTCCTCTCAGAAATATTGTTTCAGGTTGTCTGCTGACTCAGTGAGGATCTAGTTAGCGAACTTCTGGAGGGACTGGACGTATTTAAACCAGCAGGTCCTGACGACCTCCACCCCAGAGTGCTGAGGGAATTAGCAGAGGTCATTGCGGGAAACCTGGCACAGCTTTGTGAGCACTCGTGGTGCTCTGGTGATGTGCCAGAGGACTGGAAAAGGACCAATGTGGTTCCCATTTTCAAAAAAGGGAGGAAGGAGGACCAAGGAAACTATAGGCCTGTTAGTCTTACCTCGATTCTGGGTAAGCTTTTTGAGTGAATTATCCTGGTGCATGTCCACGAGGGGCCAGCAGGGGAGATTATGCTTAGGGGCAACCAACATGGGTTCATTCGAGGCAGGTCCTGTCAGACCAACCTGGTGGCCTTCTATGACCAGGTCACAAAATCCTTGGACGCAGGTGTTGCGGTGGACGTAGTCTTTCTGGACTTTAGGAAGGCCTTTGGCATGGTCTCTCACCCCATTCTCATTAAAAAAAACTAGGAGATTCTGGTGTCGACACCTACACAGTCAGATGGGTCGCTAACTGGCTGGAGGGCCGCACTCAGAGAGTGGTGGTGGACGGGTCATTTTTGACCTGGAGGGATGTGGGCAGTGGGGTTCCCCAGGGCTCGGTCCTCGGACCCACCTGTTCAACATCTTCATCAGTGACTTGGATGAGGGGGTAAAAAGCACCCTGTTCAAATCTGCAGATGACACTAAGATGTGGGGGGAAGTGGGCACGCTAGAAGGGAGGAATAGGCTGCAATTGGACATAGACAGGTTACAGGGGTGGGCGGATGAGAACAGGATGGGTTTCAACACTGACAAGTGCAAGGTACTGCACCTGGGGAGGAAGAACCAGCAGCATACCTACAGGCTGGGGAACTCCCTTCTTGTCAGTGCAGAGGCAGAAAAGGATCTTGGAGTCATT
>NW_005841836.1:110529-136652 GCF_000455745.1 Alligator sinensis
GACCAGCAGGCATTGGGGGAGTCCCTGTTCCCCCGAGCACTACCAGGAGTGACTAGAAATAATGGTCACATGCTGACAGAGGGTAGATTCAGGCTAGATATCGGGAAGCACTACTTCACAGTCAGGGTGGCTAGGATCTGGAACCAACTTCCAAGTGAAGTGGTGCTGGCTCCTACCCCAGGGGAGGCTGGATGAACACCTCGCCGGGGTCGTTTGACCCCAGTACTCTTTCCGCCCATGGCAGGGGGTTGGACTTGATGATCTGCTCAGGTCCCTTCCAACCCTATGAACTATGAAACTATGACATGCCACCAGACAGTGCCCTGTTGAGACACACCGTGTACACTAATCCCCAAACCAGAAACAGTATAGCCACATTGGTATTCCAGGTTGGGCTGAGAGACCTGGTGATGACAACCTGTGGGTAGGCTTGTGAATTGATTGGATGAAACACTGACTTACTGGAGGTGTTTCATGGACACATCAGTCCTGAATCATGGTCCCAGGTTGTGAAGTTCAGATCTGGGCATTTGCAAAGTTAGAGAGTGGTATTTTTCACCCATCTCTGCTGTACTTCCAGCCACAATAGACTCCAGTGATAGCTTTGCTTTTTCCTTAGTAACTAATGTATGTTGTGGTCCTGGGTATGAGCATAAACTGCATCTGACTGCAGGGCTAAGTGGTGACATGGTAGGGCTATTTGTGGCAGGATAGCTCCTATAAAATACCACAACATTGCAACCTCCAGAGTAAGGCAAGTCTAGGGCATCTCAAAAACCTAGCCCCCACTGCCTTGGCTGGAGAAAGCCTAAGGGGCATCACCGTGACAGAGATATGCCCTCACAGGTATTAGGCAGCCAGCAGCAGCTCTGCTCTGTTGCTGTCTGGTAGAAGCTACAACCATCAAGGCACTGAACATCTGGACTTGATCTGGCCTTTGGACTCTGTCTTGATAGTCTAAAGGGGGATGCTAGGTCTAGGGCAGCCTCCACTCCTCCATACTGTTGCCTAGGTGGACACACTGAAGGTCTAGGTGTGCTGGTCGCAGAGACTTCTTGCATGTACACCATGATCCAAAGGATCAATGGTTGCTAAGTAATGTATTTTGAATGGGTAAGACACCTGCCCTGTTCCTATTGCCAGAATGGTAAGTGGAATGAGCAATTGCCTGCAGCATACAGTAGATTCACTTTAGCACAAAAGTTGAACAGGAGTTAACCCAGTGACAAATGAGTGTGAACATGCCAGCTGCAGGGGAGATTGAATGTACCCATATGTTTGGCAGTGAGTGAGTTCTGCAATCATTAAAGGTCATTCATTCCCCCTGCTAACTGTGGAGGTAATTAAAATACCCTTCAGTCTTCAGCCTGTTTCAAAATACACAGGAAAAAAGTAACACACAGTGTTTGATTGCCAGAGAACATTCAGGCAAGATATCACTGCATCAGACATGACTCGCAAAGGCACCTTTCCTATCCTTCAGCTCACACGTAGCATGCTTAAGCCAACTTCAGCTCTTGTATGTGAGCTTGCTGTTCCCACTGAAACACCTGCACAGAGTGGCAGAATATCAGCCTACCAGGCTTTGAAATGTCTTACTGCATTTTTGGCAGAGGAACAGGCACTGAAATATTTTCTTGTTCTTCTCTACCTCCCAGATACCTGACCTTCCCAATGCTCACTTAGGGCTGGAAGGATGGTCTAGGTCTATAATTTTCAGCCAGTGGGGTGCATCTCTCCTGAGGGGTTCAGTTCACTAAGAAGGGAAGGGAAAGGGGGCAGAAGGTGTTGAAAATCTTCCCACAGTTGAAAGAATTAATTGCACAATGCTACTCCTCCAGGCCAGGTATTCACTGTTGGCCATTTGGCAAACAATCTCACACACAAATCAATTCTACATGGCTATCCATGGAGACATTCTGTACTCGATGGTAAATGTAAAAGGGTTGTGTAAATGTTTGATTTCAAATAAGAAGTCAGCAGCCTGAAAAAGGTTGGGAAGCCTTGGGTAGGAAGTAAGGTTATGGGCTGGGATTTGGATTTTGTATTCAGCTCAGCATAGCATGTGTGTTGTCAGGGAAATCCCTGAATCTGCTCTGCTCTGTGCCTTAGTTCCCCCTGTAAAAGGAGGCAAAAGCTGCTCTACCACAAAGGAGTGCTATGAAAATAAATTCCATTAATGACTGAAGCAGTTGGATATACGAGCAACGAGGAAAATATTTGTATCTAGACCAGTGATTCTCAACCAGGGTGCCATGAGATCCTTTTAAAGGTACCACAGGGTGCCTTGCAATATTGAAATTTTTAGGTGTACAGACACCTACGCATGATTCGCAAGATACACTCAGATATTTCAGATGGGAATCCACAGTCCCAAAAACATTCTAACCTGTTGTGCTCTTTCTGCGGTCTTTGCAATGGAAGGATTGCTTTATTGATTTTCCGTAGTCTAGAAACAAGTGAAAGCTAAAAGCTGTCATTTTCTTAGGGGTGTCTTGAGTCTGACAAGGAGTGCCTTGAGTCTAGAAAGTTTGAGAGCCGTGGGTCTAGATAAACAATGACTTTCCTTCTGTTTTCCACTTTTACATTTTTGAGGAGCCTGAAGGGGGAAGGCCATCATTTTGCAAGGCAGTAACACATCACAGAGGAGAAACGCATTGAGCTTCATCACATGGACTCTTCTGTTGCTTCTTGCATTGTTTTTCTTTTTTAAATTAACAGTCATTTGAGCTGAAAGAATACAGTTGATTTTCAGCTCAAGAGGGGCAGGAGAAGCAGGAGAAAACACTAGCTTGGAACTGGTGATTTGGGTTCACTTCCTGGTCTCACCAGCCTTCCTGTATTGCTGTGGGCAGCGCGCTCGGTCTCTTTTCAGTGCTGAAGACTCCCCCTTGTAAAAGATGGATAACAATGCGCTGCAAGCTCCCTGCTTTTCCCCAGGAACATTTCCACCAATGAGGTAACAGTTGGGAGAGGCTTGCCCCACCCCTGCCCGGAGGGGAGGGCTAAGAGACGCGGACCTCAGTGAAGCCTGTGCTTTGCAGGTCCGGCAGTCTCTGGGGACCATGGCCTCTGGAGAGACTAAAAGGACCACATGCTCAGCAGGCAGGGCAGATGCATCAGGGGAAAGGAGAAGAAGGAGGAAGGGGCTGAGAAGAATTGGGGAAGAGCTGTCCAGTGGGTGAAGCAGCGCCCAGAAGAGCCCCAAAGACTCCCCTCACCAGGAGCGGTGTCACAGCCCCACCGGTGCGCAGAGTGGCACACGGGGCACAGACCTAGAGGCTGCTCGAGGCAGTCCAGGTTGGTATTCCTTGGCAAGCAGTCAGGGTGAGGTGCAGCTATTGCTGCATGGAGCTCAGACCCTGGGAGCTGCTCGAGGTGACTCAGGTCTGCAAGCCCTGGCAGGTGGCCGGGGCATGGTGCAGAGATTGCTGCACAGAGTTCGGGTCTGTAACCCTTGGCACGCAGCCAAAGGGCACGGGGCAGAGATCACTGCATGGAGGATCCGGAAGCGAATCGGGACTTTGAGAGCCACTTTGGGCAGCTCAAGCCCCATTCCCTGGCATGCGGCCAGGTTGCTGGTGCAGGCAGCATCGGACCAGAGAGTCCAGGAGCTGGTTGAGCCCCAGTGTGGCACAAGGCAGGCCGGGCCTCCAACTTATCCAGGCAGAAGGACAAGCTCTGCAGCGCACAGGTCAATGCGCAGGGCCACAGCAGGGTGCTGCGTGGGGAGAGAGCGAGCCCAAGCAGCAGAAGGCTACCCCAGTGGAAGCTGGAGACAGCCCTGTGATGACAAGAGTCATGAGTTACAGGGGAGAGGGGTCTCCCACAGGGGAGGGAGCTAACAGGGGCCCTGCGGGGTAAGGGTCCTGACCCTACCGAAGAGAGGCAGGAGGACCTGGGACCTTGTGCCTCTCCCTGATGAGTAGCAGCAAGGGCTCCCATCACAGAAACTGGGGGAGGGGGAATTCAGGTATACCTACCCTCATTGGCACCATGAAGGGTGTAAGAATGCCTTATATTTTGTCAGTCTACACCTTATAGTTTGTTATATTTGGGTTGTTTTCAGCTTACTATTTTATGAGCACAAGTATATGTATGCAAATGTTTCTTGGTAAATGGTTTGTCACAAGTTGTAAATAGTCACCTGTTGTTTATTCTGTGATATTGTTGTACTTACCTGTGCTTGCCTGTTGCAGGATCCACCTGCTCACCTGTGGTGGGTGTGGACTGTTGGCATTTGCTTTCGCTTATTGTTTTAGGGCTCACTATTGACCTGCATGGTGTTCGAGGCCACTGGTGGTGGTACTATTCCTGGGTTGTTGATTACTGAAGATAGCATAGTATGTAAAGTTGAATTGTAAATATTTATTTTTAGTTGAAGGTTTCACCTGTATCTATGTATATATTTATGTGTGTGTTTGTGTGTGTGTTAATAAATTTGTAAATAGTTAAGCCATCTTGTCCTGGCCTGGCTCTATAGAGAATAAAGGAACTGGTACAGAGATGACCAGATCCCTCTCATAGCACTACCACCTGACCACTCATCCCTTCCATTTGCAGAGGGGACATGCCCTTGGGTGTATCCAGGTTACCTAAAGGCTTTCTTTTGTCTTGAACCTATAATGTCCTTGAGGCAGGGACTATCCAGTCCTGAGCACAATAGATTTAGGAACTGAATTGGGGCCTCTCAGGACTGTTTAGTACTATTAATACTAATAGTAAAAAAATTGAAAAGAGTGAGATTGGATTGATAAAGATGCAACCCAATCCCAATGGATATTTACTGGGGTATTTTGAATAATAAGCTTTATTTGATTTATCATCCTTCTTCTATGTAATCAAGAGAAACAAGATAAACATTGCCCCCTACTTTAATCTCTTTACTGTGAGGTATTTACTTACGTACCCATACACACTTATTTAGCAACCAAGCTGGAACTTTACCCGTAACTAACTGTTTTACGGGTATCAAAAGCAAGACGTATACAGCATTTAAACTTATCCCTTCTTCTGAGATGTTTACAACAACTGAGAATGAGTGATGGAGCTAGGCTTGAACTTTTGACCTTAAATCTGGATGTCCTGGTGCTTAGGGGTTTAAGTCATAGTTATTGACGTATGCTATTTGAGGTCTGATGTCTCCTTTTATGAGCATGCATAAAGAACAGGAAAAGAACAGCATTTACAACCAAGCTAAATACATGCTGTTGAAAGTTTTGAAAAATCTGGTATTGAAATCGGCATCCACCATGAGTGTTATTTTTATTGCTGATGAGTGATTTGGTGCAAGGCAAAGGTACGTTCAGTGCTACACAAAGCACAAATAAAGGGCATGGCCCTTTCACTTAACCAACTGCAGCACAAAATTCAGTTTTCAGCCTTAAAGGCATTGAGGCCACACCAAGTAGAGTGGCAGTTAATAAGAATGCCTTGCTTCTGATGGCTAGAAAATGATATTTAGAGGTTTGCTTTTAGGAATTGACTTGTAGTTATTTCATTAGAACAATGGTCTAGGGGAATGGCAAGGGTTAACTGATTTCTAAAAGTGTGTTTGTAACACAGCTTCGCAGACTTCAAGGCAGACAGGGTGTCTGAAGCCAACGGACATGTACATCCTGGGAAGTTAAAAACATCCTAACTTTCTTTTCATAATAGAGAGAGGCCTGACTCCAGGGCCACAGTGCTTACTCACAAAACCCTTGGGATTTCTGATTTGGAATGAAATGACCAAATTAAGGTGTGTGCATGTGATAGGTTTATGAAGATAGGATTTTGGCTGACAAACTAGAATGCTGACAGTATGTCGACCACAGGGAGACCAATCAATGATGCCCAGAGGTGAAGAGTCATCAAATGAGAGAATACAAAAGGAGGAGTTTTCAGAACAACAAGCTGGCATCAGGCTCTGACCTCCAAGGTTGCTGACATTCGAGCAAAGAAGCTCAAGGCGGTGTTTACATACCAGCCGGTTGTACTGCTCGCTTTGTGTATATTCTGGGCACTGGGACATTTGGGTAAGGTATGTTGTAATCCTCTTGGTTACTTTGCCTACATTGCTTTTATTTCCTATCATGGTGTATCAATAAAATTCACCTATTATCAACCAGAGGAGTTGTGGCCAGTCTGAAGGTTGTGCTTGTCTGGAGCAAGGTATCGGGGCTGGGTTGTGAATCCAGTGCCAACAGCTTTTATACAGACCCTGTCATTTAGGGATCTTCAAGCAGTTTACAAAGGATCTTAACCTATACTTTACAGAGCAGGCAAACTGAGAGAGGGAAAATGATGACTTGGCCAAGGGCACTCAGTCAAAGTAGTGGCAGAGTCTGGGATTTAATCCAGGTCTCCTCAGTCCTAGCCCCTTCATGCTTCCACAAGTCCAGATCATCTCCTTGAGCACTTTCAAATGTATATGGATGCAGTGCTCCTTTGTCCTACAGGTTTCAAGATGTTGTACTTAGTTTTGGTGGTATCCTGAATGCTGGGAACCACTGCAAAGAGTTCCACTGGAACTACAGTTGGCTCTCCCTCACTTGCTCCAGAGTCAGGGATTTTATAAGCTAAATATTTGACCAGCTCTCTAAATACTCCCTGCTACCTTGACAGAAATTTTATGTTTTACCTTGAGCCCAAAACTGCTACTTTGGCAAAATCCTCCCATCCAGACTCATGGGAGAATAGTGCTATTTAACTCAAACATTGTCAAAAAGAAAAGAATTAATTGATCACGAAGTACTCCCATGCCACTGCAGTGGCATGACATGCTTTTTCTATGTGGCATGTTGCAGGATGGTTTTGTATTTGTTTTTCACGAGGTGCTTTGTGGCTGCATACATGAGGAGTTGAAGCAGATAACATGTAGGACTCTTTGGAGAAACAATTGCTTCCAAAATCAGGGGACCAGACTTGAGATCCCAAGAAGCACCTTCCAGTTCTATGTTCCTAGTTTATGCACCTGGGATGGATGAGCCTCCTCAGTACCACAGAACTAAAGCATTGTGCTTGAGCTACTGAGCTTTCAGGCATCAGAGCCCTGGTGGCTGTCCAAAGCCTTATTGTGTGGTTTGAATTAAGATCTACTTCTTTCCCAGCGTGCTTCTGAGACAGCTGCTATTGTGGTTTGCAGAATTTCTCACAACGTGGGTAACCAGAAGCTCCTTGACTATGGTTTTTAAGCTGGGAGGCGAGAGTATGCTCTGCCAACTTTTGGCCACACACTAGAGCAGACTTAACCTGTTAATGGAGTATCTAGTAATTAGCACACTATTAGTGGTTGGAGTCATTTTGTGTTCATTTCGGAGGTTACCACAACTAAAGCCCTCATTGGGATCCTAATGTCCTACCAGGAGCAATGGTGGCAAATGAATGTGATATGAAATTGTCTCTGAATGCATTAGAAGTGAAAATGCATTAGAAAGTCCTTAGACCGACACGGCTACAACCTAAACCCCTTAGAAGTGAAAAGGCTTTCTTAGTTTGTAGGCCTTTTTGCTTATCCTCCAGGTCTCATCTTCATGTGTCTCTCTACCCATTTCCTTTCACACTGAATTTTAAAAGAGAGCATAGTTCCAAGATTTTTTCAGGAGGATATTTTTTAACTTGCATTGTTCCCAATACCAGATCTTTCCTGTAATTAAATTTTCAACTGAAACAGCTTTATTGAAAAGTAAAACATCCACAGAGAAAGCATAGAAAAGAAATAGGTCTTCATTGTCTCTCACATAACTCCACTGAGGTCAACAGAGTTAATGGATCAAGTTCATCCCTGATATAACTCCACTGAGGTCAACAGAGTTAATGGATCAAGTTCATCCCTGATATAACTCCACTGAGGTCATTTGAGTTAAGGGCCAAATTTATTCATAGTATCCTGCTGGTGGATTTACATCAGGGATTAATTTGGCCTATTAGGGATGAGAAAATATTGTGAGCCAACAGCCTGTATAAAAACAGGCCTATAAAAGATACGTCGTGTTCATGGAAGGCTATGGTTTATTAATTCTCTGACTGTATCTGTTGCAGCAACCCTTGGTTTCTGTTTGATTTCTGCTAAGCTCTGGCAGCATAGTGTATTCTTAAACAAAAGCGACATTTCTTTCAAGGAGCATGTCACCCAGAGCCGCCCTTGTATATGCAGGACCCCAAATGAAAGTGAGGGGGCCTTATACAGGAAAAAGGGAATGACAGAGTAGTTGGGATGTAGGTAGATCCAGCAGCATTAATTCATATACCTGCCCATTCTGGGCTGATCTCTGCTGTGCATGTCAGACACCAGTACTCATATTTGTACACTTTTGTTTTTTTAATTTATAATTTGTCCTTTACTTTTAAGTTCTTCTAGTTCTCACTATTTCACCAACTAAAAGGCCTTGCTCTAAGGAAATACTTCCTGATCTACAATCTTAATTTACTTTTCTGCCTGTGTTGTGAGGCATAAGAGCTAAGCATTATCATTAATGATCATTATTGCTAATTATGCTCTCCCCCTGCCCCCTTTTTGTTTTTTTTTAAAATGCAAGTGATTGTTCTCCCTTGGTAATTTTCACAAGGCATAATTGATGCATCTCCTCCTCATTGTTGCTTAGGCCTACTGTGTATCTTGCATGAGACATTAGCCACTTTTGCTAAGTGCCCAAGCTGAAATGCTTCCTGGGGGATTTTTACGCTGCAGGGTAAAAATCCTTGGCTCGTGCATGCAGGTGTGTGCCTACCATGCCTGCCTCCAAGAGTCTGCTCTGGAGAGCTGTTCACAATTGAAACAGTATATTCTAGTCTACATTGGCCATGGCAATTCTATACGTTTAGTGCCAGAATTCCTGGGGTGTATCTTAGAACTTCCTGCTCTGGAACTGTGGTAGGACATGCTTTATGGTGTATTGTAGGGGAACATGTCTGTTCCCCTAGGTCTCTTAGGTTGAAATGATTTCAGCTCCCATAACCCTAAGGGACTCCTGGCTCTGCATGGTCCTTGCTTCTGTTCATCCTAGCCAGAGACAACTCCAGAGGCCAGCCCTATTGTTTGAGCTGCCTCTGCCAGCCATCTAATGGATGGTGGGTGGCATTTTAGCAACAGCTCCAAACCTACAGAAGGCAACAGCCAGACTTGAAAGGGCAATCCATTCATGACTTGCTGGAGACGCCTACAGATTGTGCCAGATTGTCCATATGTAGAGCAGCATTCCTGGTTTATGGCATCCGAAAGCAGTGTGGAATGATCACACCTTCCTGCGGACCTGGAATGAACCCAGAGCTTCTGCATGAGGGAGCAGGGCTTCATGGAGCAGTGTAACAAGCCTGCTTTCCTCATCTAGTGGTGGACCCAGCAGTAAGTGCAGAAACAGGTAGCTACTGCTACCAGGGAGCTGATTACCCCAGACTGCGCAAGGTCAGTGGTTTATGAGCTTGGTGTTGGCAGGGTGCTACAGTGGTAGTAATGGTTTGTGAGGTGGTTAATGCTATGGCTTACCATGGCTGGTGAATATTGCTAATATGTCTGAAATAATAGCTGAGAACAGGTCTCCTGAACTGTGCTAGGGCATGGCACTCATGTGCCCCTAGTTTGCCACTGCAGAAGCATGTGAATTGGTCAGCCATCAATGATGGTGCAGGATTGTTCTGCTAGCCTTGGTTGGTCACGAAGGTAGGGTCATGAGCTCTGCAGGGGATGTACTGGAGGAGTATGTGAGGCTAGCGTGCTAAGATCTGGCATGTACTTTTTGGGACAAACAGGGACCTTACTCCATCCAGGTGATACGGTTATGGATGAGGTATTGAGGCTCTCTGTTGTTTTACAGGGCCCTGCTTCCCCTCTGATGCCTGCAAAACTGAACGGTAACCACAGAGCACCAGGCAAAGGGTGACAATCAAATAATTGAAGAAATCAAAGCAAGAATTTACAGTGCTAATATAGGCCTGTTGAGCCTGGATAAAATAATGGTATCAAGGGAAACCTCAACAAACCTTAAATCCAGCTTTACAGCACAGTTGTTCAATCTGTCCCTTTATCTGTGAATCCTGTACACTGACAAAAGCAAATGGAAAAAAGGCTGCAAGTGTTTAAAAACAAACAAGGAAAATATCTGGTGCAGTACAAGAAAATGGAGTATGGAGAAGAATAGAGACATAATCAAGAGCTTGTGGACCTTTACAAAAGACCTGATGTCTTGAGCAAGAGAATGAAATGGGTGTGGCATACTCTCAAGAACTGGCGAGACAAGGCAGGTGAGGCAGATTTTGGAAGCTGAGGTGGAAGGTATCAGACCTTGAGGTAGACCAAAGCAATGATGGGGAAGTAACATAAATGCTGATTTGGAAGGTATAGGTAGGGACCTACCAAATCCAAGGGGGCTGCCCCCTGCTTTCAATGGCAGAAGGCAGGGCCTGGTAGCCAATTTGCGGGTGGCATGCAGCTGTCTCTGCATGCCTGTGATTGGCTAAGGGGCCCCAGGGGCCACACCCCTCACCGTTGATTGGCTGCAAGGGCTGTCCATAATGCAGCCCCACCCTTCACTGTTGATTGATGGAGAGAGGCCGGCCTATAGCATGCAGCCCTCACAGCCAATCAAGTATGCAGCTCCCTCCCCTTCCCCACCCTGGTAGGCTGCCAGAGCACCCTGAGGACTGCTGGCTCCCTCTGGGAAGGAAGTCAGCATTTTATTTTATGTAAGTTTGCTTTTTTGTAGATTTCACATAGGCAAAGATTCAGTGAGGTGGAAGGAGATTGCACAAGGTAGGAGAAGATAGAAGTCTGTAATTAAGGTGGTTGTAGGCCCCAGAGAGAGCAGCAAGATGATGCGACAGGGCCCATCTGACAGGGCGTGCAGAAGATGGAATTGCCTTCAAACCTCTTTGGATGCTGATGCAGCCAGTGCTCCTCTCATTCCTGTGATATGCTGCACCCTGTGTGGCATGTGTGAGGAGGAAGGCAAGAGTCATCACATGGATCCACACTCCCAGTCTGCAATAAGAAAGTCAGCTTCTCATCACTGGGGCTAGGTATAGATGTGCAAGAAAGAAAAGAGATGCCTTGTATAGTTGCATCCTGGTCTACTAGTGTGATGATTGTGAGGCTGTGAAGTGAGACTGCAGTGTCACAGACTGCTGTGTACATACCGTGTTTTTGATGTTATTCTTGGTTTGCTATTTGTTCGTTCTTACCTGTAGGTGATGGGAGACTTTGATATGTTACAAAAGCCTGGATATAATTTTCTAACTCTTCTGTCTTTTCTCAGCACTCATCTGCCAATGGCTTTTCAAAACCAAACCAATTTATTAACAGACCCTAAACTATTTGAAGAACTAAGTGCATTATTGAAATCACAGCAGGCATCCTGGCTGCCTCCCCCCACAAATAACTATGTGCAGATGTGCAAAGTGAAAGAATTGCATTGTTTTGTACTTTAAGCTGCAAGAGCCATAATGTGTTACTGGATATTGGAGGTGGCTGTCCAGTTCTTTTCCTCACCAAATGCATTGACCTTTATGTAGATGGTTGGACAGGGGAGACAGGTTCTACAGGGACAGATTGCACAGGCTACATCAGTGCATGCCATTTAATGCACTGTTTAACTGACCAGGCAGCTCTAGAGTTTACCCATGACTGCACTGGCTACCAACTGTGGTACCACGGTAGAGAGTATACAGGTGCTAGAGCTGGTGCTGAGAACTGTACCCAGTTGGCTGTTCTGGTGAACAGCCATTTCATCAGGTCCCTATTGCTACAGTCATGTGCCAGCATGTTAGTAAGCTGTCAAACCTCCTACTCCTTCTTCACTTTCATATGCTTGGCTGACCCACAACCCCTGACACTACGTTTCATCTCTGATCATCTTCCTTGTCCTACACTGATTAACAGTCCTGACATGGAAATGCCTCCAAAGAAAGTGAAAAAGAATGTGATCCCCCCACAAAAAAGCCCTTCTTTCTACCTTTTGCATCCTGACAAGGCTACAACATATGGCTTTCATCAACTTGAAATTGACCTTTTATCATCTTCCAGTACTGACCTTCTCAGAAGCTGCTTCTCTAGTCACAACCCCAGAGACAAGATTTGCCATGGTAAGCCTTTTATAAATAATAATAATAATACTAATACTACTGATGCTATGACTACTGCTACTACTACTGTAAATAATAATAATACTGTAAGAATGAACCCTGCTGGGCAGAGAGACAGGGGGTAAAGTGGTTAAGACAGTCTGACCAGGAGACTGTAACCAGTGTTAATTTCAAGGTCATCTCATCCTCAAAGACTTCTCAAGTCTATTAAACTTCTGGACCTGCCATAGTGGGAGAAGGATGAAATGCATCTTCCAAAGTGGTTATGAAATCCCATCTGTCTATGTCATGGAGACTTTATATGGTGTGGTGATCACACAGCATATCAAGGAATAAAGAGGGCTGGTAAACAGCCAAAGCACCCCTTGGTAGTTTGCTTTAGCCAGGTATATCACCAGTTACCCTGAACTCCTTTTGCATGAAACGATTCTTAAGCATCACCTGCCAGGAATGAGGGAAGGTCCAGATGAAATTAATAGGATGCCAAACTATGATACAGAGGCTTGCTAACAGCAGATCTGACTGCCTCTCTGCTCTGCTCCATCCCATTCAGCTCCAACAGCATGCTATGAACAGATGGGACCAAGAGGCTAAATACTGAGGCCCATTTAATACTGCCACTGAGACTTACAGTCTAAATTGCCTGCTCACTGCTAGTCACAGTATAAATCTATATAATTCTACTGGTGTGGCTGAGCAATATGACAGAGATAAGTGTTCTTGCTTGCTAAGCCCTTAATAATTGCAAAGGAAGCTAAAATGAAATCACTAGTTGGATGTTCATTTTTTCCCTGCTTGTACTCCATTTTCAATCATACTGAGTATGGGGAGATGGAGAAGAGGGAGCCAGGGAAATGTTATGGCTTTTGCCCATACTCAAAGCTACACTCATCTTATGTCCCATCCTCCATAACATAAATTTTAGTATAGGATCATAGGGAGAGAAGAAAACATAGAAGTCACCTGGTTCCATTCCCTTCTTTGAAGAAAGAAAAGGATGGGGCATTTTAAAAATTATTTTACAATTCTAGGTTAGGAAAGGAAATGAGCTTGGGGGCAGGACGGAGAGGTCACATGGTAAGGCTGGAGCTAGTGACTTCCTAAAACTAAAGATGTTCTGGCTAGGGGGACCCCAAGTGACTGTGGTGCCGTCTTCCACTCCCTCATCCATTCTGTCTCAGGGCAGGGTTTCACTGGACGGTGTCCACTGGCTCCTTCGACTCGTTTGAGGACCTGTGGGTGCTGGCCAGTGTGCTCTGCTTGGTGTGTCCCCCTTGGAGCATTTGCTATTAACCTTTGACCCTCACTTCCATCCCTGTTGTTTTCACATCTCTGTCCCTAGTCAGCTTCCTAATTAATGAAGGTTCAAAGTCTTCCACGTGGGTCTAAGCACACCAAACCACAACAACAAATAGGCCTGAAGCTAGAGCTCTAACGAAAGGATGGCACGCTGCAAGCTCTGCTAATCCCTGATCCCCTTTCTGCCCTGCCCAAAAGTACTCCCCCTGCATGTGGGATGCATACTCCATATTCGGGGGCTTGATTGGAGAAGCTGCTCCCCCAGAAGAAGAATCTTTCTGGCAGAACCTCACTCAGAACAGCTCACATGGCCTGCAGAATCAAAGACTGCAGGGGGAGAGAGAACAAGGAGGCAGCAGAGAAGGAGAAAGACACAACAGCTTGTTTGACCAGAGGAGACTTTGGCGAGCTGCTCTCAGGAATCATAGCTCTAAAATCCTCTGTGGAGACACTCTGATAGGATTAAAGCAGAGAGAGAAGGAGTTGGGGGGTAGGGTCAAAGAATATTTAAAACAGGTTTTAGCTGGACACAAAGACAACATTCTTTAGAGGCAGAGCAAAGCGGTCTTTTTACTTTTACCAACCCAAATCAAACAAACCCAGATACATGATATTACTAGTGTGCTATTCTGCACAAAAATAGCAGATTCTGAAGAAGGCTGGAGAGGCTTCTCAATCTACTGGGGTGGGGGGGGGCATAAAGAACATGTTTCAAGGCTTTTGAAAGGCTACATTAAGGAAAGGAAGGAACTCAATGGGATTCTAACCCTTCTCAAGGCAGCAAATATAAGGTTCACATGGGACTTTCCTTTTAAACTTATCTTCGTACATCAAGAACAGCAGCACATGAGATAAAGGAGAAAAAGGAAGGCCTTAAAATCCTCGAGAAAGTCAACTTAGTGGAAAACACTTTGGAAACTCAGGCTGAGTTGGTTACAGGCAGTATGAAGCAACACTATAATATTAAAAGTTTAAACTGTTAAGCCCAGAAGAAATAAGATACCAAAATACAAGGATAAGAAGACTGGGAGAAGACACAAAACCCAGGGTATTCAAGAGTATTTGAGCTGGACTGAATTAAAGTATGAGGAAACTGAAAAGAACAAATGGAAGGGGGAATATAACAGGAAAAAAAGATCAAACAAGTAATGTGGGGACCTAAAATAATAAGCAAAATGGGAAAGACATATTCTAAGGCTAAAAGCAAAAGGCAAGGGGGTGGGGAAGGGGCATAAATAAGAGAATTGGGGGAGACTTGAAATGTGGCTGTGCACAACTCCTTCCACATAACAGGGTACTGTCATTTAGAAATTCATGAGATAGCAATAGAATGAGAAAGAAACAAAACCTATGACCAGTCCCGGTGAGCTGCTTCAACCTGGAACCTTCAGCTTCTTTGTGTCCCAGGGTTTATCTCCATTCCCACGCTCCCAGTGCTACCCATTATCAGGGATAATCTCTAAATTATATTCTTTTACTTGGTAATCACTAGAAACAATATCCAACAAATTGTTATACAGTGTCATAACACCTCTAGGGTGGTAGTCAGGAACCCTCCAGGAAAGAGGTTACTACTCAGGGGGTAGGGGCTAAATATTCCTTCCCATTTGAGAGTTAGGGAAAATCACCACATTTTGGAAAAGGAAAAAGGGGATAAAGGCTACAACAGTAAGGAACACCCTACCTAAATCCACTGTGCCAATAAAAAAACCCACCCCACTGTGCGCCAATATAGCTGTGATTCCTGTACAGATACAGTTTCAGGCCTCTAAAGTGTTTGGTCAGACAACTGCTTCAGATCCTGATCTGAAATATGACTGAACACCTTTAAACCTCTGCCCTGGCCACCTTGCGTGGCACTGTACTTCCTTTGTTTTTTGCAAGGCTCAGAACAGCCTGATTCAGGGCTTCAGCCTCCAGCACAAGCTAAACACAGGAATGTTCTGAACTATCAAGAAAGCGCAGAGGTTGCTTGGATTCAAGATAGTCCTTAGCCCATCTGCAGCTGGTCAAATATGCCCCATTCACTAGAAAAACTTCCGTATGGATTTGTGCCAAATGTATCTCAATCCACACCTATAATGCTCAGTCCTGTGTTTCTGTTCCATTGAAACAATAACAACACCTACTGCAATATAGAATCATAGAAAGAAGGACCGGAAGGGACTTATAAGTTCATTAAGTCCGGTCCCCTGCCATGGGCATGAGGTAATTGGGCTCAAACGAGCTCAACGAGGTATTTGTCCAGCCTCCTCTTAAAGACCGCCAGAGATGGCGACTGCACCACCTCTGCTGGAAGTGTGTTCCAGATTCTAGTTACCCGTACAGAAAATAAGTTTTTCCTTATGTCCAGCCAAAACTTTTTGTCAACTAGCTTATGTCCATTGGTCTGTGTTTTCCCAGGGTGGAAGGGAGGTGGTGGGGGAAGAGGGGGAGAGAAGGCCTTTTCTGAAAAGTTGTTCACCTAGCTCCTGGTATTCTCCCTTGACATATTTGTAGGCAGCTATCAAGTCTCCTCTCAGCCTTCTTTTGCTCAGGCTGAACAGTCCCAGATCCCAAAGTATCTCCTCATAGGGCCTGTCCCCCAGGCCCTTGATCATGTGGGTGGCCCTTCTCTGCGCTCTTTTGAGCTTGTCTACATCCTTCTTGAAGTGTGATGCCCAGAACTGTGCTCCAGCCGTGGCCTCACCAACACCAAATAGAGGGGGAGGAGCATCTATTGGTGACACATCTGCTGATGCATGTGAGAGTTCTATTTGCTCTGTTGGTGACTTTGTCACACTGGTGGCTCATCTTCATCTTCTGGTCAATTGTCACCCCTAGGTCCCTTTCGGATGCAGTGCCAGCCAGTGGACCACCGCTCATCGTATAGATATGGTAAGGGTTCTTCCTACCCAGATGAAGGACCCAGCATTTGTCCCTATTGAACCTCATCTGGTTTTGTTCAGGCCATACGACCAGCCTGTTAAGGTTGTCCTGAATCCTTGACCAGTCCTCTGATGTGCCCGCTTGTCACCACAGTTTGGTATTGTCTGCAATCTTAATCATTGCACTTATCACTCCCTTGTCCAAGTCAATAAAGATATTAAAAAGCATGGGCCCAAGCACTGATCCCTGGGGTACACCACTGGAGATGGGCTTGCAGGATGAGGCCACCCCATCAATCAAGACCCATTGGGATTGGCTGCTAAGCCATTTCCCACCCCACCTCACTGTATCCTGGTCTAGGCCAGAACTCTCCAACTTAACTGAGAGAATTTCATAGGAAACAGTATCAAAGGCCTTGCTGAAATCTAGGTAGATGATGTCCACCTCCTGTCCCATGTTCAGGTGGTTAGTTACCTGATTATAAAAGGACACCGGGTTTGTAAGGCATGACCTCCCCGCCACAAAGCCATGCTGGGTGCTTCTCAGTACCCCACCAGATGTGAGCTTGTGGGTGATGTCCTTGACAATTTTTTTAAAAGATCTTCCCCAGGACTGAAATCAGACTGACTGGTGTGTAGTTGGCGAGGTCATTCCGCTTTCCCTTCTTAAAGATGGGTACCACTTTCGCCTTCTTCCCCTTCTTAAAGATGGGTACCACATTCGCCTTCTTCCAGTTATTAGGGGCAACTCCTGAGTTCAACAATTCCTCAAACAGCCTCTCCAGAAGCATCGCCATGAGCTTGGCCAGCTTTTTCAGTACTCTTGGGTGAAGGTCATCTGGACCAGCCGACTTAAAGTATCCAACTGATCTAAGAGTATCTTCACCTGCTCTGGACTGATGTTATGAAGAACGGCTGTCATTGCCATATTCTCTGCACCCCTGGTCTAGCGAACAGTTCTCACCTGATTTCAGGAATACTGATGCAAAGTAATTGTTGAGGAGCTTTGTGCGATATTCTGGCTACTGGTGTTGGGATGAAGCTGCTGTGTCATTCAAAAGGACACCACTTAATATATATTAATTTGGTGACAGATTTAAAAATAAAGAGAAGTCTGGGTGACAGTGATCGTGAAACCATCATGTTCACTGTCTGATGTTAGGCAGACAAATTGGATAGCAGGATTGAAGTCTTGGACTTCAAAAATGCAAATTTCAACAAGCTTAGGTCACTAGTAGGGCAAGTGGGCAAGTGCTGCAGGACCAGGGACCGAAGGTGAAAGGTATGTATGAAGAGTTCCGCAGCTGGAGTACTGTGTCCAGGTCTGGGCACCACACTTTAACAAGGACATGGACAAGCTTGAGAGAGTCCAAAGAAGAGCCACCCATATGACTAGAGTTTTAAAAGGCAAGCCATACGAGGAAAGGCTGAGGGATCTTGGACTCTTCAGCCTGAGGAAAAGAAGGCTGAGAGGGGACCTGGTAGCAGCTTACCACTACCCTAGGGGAGTACATCAAGGACACGGTGAGCAACTGTTCACCAGGGCACCAAGAGTAATGGCCACAAACTCCTGGAAGATTGATTCAGGCTCAACATTAGGAAAACTTCTTTACAATCAGGGTGTCCTGACTGTGAAATAAGCTCCCTCCAGAGGTGGTGCAATCACCTACTCTGGAAATCTTCAAGAGGAGACTAGACACTCACCTTGCTGGGGTCACCTGACCCCCAGGTGTCTTTCCTACTTGTTGCAGGGGACTGGACCCACTGATCTTCCGAGTTCCTTTCCGGCCTTGCAATCTGTGAATCTATGAAAAACCAGTAACTGCTCCATACCTCAGACAAGCATTTCCTGAGCTGAATAAGGCACCAAGGGCTGTGCTTTATGTGCTTAGCACCCTTCAAAAACAGGGCTACATTTTCTAAAGGGGTTGGCATCCAATGGGCAATACTCAGTGCTGGATTTAGGCTTTATCTACTTAAACTACAGTTTAGGGCCTCACAGTATGAGGGGCACCGAAATAAGAAAAAAAATCCTGACTCAAAATCAAGTTTTATAATAATCAGTTGCTAGATAAAGGAGATATGGGAGAATAACTCTCTAAATATGGACATTTTCATTCTAATATGACAAAAAAATATGAGATACATTGGATTATTTTTATCATATGGGGCCTCTTAAACTGGACATAGTTTAGGGCCTCAGCATGTCATAGTCCAGCACTGGCCATACTCTTCTGAAAACATGACAGAGTTTAGCCTCTCAGTCTTTGCACTGGCTTCTCTTCACAAACACATGCCTTGGGATTTTCTGTCTGGGGACCCCACTGTTATTCCCTTTTGTCCCTTTACAAAAAAAAAAAAGCTGCTTTTGTACAAATTTCCATAGGAACATTACATGACAGCGCTGAGAAAAGCATTTCTGATGATTATCTCTCAGCTCATAGCCCTGGCCCAATCATCAATCCCTTCCTTGAAATGGTCCGTGCATTCTGAGATCAGCCGAATTCCTGTCGGTGTCATTATGCTAGAGTGCTTTCATGGCACCCTCTCCAAAATAAGATGCCTGAGGTGAAACAGAAGCAGTTTTTGACACATTAAGTCTAAACAGCATTTCATACCTGCCTGGTTGCAATGAGCTCACAGCCGAGAAAGGGCACAGACAACAGGTCTGAAATATGCTAGCCTGCACTGTGTCATGTAAACACTTGAATTTATCTCTTTGCAGCACAATGCCTTCTTTCTTTTGATATAAGGAAAACTCCAGTGCACACTGCAGATAGGATCTTTGTTTCCTTGTAACCCCCAAAGTAAAGTTGTCTGATCTCTTTTCTCTGTTGTCTGCTGTTGTGGTAGCACTAGGGAGGCTTCTGTCATAGAAGAGAGTCCAAATGTGCCTAGGTGCTGTATAAAAGCAAAACAAGAATGGTCCTTCCCCAAAAATCTCACAGTCTGAGAAAAGATAACAGGTGGATACAGACAGAGAAGCACGTTTGAGAATATACTGAAATGAGGTGACAAGATTGTTCAGGATCTGCCCACCAACTGCCTAATTAATGTAAATGTTCATTCTTTATGCAATTAATGTGTCAAGATGTAAGTTGCTCCACTATATTTTATTAAATTCTAATTTGAAAGAAAAATCATTTGAGAGAGGGGCAAGAGGGAAGGATGCAGAGTAGCCAATATAACTGAAAAATAAGTGATATTTTTGCCTCTGGACAGCAAGGCACTTGGAACTGGAAAAGGTCTTGGAAGTACTATGTGCAACTGAGCACATCAAAGCAATGGTTTCAACATATTTGCTTTTATATATCCCTGAATTAAATGCCCTAGCCCTGTGTTTCCTGAAAATGCAATGGATTAGAGAAGGAAAAGTGCCTGGGAGCAATCTACTTTGTTTGGATATTGAGGTGGGAAAAGATTTTTCTTTGCCAGAACATCAAGGTTTATCAGGTAACATAAGCATTTGCCTAGATTTAAGTTCAGCTTGTTTTTCTGCCAGTAAATCATACACTGTGGCAAGATGATGTGGGAGGGATGGGTGTATGTATATACAAAATCTCTATACTGTAATTTTTACCACTGCTAGAGGCTTGGACAGTACAACACAATAAAACTCACTTCTTCTCCAGAACAATTTCCTAGCTTGTCTTCATCTTAAAAGATGCACAGATAAGATCTACCCCTCATGTGGCTTTATTTTGTCCTTTAGTTGGGGAACTGGTATTGAGAACAGTCTGCCGTCATTCTAGTTGTATCCAGATCTGTCACCTCCTCCATGGACTAAGACCTTGTAGTGATGGAGGGGCTTGTGTGATCCTTAGAGCTATGTCATCTAGAGAGTCTTTCTGTCTTTCTGTCCTGGCAGAGTCACCCACGGCAAACAGGCCTGAGGGGAGTTACCAGGCAAACAACAGGCTTCCTGGTGGTATGCTGGCTTGTGACTGCTAAAGGGGTGGATTCTCCTGTTGCCTGTGCCTTCAGCAAAGCAATGCATCTGTGTGAATTGCCAATATTCTGACTCACACAAGTGTGAATGACTGCCTCGGCTTCAGGGTTGAAAAGAATTGGGCCAGCTGTCTGTGCTGAGTAGGAGGAAAGCCAATATTCAAAATGACGGGCCAGATCCTCACCTGAACTATGCTGGGTTTAACCCACTTTTCCATTTCTAGGCTAAGTAGAGGTGGCTTGTAGCTACGCGTGGTGGTGTTGGGAGGTGGGGACCCATAAGTGGAGGTAGAAAATAGGAGAGACCTGCCCTCCTTTTAAGGCAGCTTGACAACTGCTTCCAGCTTTTGTGGTAGCACAGAACAACCAGGCACAAGGCTGGGAATCTGGAAGCATTTCACTTCCTCTGCGCACATGTATGAATGATCCCAGCAAGTGCAGAACAAGGGAGGTTTGGGCCTGGACTGATGGCAGCACTAAGGAATCCTAGGGGTGTCTCAGTGAGCCAGACTGCCTGCTGTCATGTTGGCTGGCTGGGTTAGTAATTCCACCATCCTCCTGCCCACAGCCTACAGTTTAAAGAACACAGATTGATTAATAAGAGTGTAGCAAGAGTGCCAAAGCTCTCCAGCAATCCTCAGTTCACAGAACAGTGCAATGGCACCAGTACAACTGAGGGTAGCACTGAGGCTACTCTGAATTCTGCCAGGGAAGTTGAAACAATCAGGCCCAAGATTAAAGAGACACAGCTCTGTATTCTCTTCCCCCTTCTTGGCACCTGCACAACAGAGAGATGAGCCAGACTCAAGCACAAGCCCTCAATCCCTGTTTCCCCAGATGGAGAGTGTTATTCAAATATATTGACCAGTCGGGTCAGTGGAGGGGTGCTTTTGACAAGCTTATGGACACATGTTTATCTACACCTTTCTGGCCACATGGAGGTTGTGGCAGAGTACCTTTGGGGTGCTTACCACGTGGCAGGGGCTGCAGTGGGCTAGGACAAAGCCAGCAGAGCAGGCGCTTGATTGTGGCTGCCATTTTAGACCTCTGGCCGCCTATATCAAGAGAGCAGTTTGCTGCTGGCAGGCCAGGTAGTAACATTGTCTGGCTGTAAGGCTGCCTGCAACATCCTGGAGGTAAGGGTAGGAGCTTAAGGAGCTGTTTGGAGGCTCCTGGTCCTGGCCATGATCTAAAACTGCACCCTGCCAGGAGTGGGTGGTCTGGTGGGGCTCTCAATGGCATGGGAGCCCCCAGGAAGTGCCAGGCCAGTTACCACCCTGGTGAAAGGCAGGTAGGGGTGCCTTAACCCTAGCCCTCACCTTTGGGTGAGTTATGTATCATCGGAGGTAGTTGGGGCCAGGCATGGCTACAGCTGCCTGAACCCTGTGGGATGCAAGATTGCAAGGAGCAAGAATGGGGGCCAGGCATGGCTGTGGCCACCTGAGCCCTGTGGGGTGTAGGATCCTCAGGAAAGGTAGTTGGGGCCAGGTATGGCTATGGCCACCTGAGCCCTCTGGGGAGGGAAGCCCTGTGGCCCCAATAAGGAGGCAGTGTGGAACCCCAGTGAGGGGGGGCAGAGATGAGGAGCCCCAGTAAGGGTGTGGCCCCAGGGAGAGGAGGCCAAGATATGTCTCCAGATGCCTGAGGCTGCGGTTTGGGCCAGAGGCTGAGTAAGGGGGGCTCAGTCTGAGAGAGAGGGGTGAGTCCTGACCCCGGGAAGTCCTCCACTGCTGGGAGGCCGAGAGTGGGTCTGAAGTAAGAGCTATAGTAGAGCACAATGACCTGCTGCTCCAGGGGGGGGAGTGAGTCCCCGTGAGACCCTGGAGCACCAGTTGTGGTGTGGGTTAAGAACGCCCCAGTGAGGGGTGGCCCAAAAAAGGGGGGCAGAGAGGTGAAGCCCCAGGGAGGGAACAGAAATGAGGAGCCCCAGTGAAGGGGTGAAAACCAGAGGGGTGGGAGCCCAGTAATGTTTGAGTGTACAGAGTTGCCCTGGGAAGGGGCCAGGGCAAGCTTAGACCCGGTCAGGTAATTGGCTGGCCACTACCCCAATGAGGGTCGCGGGAGAGGCCCAAAAGATGGTACATCTGCCACCCAAGGTATGAGCTAGCTAAAGCCTATGGCAGAAGAGGCCCGCTCCAAGAGGGAGCAAGGCAGTACAAGTTGTCGACATGTGAAAGAGACCTTGTGAGAGACGGTGGAGTGTTAGAGGCCCTAATGAGAGGAGGGCAGTATGAATGTGTGTGTGTCTGAGGCCTGACAACAAGTCCTAAACTTAGCCTGGGTGTAGGCCAGGAGCATTGTTTCATCTGGATGCCATCTGCAAGGCTTGGGCTGCTGTGTAGGGGAGGAACAGAGCTGCAGATAGCACCCCCTGGCATCAGGGCAAGAAATGGGCAGCCTCCCACCTAATTAACACCTTAATTATGAGTCATCAAAGGCATGGCAGGTGAGACGGGTGGGCAGCATGCCCATAGGTAGGGGGGAGACTAGCACTGGCTAGTCTGGGATCCCCACTTTGCCACAGATGGCACCCAGAACCTGCTGATTTAGGAGTGGGGCATGTATGGTGTAGAGAAATGAGAGGTCCTATAAGGCTTCAGAATGGATGCTCTGAGGGAGCAAGATAATAACAAGTGTAACTTCCTTAACACGAACTCTGCTATGAGCATCAGCCTACTTCCAAAGATGGATCTGTGGGGAACCAGGCTAGTAAAGAGAATATGATGACTTAAAGCAACTGGTGGCTGACCATGAAAACATGCTCTGAATGTACCTTCACTCCCTTGTGTTTTTTTCTTAAAGCTCTAGCTCCTGGAGTCGTGTGAACTTTGGCTTTCCTTTAAGCCATGAGAACTTTGGCTTTCCTTTAAGCCATGAGAACTTTGGCTTTCCTTTAAGCAAACTAGTTTTTTAGCCTTTTTAGCTGTAGAGGAAACTTGAAAACTTGGCCTCCTTAAGGCTGAAAAACTGGAAAGCAAAGAAAAGAACTCCAAATGTAATTTTAATATTTTTTAGAGTTGTATGATTTGGGGGTAGGGTTTGACTCTTGGTTTTTGCTCTGCTATTTAAGCTTTTTTTTTTTTTTTTTGCATAGATGGCTGATTCCAAAGAGCCATGTTGGGTTTGTTCTGTAGTTTTCAATCACTTTAGAAAATACAGCAGGGCACTTCTGGCAGATGCAAAAACAGTCTCTGCAAATTATCTAATACAACAATTCTTTCTAAAATGGCAGAAATTAACTAATGCCCAGATTGAGATCGCCCATTTCTCTCCCTGACTAGTGCCGTCCTTCAAGATCTCTCCCACATAAGCTAGTTACAGTTTGCTGAGTCTGACTACGTTTCACAATAGTTGGTGAAGCGCATCATGATAGTTAGTCCTTTTCTTCAAGACTAATTTACCAGTTGTGGCATGAGGAGAGAATCTTAGCTTTTATTTAAAAAAAGAATTTTTAAATTTTTATATCCTTCATTTTTTTGGAGCAAAGACTAGAAAGAAATTAACCCTAGAAGCTTTAGTACCAAGTACCAGAAGTCAGATGGAGAATTTTATTACTGTTTAAAAACTGGTAATTTTGAGTGCATGGAGGTTATAATTTGGGATACCAGTCAACTTAAATGATAGAAATTACCTCAAAATGTTTTGCAGAGGCATTCTCAGTAGGGGTGCACCAATGGCTGATATTTAAGGAGGTGTATCAGCCGATACCAATCTGACTTCCAATACAGCTGCCTCCAGCTGGTAAGTCCAGTGTGGTGGAAGGGATGTGGGGGTGCAGATCAATGCTGCAGTGAGGGAGGGGGCAGGGGTAGGCGCTGCCCCGGGGGGGTGGGGGGGAAGAGCTGCAGCTTGTGAGGGGAGAGGGTGGCTCCTACTGCTGCTTGCACCCCAGGAGGGTACTGGGGAGGGGGGATGCCCCCTGGATCTGTGTGGGGTGGAATGGGCTGCAGCCGGGCCTGTGTGGGGCTTGGCTTGGAGCAGGTACCAGCAGCACTGGGAGGACGCAACATCCACCCCAGATTGCTGCCACCAGCCATCCGGCTGAATGCCCTGCCTGCACGCATATGCTGGGAAGAGCTGGGGCTGTTCTGGGCAGCTGGTGGTGGCAGCGCTGGGAGCAGAGCTGCAGCAAAATTTGGGGTGGATGCTGCATCCTCCCAGTGCCACTGGTGCCCACTCCAAGCCCAGAGCCCGCAGAGAAGAGCCCCATACAGTCCGCCCCACCCCACCCTGCGCAGATCCAGGAAGCACATGGCTTCACCCCCCCACCCCACTCCTGCTCTGCCTGGGTAACGCCTGCCCCTGCCCCCTCCCTCACTGTGGAGGGTGTTTGATCTGCACCTCTATGGCCCTTCTTCCCTTCCTCCCCTTCCGCCACAACGGACTGACCAGCTGGAGGCAGCTCTCCACGCTGCCCAGTTGTGCTCCTAGCTGCCTGAGTGCTGTGCTGCGGCTGTGCACAGCACGGGCATTTATTGGCCAAATTATTGGCCCCATCAGGCCAATACCTGACACAGTTTTCTTTACATTGGTACCGATCTGATATTGGAGTGATGTATCTGTGCACCTCTAATTCTCAGTGATTCATTTCTAAAGAGTGTCAGCTACTAAGGAGCATTCACTATGCTCAAAACTATTGTACTTTCAATAGGAAGAATAATTTTCCTTCAGGCTGTTAAAATAAGCAAGTTACCTAGCCCTTGTCAGGTGAAACTGTGTAGATTTGTGATGGGCTCACTGTCATGGGACATTTTGCATGCAACTTTATTATGTTAACATCAAAGGATGGGAGTGTGGAAAAAATGTGGACTCCCTCCTGACACTCGCATGACCTATATTTCAGAGTTCCTCAGCCTTCTTGTAATTGATATTTTCCCCCCTTAAGAATTCCAAGCTGGAAAAAATATATTTTCATGGTTAAAAAGAGAAGATAAAAAGCACTTCACAATAGCTGAAGCAGTGGTGGATTGGTTCACAATATGATATTAAAATGATAGCAAGCCCTGCTCAGGTTCAGTAGGGTGGGCCAGTTGTTCCTTCCTGCCAATTCTGCTCTTGGTAGAATTGGGCAAAGGTGAGTTCAAACCACACTCTTCCCCCTACCTAGAACCAACCCTCCTTGCAGCTTAAGGTAACCTCAGGCATCATGTACACTTAGTGTGTGTGTGTGTGATTTATTTCATTTTAGACTACTGTAATGCATATATTCAAAAGATGCTAAGATAAGGAGATATGAGCAACCTTAATTTTGGTACAGCCTACCTATTGAGTAGGTAGGCTGATTAGGCTTTGCAGCCCTAATCAATTTTAATATAGGGTTTGTATGTGTTTAGTACTTTGTATTATGGGGGTATTCAAACACCTCAGTGAGGTTCAGACCCCCATTTCACCTACACTCTCATTCTAAAACTGTGATTCTCAACTAGGGTGTTGCAGCAGCCTGGGATGCTGTGAGATCCTTTTTAAGGGTGCTACAGGGTACCACACATAATTAGCATTGTTAGGCATGCAGATACTGATGATTCACAAGATGTACCCAGAGGGTGCATTCTGGTGAGCAGGCATGTGTAAAGGCACATGTTTCCCAGAGGACAGATAGCAGAGGCACATATTTGTACCACTGCTATTTGTTCCCAGATATGCTCCTGTATGTGTGCTCTAACATGCACCAAATTGACCTGGGTGGGGCAGGGGAGGTTGGAGCCTGAACCTGTGCTCGCCCCAGCAGCTGTACCATGGGTCTGGGGGGCTCCCAGGGCATCAGTAGCACTGAGCCAGCTGCTCAGCGTCTGGCTGGCAGCCAGATCATGGCCCTGGTTAACCAGGCTATTTCTGGTGCCACATGCTGCTGCGTGTTTTGTTTCTTTTCTTTAGCAGAAGTTTTGGTTTGTGGGTTTGTTTGTTTTTTGGGGGGGGGGGTTGACACCAGGATCTCCAGATGTCAACCCCCCC
>NW_005841836.1:136662-142127 GCF_000455745.1 Alligator sinensis
ATTTAGCAGGGTAGCAAATGGGTGCACATGTACCACATGTGGTTTGTAGTGCCTCATATGGGTTTGAGGTGCAGCAGACCACAAGTGCATGCTCATTGGGATGTGCCCAGAGATTTCAAATGGAAACCCACATGGCACATCCACACAAGCGCACATGTGTCTCTAGCAGCATCTCAAACCCCCTTGAGTTGCTGCAAGACGCACATGCAGGAACAAAAATATGTTCCCTGCGTTGCATATTTGCAGCATGGGGACAAAATTTGATACCTGGAGATCCAGGTACCAAAAAATGTCCTGTGGGGGGGAGGAAAGCAGGGCAGGGCATGGTCCCAGACCATGCCCTGAGGCAACCTGAGGCTCGGATCCTCCATAAACCTGCTCTGGTAGCCAGCCAGAGCATCTTTATGGCTGGTCCTTGCCCTGGTGCTGAAGCACGCTGTCTACCTGTGCAGGGCAGGCAGCAGTGCAGGCTGTGAGGACCTGGACCCGGCTTCATGCCAGGTAAATAGGAGATTGGGGGGGCTGGAGGAGGGGAGAATGGGGGGGGCCCGCCCTGCCTGGCCTCAGCCCCACCGTTCATTCCCCCAGCTCCCTGCTCGCTCCCCCGCCTGGACCCAACCCCCACACAACCCACACTCTCACCCGCATTAGTAGCGGCAGTCGGCTGCTTGGAGCTTCGTGGCAGAGCACCTGCATGTGGCGCGGGGCTCAGCTGCCTGGTACCTGCATTGCCACTGCCGTATTGCGCAGGGACAGCTTGGCAGGGCACTGCACACTGGGCAGCTCAGGGCCACTGGGGCTGAGCATTGCTGGCCCCAGGTGACAGCCAGAGTGCTCCAAGCTGCCATACAGCGCACAGTGCTGTGTGGTGCCCTGCTGAGCCGGGCTGCAACCATACAATGCAGCAGCGTAGGTGCCAAGTGACCTGGGCTGAGCCCTGCTGCCCCACCCCACGCTGTGTGGGTGGTCTCTGCCATGAGGCTCCAAACGCTCCGAACACCATTGCCGCTGCTGGTAAGCTCTGGCTGTGCAGGGTGGGTGGGGGTGGACAGGGAGCAGTAGCCCCTGAGGGGGTGGGCTCTGGGTCCGGTGGGGGGCAGGGGACCCATCCCTCCTAAGCAGCCCCCCCACAATCCCCCCCAGACACTGACCCACATCCTCCCCATCACACACCCATCATGTGAGAAGAAAACCAAAAGCAAACATCAAAATATATATTTAGAATTTATTTTGTTATGTTTATAGTGACACTTGTAGGCTTCCAAGTTGCTTTAACATTGGAAATATAGCAATAAAACATGGCTCTAGATCAGTGGTTCTGAACCTTTTTCAGTCTACGTACCCCTTGGTCTCAGAGTGAGACTTCACATACCCTCTTTCAATGGGAAATTAATTTTTTAGGCCCATTGACCTGTGTTGGACAATATATGAAATATATCTCGTGTACCCCCTGGGGGTACATGTGTCCCTGGTTCAGAACAGCTGCTCTAGATAGAGGTCTTTTGTCCTAATCCTGGAAGGACATGGATTTTGGGGTATTTTAAAGAGTGAATTTGGGATGCTGCTTCAGGCTACCGCAAGGGGTAGTGTCCCCAGATCCCGAGTGGCTGGGCCCCAGAAGCTCTTGAGAGCAAGTAGCCCTGAGCTGCTTGCCAGGACAGCTTTTTATACTGATGGGGCCGGCACAGGTGCTGGTCTCGGGCTCTATCTCACCCTGGCTGCAGATCTGGGAGGAGCCAGGCAGGGTTATTGTGCTACTCAGGACAAAATTTGCCCCACACCAAAGTGAATGTCCGGGTACGTGCACTGAGGCAAAAAGCCCTGGTTCAAATTTGCACCACTTCTATTTGAGCTGCTGCAAGTGCACGTGCCTGCATGTGTGAACATGCCCATGGTGTCAGAAACGTTCTTCCTTACTGTGGTCTTTCTGAGCTGTTTGCAACAGAAGAATTGCTCTAGTATGTTTCCATAGTCAAAAATCGAGTGAGAGCTAAGAACCAGCATTTACATTCTTCTGGGTGTCTTGACTCTAAAAAGGTTGAAAACCATTTTTTAAAAATAAAGGCAAATTGCAATTTCTCTTTCAGTCAGTAAGTGGCACCCTGCTGAATTGTAGGGAGTTCTGTGGCAGAAAGTCTGGTTGTTGTAAGAACCTTGGAGAAGTGTTCCACTGATGGTTTTTATTTATCATAATAACCCTTTTTGACTTAAAACAGTTATTTCATTGGGACAAAACATATAAGCTGCTCAAATGGATGCATTTTCTTGACCATGTGTGTTTGAAGATGTATTGCACAGCACAGCATGATAATGGAGCAAACTGCTTCTCCTGTGGGGATGAGCACCCTATGACCCTACTTGTTTAGCTACCTTTTGTCAGACTTTTTCATCCCCCTCCTAACAGTGAGGAGTGCTGTTTCAGTAGCTCTTGCTTTCATTTCCTCAAGTTCCTACACCCTGTTTTTGCTTGAATGCCAAACCTTCCTCAAGCTAGGTCCTTTGATTTGATTCTTTGTTCTTTTTAAGGGGTTCTTCCTATTACCACCCTCTCTGCCTGGCACACCACTGCCTACTTTAGTGCTTTCAAACCAGCAGCTGGCCTGGATGGATAAGCCTGTCTTCCTGGGAAACAGACTTCTGTCATTGTGCTAATCACTTCTGCCTGACCTTATGTAGCCAGATTGGCCATTGCTCTGGCTCTTTTCCTCAATCATAAGACAAAATAGCACCTGGTTTTCCAAGGAGCACTCTGGGTGATGCTCTGGAAAGGTTAGGAATCTTCAAACACTCCAACTGAGTTGTTTTTCACACTTCAGTAACACAGAACAAGAACACAGGTTTTACTGCAGTTTTCTTTTTTTAACTCAACTTTGGGTTGAAGTCCAACATGAAATACTTCATGCCAGAAGAGAACTGTTGTCAGTACTAAGTTCAAGCGATGGCATCATAATGAAAGTCCTCTGGTTGCTCACACTATGGGATAACCAGTCTATAATCTTTGACGTGTATTTCACCTCAAGGCAAAGATGGCAAAAAAGTTCAGCTGTGTCACTTTTGGCACCAGTTCCCATGCAAATAAGTCTTCTAGATGTCTGTTTCCAGATCAAATCGGAGGACCCTTTAATCTCTCCAAATTGATTTGGACATAGACACAGCTTTTAATGTTTTTTCTACATACCTCTAGGTACCAGGCAGCTCATCAATGCTGCGATGCTGGGGCACATGGAGCATCCCACAGAAGCGTGGGGTGGGGGCTCCCCAGCGTGCTTGGCAGCAGACCCGGAAGTGGACCAGAAATGCTTCTGGTCCACTTCTGGGTCCCCCAGGGAGCGCAGAGGGGGCCCTCCCTGCAGCCCCACTGGCTCTGCGACCAGTGCCTCCTGGGTCTGGGGGGGCACCCGGGGTTCCCCCCCCATGACGAATCGCTGAGCTGCAGGGATGTGGGGGGAGCCCCTGTGCGCTCCCCAGTGGACTGGAAGTACTTCCAGTCCAGTTCTGGGTTTGCTGCCAAGCACATGGGGATGCCCCATGTGCCCCAGCATCACAGCATTTATGAGCTGCACTGCTACCTTGAGGTATGTAGAAAAAACATATTAAAAGCTGTGTCTATGGCTGAATCGCTGATTCTCTGAGTCCGCATCGAATCTTCAGATTCAGCTTCAGTCGAATTGAATCTGGGACAGTGATCTGAATCAACGAATCGAATCACTGTTCCTGATTTAGGCCAAATCCAAATCAAATAGGGCCTGCTTTGCACACCCCTACTGAGCAGTTCTGTTGTGTATTCCTTAGCAACTTCTGTTACTGTGAGCGTATCCCATTGGTCCCCTGATCATGAATTGGCTTCCCATAGAATATTGAGTTTAATTCAAGGTTTTGGTGACATGGGCAGTGTAAAAACCTAGGAAGAGAAACTTTCTACATCCTTACCTTTGCCCACCCCTTTTCTCTTCAAGGGCAGGCTCCAATTCCCATGTACTCTGTGCTCTGCATGTATGATTGCTGGGTACCACTATTGCCTCACAAAGGTCTTCACAATCACAGGTGTATTTGTAGAACATGTAGCTATATCCAAGTTGCTGATGGTAGTGAACATGCAATGGCATGGAGATATTTAGCCACTGAATATAGAGCTAGGGTCTAAACACTCTCCTTCAGCTTTAGAGAAATGGAGCTGTCTGTGGCAAGGTGCAATCACTGCATAAATAGAGGGGCCAATGCTTCCCTGTGTCACAAGGAGCAGGAAATTCCTTGAACGATTACTACATACAGGAACACTACCTTTCCCCCACCTTTGTGATCCCAGTGCCTTTTACAGGGAAGGTATATTTAAACAGGGCTTTAGTCCTTTATTAATAGGCTAGTGTTCAGTTCCCTTGTTCTTGGAAGGATGATGGCCCATGCTCAGAAAGATGTTGCGATATACAGAAGCTGGATGAGAATGGAGAGCTACTACTCCAACATGATATGATAGCAATGTTGTAAGGGACCAACAGGGACAGTGGGTGGCAAATTTGCCACAGCAGCTGCTTTTTTTTTTTTTAATGAAAATTGGGTTTTTAGGCACACAGAATTTTTTACTAATAATAAAATGAATAACAAAAAGCAGCTGCTGACTTTGGAATTCATATCCTAAACATGTGCACATGTAGACACTCCAGCTAGTACTGCGATCCCTGGGAATGGCGTCTGATGAATGAAGGCCTGAAATTCCAGAGGTGCTGAGGCAGGCAAGGTTCCTTGGGTAAATTTGATATCTTTTATTAGACCAACCCAAATAGTTGAAGAATAGTTATTAAGCAAGCTTTCGGGTTCAAAAACCCTTCGTCAGGCTAAGGAAGTGTCAGCAGTTGGTGTGTGCTCTTCCTGGGTGGAATGAAAAGTAAAGAAGCCAGGGGCTGGGCTGGGCTGGGCTGGGCTGGGGAGTCAGTTGCCAGGCAGATTATAATGTATCAAAAATCCAATGTCTTTGTTTAGTCCCTGATCTCTAGTATCCAGCAGGTTGATGAAATGGAGCTCATAGGCTCGTCTCTGGGATGTGTTGTGTAAGTTTCCCTTGAGGATCAGGACTGAGAGATTGGAGAGAGAGTGGCCCTCCTGTGAGAAATGTGCCCCCACCAGTAATTGAGTGTTTCTGTCTTTGATGGATTTCCGGTGTGCGTTCATTCTGGTGCGCAGTTGTTGTCTGGTCTCTCCTACATATCTTCCATCAGGGCATTTGGTGCATTGGATGAGGTATATTACATTTCTGGAGGTGCAGCTGTAAGATCCTGGGATGCTGATGGCTCTGTTGTGGGGTGTAGTAATAGTGGGGGTGGTGGAGATGTGGGGGCAGGTTTTGCATTTCTTGTCATGGCACGGTCTGGATCCTTTTGGTGTGTTCTGGGGTTGAGGAAGTTTGCTTCTGGTGATGAGGTTGGTGAGGTTCGGTGCTTGTTTGAAGGCTAGGCTGGGTGGCTCTGGGA
>NW_005841836.1:143130-147266 GCF_000455745.1 Alligator sinensis
TTATCTGCTGGTTTTATTACTATTTGGTGGTTAGATCTTAGAGATTCTATGGCCTTTTTCTCTGGTAGAGAGAGGTTGTTGTGGTGGCGTGTGTTGCTGTTTATTTCATTGTTTATTCTTTCCCTGAAGCAGTCAATGTAGCGGTCAGGGTTAGGGTTTTGTCCACTGTGAGGTGTCCAATCTGATGGGGTTTTTTTGGGCTTGTTGGCATTGCTGAGGTCATTTGAACGGAGATATGGGTGTGAGCAGCCATGGAGAGCAGACCTTAAGTTGCCTCTGGTGCCCTGTTCCCTGCAATGCACCAATGAGTGCTCTCATTTATGAATCCAAACTTGAAAATAGGGTCTTCACCATTCACACTCATGTCTTGCAAAATGCTGCCTTTCCCAGCCCATCCTTCCAGATAAAGGAAACATGAAGCGGTGACTGGAATTATGACCAGATGGATCCACTGTGCTGGCAGCCAGGTCATGACTTTTTGGGTGGGATCTTTCTGTCCTTTCCCTTCTGATTTTTTATCTTTTCTGTCAGCCCTGTGCCAGAGACACCCCAACACATGAAGTCTGTACCTATAGTGGGATCCAGCCACACTCCTGTCTACACAACATGGCCTAAGCTTTTCTGCTTCTCACCCTCTTCCTCCCCCTTGGGAAGGAAAGACAGTCAAGAAAACAGCCATGACTCCTATGGCTCCCTGTTTTTTTCCATCTCCTGCTAAAAAGAATGGCAAGGATACTTTTAAATGTATTCCTTTTCTATAATCTGAAGTGGCTGGATCCAGAGAGTCTTCAAACAGGTTCTGGATCTAGGTCACTCTCTCTGCCAAAGAACTAATGGCCACGTATTCTGTGATGCCAATCAATGGACATCCATGGAGCTTGTCCAATATACCTCAGCTGAGGCTTTCACCCTCCACTGCCTCCTCCTTCTTGGATGGCTGCCATCAAACCTTTCAAGCCATCACTATTTGAGAGGAAGGCTTTTGTAGCATCTTTCAGTGAGATATTTGAAACCTCATTCTTTCTCATTTCTCCATTAAATGTCACTAATTTAAATTGTCACAGCTCAAGGGCCCTGAGCCAAAGCCTTTCCGGTCTCTTGTGTAATGATGGCCTTTGGACTGATAAGCCAAGACCAAGAGTGTATTTATCTTGTGGGAGACAGAGGAGCAGCTGCCTGTGGATGTTTGAAAATAAACCATATGGGGGCTGGGTTAGCTCTAGTAGCATTCCAGCTGGATTGACACTTAAAGGCATTTGTGCTTCTTGGCAAGCATAGAAAAGGATGTACACATTTCTTAGTCTTTCCACACTGTGTTAGTAAATGTGTGGGGGGAAGGACATTGTGTACATATGTCTAGAGCTGATGTAGATTGATCAGGTGGGAGAAAAGAGGAGATGTGGACTGTTACAATGTATTCCAGTAGTTTGAATGCAGTCAAGGTTGGAGGGGGCTAATATTAGGATTTCAGGGGGGTTTGAGAGGTCTCCAACTACTACCAAAATTCAAGGGGAAATGGGTACCTAAATCCTTTAGGGTTCTTTACACACTGGAGTAGCAGTCCCTTCTCTCTGTCCAACACATCAGGTACTATGTGTAAGGGGTTTCTAGTCTTGGTTCAAATCAGTGCAGTCGTGCCATGATCCACCATTGCGATTTGCACTAGTGAGTACACATGTGGGTAATCCAGGTTCCAAAAAGAATTCGATAAATTCATGAAGGATAGGTCCATCAGTGGGAATTAAACATGATCAAGGTATTGTCCCCAGATTATGACTTTTATGTCTCTGAAAGCTGTAAGGGGAGAGAGGCAGGGGACAGATCATTCTGGACAGGCGCCACATAAATACTGTTCCCTTCAACATCTACTCTCTGCCACTGTGAGATACAGGATAAAGACACTGGTCTAACCCTGTCTGCCATTTCATATGTTCTTACATTTGAAATGAAGCCAAGAATTAAATGCGTCTGGAAACTGATTGTTGAGGTAGCTTCTGGGAGGAAGTCGCCCTGGTCACCCTGTCACCACACTTGAGGTGGACTGAAGAGAGAGAGAGCATGGCCATAACTAGGGATATGCTCTGTCCTAAGCACATCATTTGCTTGGAGAAGAGATACACTAGAAAAAAATGGATAAAAGATGAATTAACTAGTGGAAGAGTTTCCCTCAGAGAGTCTGCACAATATGAGCACATCTGCCCCCAATACCCTTTAGCTTCTCTGCTTCTGACATCCATGTTCAATTTACAACCTGCTGAGATGAGTTGGGACCATCAGTCTCATGGGAAGTCAAGGTAGTGCTTGGTATAAATTTTCAAAATTGACTTGATTTTTGGGGCCCTTTAACTCTCTTGACCATCCAATCTGAGGTTGGACAGTACCTGATTTCCAGACATTGGCATTTGGGAGTTCTGAAAGTCGGGGTCATGTTAAGGTATTGCAGTTTGGGCATTCAGAACAAGGCCATCTAACATCACTTAGTTACCTTGGAAGTATAGTCCTGTGCTCCTAAGTTGCTTGGGTGTTCCTCAAAATAACAGCTCCTGTCTGCAACTGGGAAAAGCAGGGACAAGCTGGTAGAGGTTGATTCTTGGCAGTGGTTTCTGTCTGAGCAAGGAAGTGGTATGCAAACATAGCACTAGGTTCCTTTCAAAATCGCACCCTGTCTTACTCAATGTCAGACTCCATAACATTGAAAGCAGACTGGAAGCCCCTTTAAAAATTAGCACATTTAAAATATTAACCTTATATATTAGATTTTCAAAAATGGACATTGAAATTTCATTCCAGGTTGCCAGCTCTCACAATTTTATCACATACCTCATGATATTTCATCTGTTGCTAAAAGCCCCATCTTGTGGAGTCCAAGTGATTACATGAAAATCTTGCTCAATGCTTTTAAAAAAGTAATCATTTAGCCCTTCAGGTTGTGGAGAAAAACCTGAAAATGTGATCCTACTACAGGCTCGGTTACCACAAGGTGAAGAAAAGAATCCCAAGTTTAATTACTTTTTAAATCTTGAGATATTTGCTGTAATCTTTCAATTTTTTTTGTAATTTTAGGATACTTTGGCTTGGCAGCATTGTATATAATTCCCTTAGTTATCCAAGATTAGGAATGCTTTCTTTATTGGTGTTTTCATGGGTTCCTAGCTTTGCAGGAAGCTGGGCTATTTTCTTATATTGTCATTGGCAGACTTGCTTCTGCTAAGCAATATACCTTGTAGGTTCTGAGTGAAGTTGATGTAGTGAGATGCCACAGCACATTGCAGGACTGGGCCATTTCTGTGATAGAAAGTACCTGACAAAGCACAACTAGAGAAGAAGTCATGAATCTGCCTTGCTGCATCTTCTCTGCCAACAAATGTGTTCTATAGCTGACAACTCCACGGGGAACTGAGGAGAGTGTTTAGACCAGGGGTGTCCAGCCTTTTTGAATGTGGGGCCGGATCATGAGCTTTTTATCACCCAGTGGGCTGGCGAGCCATATTCAAAGACCTTACAGGAAGCGGTATCACATCAGGAAGTGATATCACGTGACCTTGGACGCCAATGAAGTTGGAGGAAGTGACAATGAAATGGGTCTGGAAATGTGGTTTAAAATCCAAAATAAAAACAATATAAAAGCAAGAATGAAATAATACCAAACACTCGACTAAAATAGGTACTTTCGCTTCTACTCACTTCTCAATGAATGAAAGAAGCGTAATGCAAGTTGGCGGATCAAATGTGGAAAAGCTATCAGCCAGAGTGGAAACTAATCAAAGCAACAAAATATGGGCATTTATGAGAATAATCTTCAAGAATATTTACTTTTATTGAATTAATAACTTGTTAGTAACACATCTTTAACAAGTAGTAACAAGTTGAACCACCAATGCCCCACAAAGAGAAACAGAAGCAAACACAATCCAAACACTGGACAGTATTTTTACAAAGATTTTTACCTGCTCCAAATTTATGTTGGAGCCCAGATGGTTCATGCTCTATTCTTGAACATATTGTTCAGTCTTAGAGGAGCATACAGCACAGCTGCAGGGGGTTCAGCCACAGCTTTCCCTCCCTGGTGCAGCCCGGCCAGCCCATCCTGTCCCCTATCAAGCGGTGGCTTCCCCACGTGCTGCTGCACTTTCCCC
>NW_005841836.1:147316-178349 GCF_000455745.1 Alligator sinensis
CGGGCCCCCCCCGAAGCATGGGGAAAAGCCAGCTTCAGCTGTATGCTGCCCCGGATGGGATGGGCCCAGCCAGGTCGGCACTGGCCGGGAAAAGCAGCATGCAGCTGAAGCCGGCTTCCCACATGCCGCAGAAACAGTGGTGGAGCCGTGTGCGACTCGGGACTGACCAGTGCAGGCAGGGGGAAAATGCAGCTAAGCCCCTGCTGCTCCTGCTGGGCTTGTCCCGCCCTGAGCGGCACACAGCTCTGCTGCTGCTTCTGCTGGCTGGTGTAGACCCGGCTGGGTTCCTCCCGTCCCCAGCAGCTTGTGGGAAGCCGGCTTCAGCTGCATGCCACTTTTCCTGGCCGGTGCTGACCTACCTGGGTCTGTCCCATCCAGAGCAGCAGGCGGCTGATGCTGGCTTCCCACGTGCTGCTGGGGACGGGAGGGGCCCAGCCGGGTCTGCACCGGCCAGCAGAAGTGGTGTCGGAGCTGTATGCCGCTCGAGATGGGATGAGCCCGGCAGGGGCTCAGCTGCATTTTCCCCTGCCTGCACCGGTCAGTCCCAAGCGGCACAGGGCTCCGCTGCCGCTTCTGCTGGCTGGTGCCAACCTGGCCGGCCTCCTGTCCCCAGCTGCATGTGGGAGTCCTTGGCTTCAGCTGCATGCTGCTCTGGATGGGACAGACCCACCCGGGTCTACACCAGCCAGCAGAGGCGGTGGTGGATCTGTGTGCCGCTCAGGACTGACCAGCACAGGTAGGGGGAAAGTGCAGCTGAGGCCCTGCTGCTCCGGCTGGGCTCTTCCTGTCCTGAGCGGCACATGGCTACTCCTCTTCCCATATGCACCGTGTTGGCAATGTCAAGGTGACGCGGTGAGTGTGGGAACCTTGTCCCTTCCCAAGCCCTTCAGCAGCCATTAGGAAGCTGCTGAGGGGTCGGGGGAGGGACAAGGGATAGGAACGAAAGTAAACTGTGTTTACTTTCGTTTCCCGTTGCAGCACCGTGGGCCATAGAAAATGCCTTGGCGGGCCATGCGGCCCGCAGGCCATATGTTGGACAAGCCTGGTTTAGACCCTGGCTCTATATTCAGTGGCTAAATATCTCCATGCCATTGCATGTTCACTACCACCAGTACCTTGGATGTGCCTACATATTCTGCAAATACACCTGTGACTGTAGATACGTTTCCTTTGTGAGGCCGTGGTGGAGCTTAGCAATTGTATATGTGGAGCGCATACTCCAGGGGAATTGACTTACTGTATATACATCTGGACAAGGAGTTGGGGCAGTGTTAGAACACAAAAGCTATAGGGTTTGTGCTAAAAGAAAAAGTTCTGTGGCTGCACAGGAGAAGATACTTCCACCTCATACTTTAGCATAAGATGTTCCTTAAGTTAACATGGCTGCTGCTACCAATGGAGCTATGGAGAAAGCATTCCCTAGTGGTTCACAGAATATAATGATAGAAGAGAGCTTTCTGCCAGCATGGTTACTCCACCTTCCCAAACAAGCAAAGTCAGCTGCAGAAGCCCTCTTCTATGGGCATAGCTGTATTCAAACATTTGCCAGTGCTGTGGTGTTGGCTGGGCAGCATGATCTTTCCACCTTCCTGGCCAACACAGCTATGCCAGTAAAGCTCTGTAGTAAGCCTAAGCTATTGCTTTGGGGAAAACAATGTTCTGCATTGCTCAATTCATACTTCAGTTGTTGCCAAGCCAAGGCCCTCTGCTGTGTAGTTCTGTGTGGTGGCTGAAGAACTGTAAATACTTTATGTTCTTAACACAGCGTGGTACTTGGGACGGCATTCTTTTTGCCATATGTGAGTGGGCGTTTCAATAGATAATTGTTGGGCTTTTAACTTTCAAGGTCTTTGAACCCAGCCTCTTACCAAAGGAATACAAAACCAAACCACTTTGGCGCAGATGACTCTACAAGGTGCCCAAGGAAACTCTGAGGCAGAAAATGAAAAAGTTCAAAGAAAGTTGAGCTGAAGACAAAATCCCTATACAGCAAAATGTTGTCACAGTCCCCATTACTAAGCAATTCTACATTTTGAGCTGCTATTTAGGAATAAGTTTAAAGATGGCAGTTCTTCTTACCGAAGATAAATGTAAATGAATAATGTATATTCATATTATCACCCGCTCTTTCCAATAAATACATTACTTGTACATTTAATAGGCTTCTTAGAATTCTCTTTTGCAGATGATCCTTGAGACAAAATAAACAAGTACCATTTACAAATTTTATTATTTATGTACATTGCAATGAATAATAATTTACTTGTATTATAGCTTGGAGGCCCCCAGCCACACTTAGGCACATATATCACAAAAATCAAACTCTGCCTTGAAGAGCTTTCTCTACAGCTAAAGGGTGGTAGGGGAAGTAACTTACTGTAGGTTACTGGCAGAGCTGTGACTAGAGCACACATATTGAAATTCCCAACCCAGGGCCCCACATGCTAGGCCATACACTCTCTAGCTAACGCGGTATGTCTCAGGGTATTTTTACTAGGGATGGTAAATTTATACTATAGATATGCTTTCCAAGAACAACCATCCATATTCTGAACTAGCAGACTTCAGCCTAAAGAAGTGAGGGGCCAGAGAATGGCTGTACAATATTATATTACCACAATGCCTAGGACAAGCTCTGCTACACCCATACAGCCCCACTGGTGGCAGTGAGCTGTCACAGTACTATGTGGCTGAGATTTCATAGATTTCATAGATATTAGGGCTGGAAGGGACCTTGGAAGATCATCGAGTCCAGCCCCACACCCGAAGGCAGGAAGTCAGCTGGGTTCATAGGATCCCAGCAAGATAAGCATCCAGTTTTCTCTTGAAGGTGTTCAATGTAGGTGTTTGAACCACCTCCGATGGCAGGCTATTCCAGACCTTGGGGGCTCGGACAGTAAAGAAATTCTTCCTGATGTCCAGCCTGAAACGGTCTTGCAGTAGTTTATTTTTAGGTGGCCATCAGATCGCCCCTGAGCCTGAGCTTTTCCAGGCTAAAGAGCCCCATAGCTCTCAGCCTGTCGTCGTAAGGTCTGTTTTCCTGACCTCTGATCATGCGCGTGGCTCTTCTCTGGACTCTCTCAAGCTTCTCCACATCCTTTTTGAATTGTGGAGCCCAAAACTGGATGCAGTACTCCAGCTGCAGCCTCACCAAGGCCAAGTACAAGGGGAGAATGATGTCCCGGGATTTGCTTGAGAAGCATCTATGGATGCAAGCCAGCGTTTTGCTCGCTTTCTAGCCACAGCATCACATTGAAGGCTCATGTTCATCTTGTGGTCAATGATGACGCCCAAATCTCTTCCTTCCGTAGTGCTAGCCAGCATAGCACTGCTGAGCCTATAAGGATGCTGCAGGTTTTTCCTCTCAAGGTGGAGAACCTTGCATTTTTCAGTGTTAAATACCATCAGGTTCTCATCCGCCCATTTACTGAGCCTGTCCAGGTCAGCCTGCATCGCCCTTCTGTCTTCAGGTGTGGATGCTTTGCCCCAAAGTTTGGTGTCATCGACGGACTTGGCCAGTCCGCTTCTGACTCCAATGTCCACATAATTAATGAAGGAGTTGAACAATATGGGTCCAAGGACAGAGCCTTGGGGGACCCCACTGGTCACCGCGCACCACGACGATTGACTTCTGTCAATTACCACCCTCTGGGTCCGACCACGGAGCCAATTTCCCAGCCAACGGATTGGGGTGGACCCAAGGCCACAATTGGCCAGTTTCACCAAGAGGTGATCATGGGATACCAGATCGAAGGGTTTTTTGAAGTCAAGATATATGACATCAATCTCTTCTCGAGATGATTAATGTCTCTTGAAAACGGTGCCCTGAAAAGCCTCCTACAGTTATTCCTGAGCAGAGACGGGTCTATCAATGTACAGGGAGTTTTATATAGCAGGAGAAGGGTGGGATAAGAGCCATTGGACACACTGACTGGCAAAGACAACCATGGGAACTCCTCAGCCTTGTGTAAATCAACATCAATGGGACAAAGACATTTTATACCAGCTAGAGATTGGGCTCATTGGCTTCAAGGGAGCTACTCCTGCTTCCACCAGCTGGGGATCTGGCTCAAGGCACTCTCATATTTTCTTTGAACTCCACCACACATTACCAGCAAGCCAGGATGCCAGGATTGGTTTTATATTTACTAATTTGTATTGATATTTTCAAATCTTTTCATGTTTGTTTCCTAGTTGATAGAAAATTGGCTAAAAGCCCTCAATGTGGATATCAGACGATTTAATTAGCAGATGTACATTGTGAATTTTTTGTGTGCGTAATTAACTGGAAGTGAATAAGCGTTTTCATTGCATAATAATTACCAGTTGTCTCACTTACCTCTCATAACAGGCTGGATTGAAATCACTACTACAAAGTCCTGCTTGTTTGTTTTTTTTACCCCCACCTTCCTTAAAGCCAGGCGCAGGAAAGTACACAATGCTAAAATAGAAATCAATGAAAGAAAAAAACTTGGCCAGTTGCTACTTTAGATGTTAACTTTATTGTTTTGAAATTGATTATAACATATAATGCAAATCAGGTCCTTCCTTCCCTCTTACTTAGTAGTTTCAGTTCAATAGTTTCAACCTGGAGACAAGTTTTCAGTAAACAATCAATTCAGTTAATTTAGTCTTTCTTATTTTTTCCCTTATGCAAACTGAGCACAAAGAGATTATGGTTGCCACAAAGTAGATCTTTCTTTGATATTATGTGAGGCCAAAAGAAGCTCTTGGGGACCTCAGAACTTTTGAAAATGAGATGGATGCTTAAATATGAACTTAGGAACTCCTATATTTTTAAAATCCTGTCCCTGATGTCTCCCTGTTAATACAGTAAATCAGATTTAGAAGTTGCATAAGTACAGAGCTAATGCAATTCTCTGTGGGTATTTGACTTTGAAGTATGTTGAAAACTATCACAATGAAAAATTGCTTTTCATAGGTGCACCTATCTGGGGAAAAGATTATTTTTGTATAGTTATGATATTTTAGTAATAAGCTTATTTAAGCACAGTGGAGAAAATAATATTAACAGCTTGCATACAGGGATACAGGGCCTTTCATCAGTAGACCTCAAAGTACTTTACAAAGGAGGTCAGGATCACTATCCCTATTTGCAGACGGGGAAACAAGGCATAGTAGAGTGAAGTGACCAAACTAGCGATAGAGCCAGCAGCAGTACCCAGGTACCCTGAGTTCCTGTTACTCTTCCATTAAGTACTTAAAACCTTACCTAATTTTCAACATATGAATAATTCAGTGGCACTACTTAGATGCTTAAAGTTAGGCATGTGCTTGAGTCTATTGCTACATCTTGAAGTTGAAGTTGCAATGCAATAATGCCCTAAATGGAAGTGGAATCAACATACAGTAAGATGTGAAATGTGTATATCTAAGTTTGTAATGTGCTGTACTTGAGAAAGATTGTACCAAAATGTGTGCAGGAATGGAGGGAGGGGTGATAGGGGCAACCACCCTGGGCACAGACATGAAGGGCGTGCAAAAAAAAGGGGCTGCAGTCAGCAGCTTTGCATTCATGATCATGGTAGCAACCAGAAGTCACTGCTTCTGCTTTGCCCCAGGTACCCTATGTTGCTGGGGGGTGGGAGAAATAAGGTTAGGTGTTCTTCATTGGCAGTGGCAATGTTCAGGTGTTAAGTGTTTAAGCGAGTGATGGTAACTCAGCATTAATCTAAGTGTCTTATTTCAGATACAATTCTCTTGTGTCACTTTAAGAATTCCCATTCCAGTACTTATGGGCAGTACAACTCTCATGCTATACCTTTGGGACTTCGTTGTTTTTATTTAACTGCTTATGAAAAAGGTATTTTAGAGGCTTGTTAAGCACAGTGTTGTGGACAAGAGCCCCAAACTGGAGTGTCCTCGGCTCTGGGGATTGTGCTGGCTAGAAAGAACAAACATGATTTTTTTCCAGCTTACCCCTTTGCATGCCAGCACAGCTCAAACTAGATTTGAACCTTAGCAAAATGGTTAGGACTATGTGAAGAGATGGGAGTCGAAGCCTGCTGCTAATAATGTTTATATGTAATAGCTTTGGCCCAATTAGCCTCACGCCTCAGGCCTCATGCCTGACCTTTGGAGAAATGGAGCTGTGGTGGCATAAATAGTGAGCTAATAGACATCGCTATCCTTTGTTGTGCCCCATCAAAGGAAAATCAGTGGCGTGACAATAGGCAGTAATAGACTCTGCCACTTTATTACAGCAGATGTCTGTTAGCTCTGTGGCAGGAGAGTAAAGCAGCTTCAGATGCTCATACTCTCCAGCCACCCTGGGCAGGTGCCCTTGGGGATGTTGAGGACCCCTCTAGCCCCTGAAGTAGCTGCCTACTTTCTCCACTTACAGAGAGCACCCCAGATAATCTAGGGCACTTCTTCATAAGTGAAGTTGGGATTCCTCACTCAGCCAGATCCATCTGCTGCAATTCAAGGGGATGGGTCTGTCTGAGTGGGGAAAAGCCCTTTCCCACTCAGCCAGATACACTACCTAGTGATCCCAGGGAATGGGTCTGGCTCAGTGTGAAAAGTAGGGAGATCACATTGCCCCTTGCCTCACACTATCAAGGATGGGACAAGGGATGAATTGTTTCACTCAGTGAAATAGATCGGTTGTGCTGTGACCCAGCATGGCACAGCTGATCCACTTCATTAGGCAACATCTATTTCTAGCCTGTGTTTAACATTTTTTGTCTCAAGGCACCCTTCATTACACTCAAGGCACCCTTTGGAAAATGCCAGCTCTTAGCTTTCACTCATTTCACACTGTCAGGAACGGCACAAACCAAACCAGGAGTGGGCAACAGGCCCAAAATTGATGTGGATCAGGTGAGGGAACACCTTGAGAAACTGGACATTCACAAGTCTGCAGGCCCAGACAGAATGCACCCAAAAGTCTTGAAAGAGCTGGCACACATCACTGCATCCCCCTTGGCAGAGATATTTGAAAAATCACGGTGCTTGGGCAAAGTCCCGGATGACTGGAAAAGAGCCAACATGGTTCCTATCTACAAGACAGGGAGGAGGGATAACCTAGGGAACTATCGACCAATCAGTCTGACATCCATCCCTGGAAAAATCCTGGATTGTCAAGAAATCCATCAACGCCAGACTAACGGAAGGCAAGCTTCTGAATGCCAGCTAACATGGCTTTGTGACTGGCAGGTCTTGCCTGACCAACCTCATCTCCTTCTACAACCAGGTAATGTGTGCCCTGGACAAGACAAATGACTTGGATGTCATATATCTGGACTTCAAGAAGGACTTTGACCTAGTTCCCCATGGTGTCCTCATGGTTAAGCTGGGGAACTGTGGCCTTGATCATCATATGTTCCGATGGCTAGGCAACTGGCTACGGGGTCAGACCCAAAGAGTACTAGTTGAAGAGAGCAAATCAACGCGGCGCAGGGTTACCAGTGGAGTCCCTCAGGCTCGGTACTTGGGCCAGTACTCTTTAACATCTTCATCAATGATCTGGATGTGGGAGTCGGATGTGAACTGGCCAAAATTGTGGATGATCCCAAATTATGGAGGAAGGCAGTCACACCACAGGACAGGCTAGGGATACAGGCTGACTTGGACACGCTGTCAAGGTGGGCTGACCAAAACCTGCTGGCTTTCAATACAGAGAAGTGCAAGGTGCTGTACTTCGGTAGGAAGAACCCCCAGCATACTTACAGGCTCAGCAGTGCTATGCTTGCTAGCACCACAACCGAAAGGGACTTGGGGGTCTTGATTAACCACAAGATGAATATAAGCCAGCAATATGATGCTGTGGCTGGCAAAGCTAACCAAACTCCGCTGTGTATCCACCAATGCATCTCAAGCAAAATCAGGGAAGTCATCCTCCCACTTTACTCACCCCTGGTGAGACTGCAGCTGTAGTACTGTGTCCAGTATTGAGCCCCCCATTTCAGGAAGGATGTGGAGAAGCTTGAGAGAGTCCAGAGGAGAGCCACTCATATGATCCAAGGCCTGGAGGGAAGGGCTGTACAAGGAGAGGCTGAGGGACTTGGGACTCTTCAGTCTGGAGAAGAGAAGGCTCAGGGAGGACTTAGTAGCAGCCTTCAGTTACATAAGAGGGGTACATCAGGACCTGGGAGAACACCTGTTCACCAGAACTCCCCAAGGGATAACACGGTCTAATGGCCATATACTCCAGGAAGGCCAATTTAGACTAGACATAAGAAAAACGTTATTTACGGTGTATTTGTCCAGGGTCTGGAACAAACTCCCCACCAGAGGTGGTGCAAGCACCTACTCTGGACTCCTTCAAAAAACAGGTGGATATATTTCTTGCTAGGGTCACTTGATCCCAGCTGACTTCCTGCCTATGGCAGGGGGGCTGGACCCAGTGATTTCACGAGGTCCCTTCCAGCCCCTAATGTCTATGAAATCTATGAGCCTTGTCCACTCCTACCTGGGGCGGCCCATGCCATGCTCCTGTCTACACCCACTGGCCCTGGCCCTGGCCAGCATGCACAGCTTCCCAGTGGGCCTGATCCTGGTGCATATCTGCATATATGTCTAAAGAAGGTTCAAATTGTGTTATATTTAGTTTAACTTATGAAAAAAATAAAAGTAATTTGGCATAATTTTGAGGTTTTTTTCTGCACATAATATGCTGGGGTGTACAGAGTGGTCTGAGCAGGAGTTCTGATTTTACATGATGAAAAACCCAAAATCAAATGCCAAAATATATAGGTCTTTAGAATTTATTTTATTCTAGTGATTGAGGCACTGGTAGGCTTCCAAATCTCTTTAAAACTGTAAATATATCAATAGAACATTGTGTTCAGCTGATACCTATATATATCATGGCCTTTTGCTTTAATAACAGATTTTGGGTTTTTAATCAGAGAATTTGTGATTTTTTTTCTTTTTTTTTTTAATCAGAAAAAAAATCTGATTTTTATTACAGAAAACCAGGATCCCTGCTGGTCAGTGAACATCTTGTGGTTTTTTTACCGCAGCTGTGCATTGAGCAGACATCCACATTGTGGTCAAGTGCTCCACAAGATCTGAAACAGGACTGAACACATACATGAATAACAAGAACATCTAGAGCGATCATAATAAATGGCAACAACATTTTGGGAGGATGCTAAAATTCATGCTTCAGGACTTGAACTGAGCTACACAAGGTCTTACAAAGGAGCCTGCTCTGAGGCTAACGCCTTCCTCTGAAGCATCCGGTGCTATTGGAGTAAGGATGCTGAATTAGGTAGACCTTAAGTCTGATCTGATCCAATAGTTCCTATGTATAAAGACTTTGCAGCAAGCTATGCGAAAAGTATGTGCATTAACTGAAAAGTCTCTGGCAAGCTCCAGCTCACAGTTTAATGAAGGCCAAAGGAATGTGTATCTGCCGATTATATTTACCACCATTGTTTGCATTGCCCTGCTAAAGCTTTTTGTCCTTTGGGTTCTACTGGCATTCTAACAAATAACTTTATGATCAAGGAACAGTGTGGGGCATTCACAACTGCTGCAGTTGACAAATGACCTTGCAGAGTAAAAAGTATCTGTTCCCATTGGTAGATTCATGTCTTTATTGAGGATGTTGCAGTATAATGAAAGAGATGAGAAGAGCAGGTACAGCAGCTATTTTATATTTACCAAAACTACATGATGTTAAATAATAAACTATTTGTCCTATAAATCTATTACAGTCCAGTCCATTAATCTGGAAGAGGTTTATCACAGCAATAATTCACTACTCCTAATGGTACTGCAAAGAGTTTTATGAACAATAAGTCATAATAATATACTTAAAGTGAAAACCAGTTCATTGATCATAATGCATTTCTCTCATTCATGAGACTGAAAATGTCCACAAATCTGAATGCTGCATTTCATCATAATGGAAGAGTAGCTTCAAAACCTCTGAATACTGCATTCTGCTGTGGAGACTAACAACAATATTGTGACTATTGTCCACATTCAACAGCTGGTATTATTCAAGAAAGAACTTAGCTTCACCTTCAATTTAAACATGTATATATGACCATGCTTAAGGGTGTGATTCTCAAAAGAGCACCCAACCACATTGAAAGCTAGCACATCCCTGAATACCCCCTTTCTTGAAGAGCTTCAGACAAGTGCACCCTATATACTTTGTTGTGTGGAGATGTGACTTTCAAGCATTTGCTCAAAGTCCTTGCTGAACTGAGGCACCCAGCTGAGAATGCATTCCTGGGATCTGGTCTGCAAAAAATGTGATGGAAATGAGGGAACAAGACTTTTCTGGCTTTATGCTGTCATTTTAGGTGTGCTTTAATGTGACTGGAGATTCTGTGTGATACTGGTTCCCTAATACAGTATGATTTTTCTTCCCCATAGCTGCTACCAGTTCAACTACAGTGCTGGTAGTATCAGTGGGAGGCTGCCCAGTGGCCACTGGTTCTCCTGTCTCCATGTTCTCTGGATTTCCTGTTGGTGGGTTAGGTAATATTGGGCATGTCTACATGTGCTATAATACACATGAATAAACTCCAGAGCTTATTTCCCTCGTCTTTATTGCTCCTGGGCATGCCATTTGATCATATGCCTGGGAGCAATAAACTTCAGGGCAATAAGCTGCAGAGTTTATGTATGTGCAGTACAATGAGCTGGACTGGAGCAGCCCTGGCTGGCTGGGAGCCCAGGGGGCCAGCCTGCCAGCCCAGGGCTGCTCCTGTCTGGTTCAGCATGCTGCGGAGGGGCTGGCTGGGACACAAGAGTGCTTCAGTGTGGGTCTAGTTGGCAGGCAGCCTGTGCACTGAAGCATCCTTCTGCCCCAACCAGCTAGGCAGCATCTACACATATGCTGCTGCAGATTGTTTTACTCTGCAGCAGGATAGTACGTGTATTTACAAGTACCGTCCCGCTGCAAATTATATTAATTTACTCTGGCCTAATAGGGGCGCATGTGTAGACATGTCATGTTTACTGTGCAGCTAATTAGTCAGCTGCACAGTAAATGTTTCATATAGATAGGCCCACCATGATTAAAATTCTAGCAGCTGTCTGGAGTGAAGTGCACACAGTTCTGCTGTTCCTAATGATGGAGCTACACCACAGGTAGCACTGTCACTGGAAACATGAAAGGGGGAAAGGGCAAGGCAGCCTTAGAGAGCAAGATTCAAACATTCTCTGTCCTTACAATGGCTAATGTGAGCACTGAGATATTATTGCTGATAAGCATCCTTCATTATCTGATTGCCCAAGCAGTTAACCTTATTCTCCCCAAACACAAGAATGTCACTTTAACTCTAAGCAGGAGTAGAGTAGTCTTAACCCAAATAAGGGCCTCAACCTATTCTGTGGTGCATCTACACAAGTAGCTTACTGTGCAGAGATAAGGATCTCCCAGCACCAACCCCAAGACCAGGGAGCTGGCTCTGGGAGATAAGGATCTGCCAGCCTCCACTCCCTGATTGCAATCTTGGAGCAAGGGGCTTGGAACTCCCTGCTGCTGGGACCAGGGGATATAGTTCCCGCTTGAGCTCCAGTGGTGGAGCCTGCCCCAGCAGCAGGCAGCTCCCTGGGGCAGGGAGAAATCTCCTGCCCCCTGGTGGATGGCTGGCCAGGAGCAAATTTACTTCCAATCAGTTGTCTACATGAGCGCTACCGTGCTGTTACTAATCAAAAGTAAATTTGTTACTTGCATTTGCGGGTAGCAAACTTACTCACAATTAGCAAGGCTTACTGCATAGAAAGCATGTGCGCATGCTTACTTCGCAGTAAACCAGGTTACTGCGCAGTTAAGCGTCTCATGTAGACGCAGCCTGAGAGTTGAAATCTTAAAAAGCACAGATTGTGATGCTAATAGCTATCCTAGATCTCTGTGTCTTTTGTAAATTAGTATTCTGCCTGAATTATTTATGTATTGTTTGTTTACTTTTTATATTTATTAGCTTGATATGCTTCTTTCCTCAGAAAAGGCTCAGGGTGGCTTATAATATAAAACAAGATCAATTATAAAAAAACAGATAAAATATTAAAACAGAATAGTATGTAATAAACTCCAAAAACAGTTCCCCAAAAGTTAACTCTTCCTTGTGAAAGCCTGCAGAAAGGTGGTCTTACATCATAGTAATATCTTCTAAACTGCTTTTACTAGCTATTGCATTTTCACATTTTGTCTATAATGCTTTGTACTTGTAGGAGGTAAATGCTGGATCCGTAAGTACAATAAGCACAAACCAATTGAAGGAAAAGACATCTGGGAACACCTTGAGCTTACAGGGCACATATGGAATGCCTTGCATCCATCCACAGACAGCAGATGTCCCATTAGTTTCCTAAGCACCACTTGTAATTAGAGCTGAATGCATTGTTCATAACAAATGATGAACTCTATTATTGTTTGTATTACAGGAGTGTCTACTAGTTCCAACCATAGACCAAAATCCCATTCCATGGAGTTTGCCTCCTTTTCCTGCTTTAGACTTTGTGTGCTTGCTTCCAGTCCTACTTCCCTATAATTCTAAGAAATGTCCAGAACATGTGCTTTGTCCCAAATGTGTTTTCTATTCAAGTTTATTCACGTAATAATTTCCACAAATCCTTTGGGCATGTCTACATGTGTAATCAATGCGACTGAATATACTCTGGCTCAATTTGAACCTGAGTAAACATATCCCGACGGCATGGTCTACATGTGCATTTAAGTGCAGTAATTTACTATGCTGCCAGATACCACTTGTATCTGAGAGGACTATCCAGCAGCATGGTAAATTGGTCTACTGTGCCCTAATTGCCGCGCATGTGTAGATGGTGATGATTTACTGCACAGTAGATTAGTCTTCTATACAGTAAAGCATCTTGTGTAGACACGTCGTTTGTCTACAGCTCATTCTTATGTCATATACTGCATTTGAAATCTGGGCTATCGTCTTTCAAACACCTGAGTCACATGCCTAGCTTATTTTCTTTGATTGGCTACGTGCGACTCAGATTTGAGTTGCCAGCTCATGATTATGAATTAAAAAATAGCTTTTTGCAGACACTGTTCCCTCCTATGTTGACTTCAAAATCTGTCACTCCTATGAAAATTCCTGCTAGTACACTTCTTTGCTAAAGTATTCAGAGGAATCCAACACACTGTAATTAAATACATTTTAAAATCTAAATGAAGATTTTCATTGAATTTTTCACTTGATCCTACTCGATGGAACACCTCAAAACAGGGCTTCCTTCAGCTCAGGATGAATCAATGTACTGTATATGGTTTTCTTCCAGTATACACAGGACTCTACAAGTATTACACCTGCATCTATTCAACCACTCCACCTAAATCCAACCCCACCATGCAGTAGCTGGTTTGGAAACCATCTTGGCACTGCTGGATTGGAATGTCATGCTTCCTGAGAATCACTACCACAGTAAAGGTCATAAGGCATGGGTTATAGGGTATAGTGGGCCCTCCAAGGAGATGTTATCAAAAACCATGTGGTACTTAGTGGCACTTCAGTGCTATTTCTGATTAAAATATTTCACCTTCTGAGCATTTTTTAATGAAAAAATATTATTTTCCTCAGAAAACAGACACTTTCTTTTGGCGAAATAAAATAATTACAGACCTGTTTTATGTCAACAAAAAATGGTCCTAAATGAGATTAATAGTTAAAATGATATCATGCCATTATACAATACACAATGAACCCCCCCTAGAATACCATGCGGAGGTGTGTTCTGGTGACCCTCTCTTTAAAAGGATGCGACTGACAGAGGACAGATTTTACAATAGGTGGTGAAACTTTCCATTTGAAAGAGAGAATAAAGAAAATGCTGGAACTGTTTTACCATAGAGAAAAAAAAAACCCAGAGGAAAATGAAGGGTGTACAGAAGTTAGATGGGGCACTTCACTAGAAACAAAGGGGAAATCAGTGAAACTGTAAGGCAGCAACTTCATTGCAGAATTGTTGAAAGGTGACGTGTTGTTTTTTTTTTTTACTAAGTGCACTTCTAGCTCCTAGAGCTAATTGCCACAGGTTTTCATTGAGGCCAAGTGCTCTGCAGGACTTAAAAGAGGATTGGCTTGAATAGTGTGAATATCCAAAATTATAATCAGAAGGATTTAAAAAATAATCAATATAAGAAGCTTGGGAAGGAATGGAAAAAACCCTTCATTTTTCATGGACAAAAACCCAACCTCTGATTCCTAGGGGCAGAGGCAGATTAATTCACAAGCTTACAGGGCCCGGACCCAGGGGCCCCTGCCAATCAGGGGCCCCCTGGGGTGGCAGGGCAGCACAGCCCAGGTGGGTATCCTGGCTGTGGGCATCCAGGGCAGTCAGTGCATGCTTCCTTTCCTCCGGCCAGGCCAGGACCAGAGGCAGGCGTGGGGTTCCCTGCAGGTAGTGGTGGCTTCCCAGGGCCATCTGCTGCCAGGAGGCCCCATGGACAGCCCCACTTCCACTCCTGCTTCCTGCCATCCGTGGGCAGTCGCAGGCACCAGCACCATGGGATAGCCCTGCTCCGCCTGGGCCAGCAGAGGGGCAGGCAGGCAGCTGGGATGAAGCTCTTGCCCCCCGGCCCATCCAGTGGTGCTGGGAGACCACAGGTCTGGCTGCGTGACACCCACTGGGCAGAGGGGCCAGGGCTGCCTTCACCTCAGTGGCACTTGCGCCACCTGGCTAGCCCCAGACGTGCTGAGGAGGCCAAGTGGGTCCAGCCACGGCTTCCTGGCAGATGCAAAGGGAACCTGCCTTCACCTGGTGGGGGGCCTCCAATTTTCTGTTTGTCCAGGGCCCCAATAAATCTTAATGTGCCACTGCCTGGGGGTTAGGAGGGAACTTTTCCTGGTGGCATATCACTCTTTATGTACCCACTGATAGGTTCATATACTTTCTTGTGAAGCAGCTGGTGCTGGTCACTATCAGAAACAGGAGACAAGACTAGATGAAGCTGGGGTCTGATTGACCTGGTCAGCTCCCATCTTCCTATGGGTTTTGCTTTTAAGTCACAACCAAGAGCATCTGGTGGGATTGAGACATTAGGGTTCTCCCCATATGTGGTAGCAGTTTCTGGCGCAGCTGTCAGCTGTGTCCTACCTCTGCTGTTTCCCTGGGAAAGGAGTGTATTGTTAAACACTCTCAGTCTGAAGTCTATCTGTCATTGTGATTCTTGTTCCCAACTGGCACAAGGCTTGTGGTCTGGCTGGCCTGCCTTAGAGATATTGGCTGCTGAATTTATCTCTTCCCGACATATTTTGTGGTTGGCGTCTATCTCAGTGCAGAAGCTCAAGGAGCACATTTGAGGACCATCCAAGAGCAAGCAACAGCAAGAACCCACATAGTTCTGTTCAGGAGCGTGGGAGGTGAGGGGGGCTTGCTTTAAAGTGGCTGCCAAAGCCAACTACCATAACTTTTGTTTTTCTTCTCCCTTCTTTCCAGTAGAGAAAGGCTGCCTCATTGTGAGGCTATGGGGTTTTTCCTACTCCCTAGTTATGTGCCATCTTTGCTGTGTTGTTTCTTGACTAGGCTAGCATCCTCTGAAGCTCTCGAGCATAGGACCCTACCCACTATTAGATGGGTACTAAGGAGTGATGCCAGCCCCTCTTAGGGACCAGGACACAGCAGGCCTTGGGATTAACAGTTGTGCTTGGCCCTGTGACTTGTGGCGGATATCTAAAACCTACACTATCTGACAATACCTGAGAACTAGTCATTTAAGGGAGGACCTCAATGGATGGTGTGACCTTATGCACAAGCATGGGGATATTTATGTCTGGCTCTACAGGTGGACAAGCTGTACATTTTTGAAAAGGTGGAGCTATCTAATTTGTTTGGGAGAACACTATCTCTTTTTTTGCTGTCAGTGAGACATACATGCTGTGGGCCAGAGCATGGATCCGTGCGGGAATATGTTTTGAGTAACAGGACCTCATAAGCAGTGCCGGTCACTTCCATGTAGAGGAATGCTTTTACGGTGATCCACATCTGAACTCATGGGGTTGTGGATGAGGCTGTTGCTCCCCAGCCCAAGCTGCTGCTGACAGTGGATATTTCCCATTGCAGTCTAGTACTTTCATTGAACATATTGACTTGGAGTGAAAAGCCAGTGCAGTAGGCCCTGCTCTGAGAATTAGTCACATCCCTTTTCTGTATCACTTTTCTGGCTGCTCTTCTGCTTAGGTCTGTGACTGATAGGATACAGTACGTATCCTGACCCAAGCCACATTTGCTTTTCTTATAACTTCTTTTTGATCCATGTGCATTCTCCTCATCATACAACAACCATCACAGAGACTGTGCTTGGCCAGTGGCAGAATGCAACCATCCAACAGCAATGCAAGAAGAGGACAAGATCCTGCCACAGGTGATCAAGCAGTACCCTGGGGGTTGAAACTCAGCTGGTGTCAGGCCTCTGCAACAGTCGAGAGTAGAGGGTGATTTTTGGAAACTGTGCTGCCTGCCTGTCACTTTGAAAATGCTGAGTAGCCCTTTCTAAAGTCCCTGGTTCCCTGACACCTGTTTGTTCTCAGCATGATCTGCGCTGTGCATGAAGAGAGGCACCAGAGGTATCCAAAATCACACAGCACAGGGGGCTTATGGGCACATTTATAGAAAGTGAGTGACTGCACTTTACTTTGGAAGCTAGTGCCCTACCTTAAATATTTCTGCAACCCCCCCCCCCCTACTCATTACCATAGTAAACATGCTATTTAATATATTTAGCCTACCCCATGTAGTGAAAGGCAGGGAAGAGCTACTTATCTCCATTTACAGGCCAGGAACTGAGGCTCTCTAAGTGTCTTGCCTAAGGTCACACAGGAAGTTTGTGGATATGAATTTTACCCAGGCCCCCAAGGCCTAAGCTGATAGCCTAACCACTAGATTTTCCTTTCCTTTGTACAAAAGTGGATCATTCAAGTGCAGGAGTGGCTGAAGGAAGGATCTCTGTGTCCAGGACAAAAAATAATGTGCTTAAATTACAAGAAGGCATATGTAGGTTATTTATTAGGAGGAACTGTATAACTCTGAGGATAGCTGAATGCAGGAACAAGTTAACTAGAAAGGTTGTAGAATTTCCATCCTTGGAAGTTCTTAAGAGTAGGTGAGACAAATATCTGCCTGGGGTGGTTCAGACAGATACGATCCTCTCTAGAGCTTGGACTTGGGCTCCTGAGGTGCCTCTCAGCCCCTATGACTCTATAATCCTCTTTGAGACCAGCTACCAGTGTTATATATCATGCTGAAATTACTCTTAGCAGTACAGAAGCAGTTATATTTGTGGAACTGAAGTTGTTTTGCAACTCCCCTGAAAAGTGCCCAGGCCAACAATGAGGAGGAGGACCACACCATTCCAGACACCGTGTGGTGGGCACTCCTATAGGGCTATGCTATTACTAAATGTCAGTAAGGCAGCATTACCTGCCCCTGTCTTCTTTTCCATGTTTTCCCTTGCTTATCCTTGGCTTTGGAGCCTTTCCTATCTTTTGTATAGCAGCAGCCCCAGTGACTGCAAGCTGTTTCATTCTGCCTGTTAGCAGTGTAAGGTCACACTAATTGCTCTGCTGACTGGGGTATAGCTTCTTAAACTGCACTCCTCCTTGTCATGGCAGGAGGCAGGTGTCTGTAGCTGGCAGCTCTTGACCTGATCAATGTCCTTGCATGTGGTATCCTGCCTAGTCTATGGTAGAATTCATCCCCTGTGTATCAGTTTGCTAAGACACCGTGCCCCGTTCATCATAGGGATAAAGAATAGGTTATTTTTTAGTTCAGTCCAGTTTTAAATGATGTTTGGGATTTAGCTCCCTCCTTTCACACTTCAATGAATTGCTTTAGTGATGTCTACCAAATTCTGGGAAAGAATTTCCAGCCATTCCAACCTTTATATGCTACTCTGGCAATGTATTGGCAATGTCAAGATGCCTCAAGGTACAGAGGAGAATTTCCTCCAAACAGGAGGAATGGCATAATCAGACCTACACAGCTCAGCTTGAAAGACCTGGTACAATAGAGTCTAGACCATGAGTGACAAACCAAGAGGCAGGTCCCAGGAGACTGCTATGAATTAAAGCAACTTATGGCACTGTGGGTCCTTTCACATCTACAGGATTCAGCATTGGTCAAACATTAGAAAGGTGCCTGCCTTCTTCATAAGCCTAACCTGATGGCTTGCCTGTGAAAGCTCATGTGTTGGTCAGTGCTGGTAGAACTGAGCAAACTGAGTTGGCTTGAGTTTTTCAGCTGCTTGTACCTCAATGTAGTGTGTCTGCTGTGCATGGCCAGCACTTGTTAAAATGGGCAGTTAGGAACCTGCCAAATTGCAGCCCCCAGTTCTGGCTGCGTGCTGGGTAAAGTGAAAGGCAACATGCAAGAGTGCAGTATGGGCATCAGGCAATGGCTTTCAGGAGAGGAATAAGAGACAGGGGTGATGTGTAGGGGGTGCACGCAAGTGCACATGCAACCCCTGAGCATGGCGGTGCACCCCCTACAAAAAGGTGCCGCCTGGTGGTGATCGCCTCTCGCTACTCCACTGCTGACACCACCGGTGGCATCTGTGGGCGGTCCGTGATGCCCGCTGTCCACCGCCAACACTGCCGGCGGTGGTTGCAGGTGGTTGCCGACCCTTGGTCGGCGCTCGCCACTTCCCCCACCCCTGGTGCCAACAGCGCTTGCCACCAACGCGCTCCTGCCGCTGCCGTGCCCCCCCAGCTGCCGGGGGCATGCATCGTTGATGAGAGAAGATGCTAGTACTGGCCTTTTCCTTGATCTATGAAGATTATATCACTGCACATGATAGTACTTCTTGAGTTAGATGTTGATGCAGAGACCATTCTGAAAATGTCAAGGGGTGATTAACCTGGCAAACCTGGATGCAGCATAAACCATTCTGTATATCACAGGGGCACCGGATTATCATTTTGCTACAGTGAAATACAAACCCATTGCTTCAGCCTTGATAAACACCTTTCTGCTTGAAAATAATGTGATGATATGATTAAGTAAAATGATGTTATGACTGTAGTTTTGTCTCGCATGCAAGGTGCTTATAAATTGCCTTGTTCTGTTTTCAACATTTGGGTCAAAAGACTGAGCAAGGTCTGGACAGTCTTATAAGGGGACTAGAGGGAGGGAGTATTTTTGTATGTGCTTCTTACACTGTTCCTGTGCTATTGCTACTAATAAAGAACAGAGCTCTCACTCAGTGGATAGGCTACCTGCAAAATCAGAACTCTGAGGCAGATCAATGGAGCTATGTTGCTTTACACTGGCTGAGGGCCTCATCCTTTGACTATGATTCTGAGGAGTGGCCTGGAGATAGAAATGTAGGTCTAGATAGGAGCAAACAGAGAGCCAGTTGGGGAAATTTGGATGAAACATTTTTGTTGGTGTGTAGTGTTCAAAAGTAACAGCAAGGTACAGTGCATGGCTTGCTTCGGAATTTAAAGCCAAGGCGATCACAGTTCACATCAGGACTAGCGGGCAGGGGCAGGCTGAAGCACAGAGTATTTTTCCCCAGACCTGTAGCAAGATCCTGGCTTGTGTAAAATGGTGTTTTCTTCCCTTGAGCTATATTGATTTACACCAGCTGAGGATATAACTAGAGCTGTCTCGTCTCTTCCAGGCTCTTGTGTCACCATAACTAGGGACAGAAATTGCACATAAAAACTGGTTTAAACATGTACTAGAACAGAAGCTCAGTGCACATAAAGCAGTTTCAAAATGGCTGAAACTGGTTTAAGATACATCTGGTCGAATGTAGTATCATACTTAACTGATTTAGGTCAAACCAGTTTATGAAACTTCTGTCCCAGACCCCTTCCTGGTTCAAGTTAAATCACAGTCCCCCAGCATCCCAGTATGATTTGCAGCCCTGGGCTGGGCTGGGCTGGGCTGTGCTGTCTGCTCCAGAGAGCAGGGCTTCTCCACCTCAATGCTTTCTAGCTGGAGCAGTGAGGGCTGTCTGACAAAGGGGGTGGGGAGGGGCAAGCCCAACCCAGGGTGCAGCCCAGTCTGTGGGGAGGACTGCCCCACCCAGGCAAACCCTGGCTGGGATCTGGGGACAGGGAGAGGGGTTAAACACCCCTTCCCCCACTCCAACTTACTACTGGCTACAACTGTGGACTACAAATCCCAGAGGCACCTGGAAGCAAGAAGAAGAAGTGATGAGCAACCCTGCAGAGTCCTGCTGCTGCCATTGTGGACTGCAAATCCCAGAGACCTTGAGAGCAGCAGGAAGAGGAAGTGGATATGCAGCCAGAGAGCTGTGCTCTAGTGCCCCTGGCTTCTGGTCTGAGCTGCTGCAGGCATCTGGTTGCATTTCCTGAATCAAAGGTAAATCTCTGTTCACTTCTGTTTCTATTTAATTTGTGCAATTTAGACTAACCTGCAAAGACTGAATAGATTCAGCCTCAGGTTTTTTGACTGTCTGTAGTTAGCTCATTTTTTCATGATCCTGCTGCCTACCATTTCTTATTCTTCTTGCTATCACTTTCCGTTTGACAGCCTCTATATAAATAAAAAAGATATTCACTTTTTTGTAGTAGAACTCTCAGGGTCTGAACAGATGACATATTTAACGCCAGTGTAAATCTTTAAACTGGTATAAAAAAGGAGTTGGCAGGTGAGATACCAGTTCTGCCCTGGGGAAGCTCATTTAAAACAATTGTTGAATTAACCTTGATAGAATCAGGAGTAAAAGTACACTGGTTTAAGTATATACTAGTGTTGGTATCATCTGTCCTCTGTTTATCCTGGGATAGCTGTTTGCTCAAGGCAAGTAGGCTATTACCTCCTCTTCCATCGCCTAGTGGCAAGGTGCCATAATATCTGCTTATTGTGCATAGCTACTCCAGGATAGCTGCTCATCTTCCTGCTCTGGCTCCCAGTATAATTTATGTGAGTGTATAAACCTGGGGTAAGTTACACTGATATAAACACGTTTGTCCAAGCTCTCAGAGTCTTGAAATGCTAATCAATACCTATTGGCCAAGCAGTGTTCTTCAGCAGCAGTGTGGTAAGGAATCAATTACCCACATGAGAATAATGGCACCAACATGGAGAAAGGACACGGGCAAAGACAAGACAGTGGGTTGAAGTAAACTGAGTGGTATTGAGGCATTGTTATGGTCTGTCAATTGGAGTCTTACCTGTAGGGCTTGTGGGAAAAATGTGACACTTTAGCCTTTTCAAAACATCTCTTCATCTGGAAAATCCTCACAGGTTGTTCTGTGTAGGACATAAACTGACTATTCCTGAATGCTCACTTTTAGTTCGTGAGGCCTGGGGGTGATAACTAAATTCTTGACCATATGCTGACTTGCACAAGCACCTTTTGCCTTCCAAACCACCCCTTCCCCATTCCCCTCTGCAATCTCAGGTGAACATGTTATCCTTTACTCTCCCTCAGCATGGTGCTGGTGGTGCTGGGTGGCTGCAATGTTCTACCACTGGTGTGGGTGAGATAAATACTCACTGAGCCTCGAGCATGGGAGGTGTTAACAGCCTTATATAATATATTGAGTGGTATTTTGTTCCCATGCTCACTCAGCTTCAGACATTTGCATGGATGAGGTGCTGCTATGAGATGAAACATTATCTAATGACTGGAGCATGCATTCATTTTCCACTCATCCACACAGATGCCAGACATAATGCATTGGTTTCACTCTCAAAAATATAGGGTCAGAACCTCATCCGATCTAACATCACATAGGTCTTTTGACATCAACAAAGCCACCTGGTGCCAGCTGAGTATCTAGCACAAAGGTAGGTGAAATACGACCTGTGGGCTGGATCTGGCCTGCCAAATGATTTTATCAGGCCTGCGGCTGCTTCTCCAAAGGAGAATTGTATCTGGCCCGCAGCTGCCCTGAGTTTCAGTGCCTCTCACCCTTCTCCCTTCCACATGCCAGCTGGCTGCAGCAGCAGCCCTGCTGCCATTCGTAGACCAGACAGCTCGGCCCCTGTCAAGTCAAAGCTCAGTCGAGTTTCTCTGCACTGGCAGAGGAGAGGGCACAGGGGGAAGACGGCAAGGAGCCATGGCTCCTGCCCAACCCTGGTGCAGCTCCTGCCTGACCCCAAGTCCCCAGCATGCAGGTAGGTCAGGCAGGAGCTGTGCACCCATGTGGCCCAAAGCAGTGCATGAAAATAGAGCGTAGCACCAGCCCAGCCATGTGCTGGGCTGGAGAAGGTGCAGGGAAAAGGGAGGGAACAAAGGTTAGCTTCCTCTAACCTCTGTTCTCTCTGCCTTTAGATTGGGATGGGCCATTATTTGGGCTGGAGGGCCACTTAGGGAGCTTTGGTGAGCTGTTGCCAGGGGTGGGGGTGCCAACCTGTCCCACAACAGCTCACCCAAACTCCCCCTAAGGTTGTGTCCAGATGAATGCGGCTATGCAGTATGTGCATAGCCGCACCACATATTCAGGTGTTCTCTGCATTGCAAGATAGCAGGGCAGGGCGGGGATTGACCCTGGGAGATCCCAGGGTCAAAAAAAAAACAGCTAAAAAAAAAAGCAGGGCTGTGCACACAGGGACAGTGCATGCTGCCCAAAACTGGAGCATGGCCAGCCAGCCAGGCTCTGAGCAGCAGAATTGCCATGGCTTCAGAGCTGGGATGCCCCCAGGACCCCAGGTAAGGCCTCTGGGGCCAGCAACTGTGCTGGCCCCAGCCTCCCCCACCCCACCCGGGATAACCTGCCATGCACCAGAGGGCATGCAGCATAGGTGTTCCCTTGGAACAAGCAGCAGTGGAACAAGGTGTGCTTCTGCTTCCTGTCCCCAGGGAAACAAGTGTCCACACTCATGGGGATGCAGCTTAAGTGACCCTCTGGCCCAAATTATTGCCTACCCCTGATCTAGCCCCACTTTTTACATAGCTCAGCATCATTTAATTAATATTTGTGCAATTCCCTCTGGACTATGCAAAAAGAGATTTTTACATTTACGCTACCCATTCACTGTGCAGGTCAGTGGAGAAACTGCTCCATATGCCTTGTTTATTTGATCACCTGGCAAGCTCTTTGCTCTTTATTTAAAAGCACGTGACTTGCCCAAGGTCAACCAGTGGGCACGTGGCAAGGCCAGGAGCAAAGCCAAGCTCTCCTGACTCCCTTTCAGTTTCCTACCCATGCTGCTGCTCGCAGCAGAGCCATGCTTTGACCATGGGCAGCAGGCATTGAACCTTGAGGTCTAGTAATTAAAATGAAGGGAAAACTGATGGTGAAAAGACTAATTTAACCTTTAATTAAGAAGACTGTCTCAGTAGGGGATCAGAATGTTGCATTCGCTTGGGTGGTGGTTTATGAACCAGCAAATGTTTATTGATTATTATTATTCCCCGTATAAAGTCAGAGGGAGTCTAAGATCTACATTATAGTTAGGCATGAAATTGCAAGGCTTAAAACACTAAGCTACCCAGGAACAATTGACTGTTGTCTGTTTAGTCATGCTGATGTTGATTTGCACAGACAATAAAAAATAGCTCTGAAGTAAACCCCTACCTGGCAAGAGCATGCCCACCAGATGTCTTACATCCTGCTACCCTGTAAAATCCAGAAGTGCCGTGTACCTAAAAGCTTCTGTGGAAATGGTTTTAATCTTATAAACAGGAATCCTGAAGAGTCACGCTGTTAATCCTCAGCACCAATAAACAAGATGATTCACTCACTGACTTTCCGAGCGTACCAAGTAAATTGTTTCATTTCCTCCTATGCTGGTATGACCAGAGCAAAGAATTATTCACCATTGCTGATTTGGGGTGTTGGGCATTGGGGCCATGCAAATAAAGTAAAAGTTATTCTGCCAGAAGCTGCAGATGAGGCTAGGTTTTCCATACCCAGAATGGCACCCAGATTTCCCTGTGGAATCATCAAAATAAAAACCCAGATTTTCAAGTGCTCAGCCCCTGGGTGCATGTTGAAAGTGAGTACCTCTGGTTGGAAGTTTTCTAGTTAAACCAAGTCTTCCTGAAAAATGTCCATTCATGGAGCCCAAAATGTTTCGTTCAATTTGTCTCTGGTTCCACAAACTTCTGCTAATTCCAAGGCAGGGTTCCAAGGGAAACCTGTTTAGATGTCTGGCAGTTGTGTTCCAGAGCCAAAGACCCATGGTGCTTCTGCAGGTGCTCAGCAAAATTGACAAGAAGGTTAATTTCCCCAAGCATCTGCAGAGGCCAGGGAACTTCTGTTTCTCCAGAATATTAAAAAAAATGGTTTCACTCTCCAAAATATAGAGACAGAAGCTCAGCTGGGCTAAATCTGCAGAGCTCTTTTGATATCAGTGAAGCAACTGACACCAGCTGAGAATCTGGCCGGTTTTTTAATTTTTCACCATGATCTAATTAATTATTTTATTATTTTCTCAGGTCAAAATGGAGGGAGATTTTTACATGTATGCTGTATCTCTCAGGTAATTCCACTGTCCAAATTTACAGGTTTAATGTTCCTGGGTAAGGGGGTTATCCATAGAAATATTTTTAATTCTGCTAAGAATTATGCAGGTAAATCCCCTGGAGTAGAAAGCAATACACTGTTAGTAAGATGCAGGCGACCTCAAAAGCTTTACAAAAGGTCTCCTAAATGAAACAAGTCATATACAGTGTTATTGATTTGAACCATTGCTGTTGTTTAGTTTTGATATAAAGCACATTGCAAGATTCTTGGTACTTTATACAATTATAACATGCATACATCTAGAGAGACTACTTCTCCAGAATCATCCTTGGTCAGTGGCAACTGTTCAACAATAAGCAGTAATATTAAATAAACACCTTAGGACAGGAAGTCAAGCATATAGTATCCTACTAAATGCATGGGGGAGATTTAGACTGGTAGAAAGTAATTCCCCAAAATGCAATTGAGTTAAGATACTTCTTCTCTTCTAAAAAGTGCCAAACCCCTGCACTTCGTGCAATCCCTATTTTTGTTTCCATCAGGGGTTCCCATGCAAGAAATGATTTGATCTGATTGTGGTGCCATTCTGTATAGACAAATGTTCTTCCACTCAGACAAATGTGCTTAGAGGATGTGTGTGCGTGCGTGCATAAGAAGCCAGCATGATAGTGATGTGTAGGGATATGTGACACAGTGGCTAGCGAGGCGTACAGGAATCATCTACAACTGTTTATTCTAAATTGTTTTCTCCACCAATTTTTTCAACATTCTGCAGTGCCGCAAATGCAGAAATACTCAAAACAGTTTCAAAACCACTAGAAAAGGTCACATAAAGTTTACTCAGCCAGTTACTCATTTATTAATATGTTATCCTAATACAAGTTACAGGAAAATGAATCAACATATTTTTTATCTAGTCCTGTTGGCCGCCAGCATCATTCCACCAAGTGTGATGCACACTTTAACACTGTACTGTTTAGAACATAAGGCCACTTATAAATAAGAGAATAGCAGGGGGGAGGGAGGGAGAGCATTCAGTCCAAGTTCCAAATAATAAATAGACAAATAAATGATGCACCTTGTAATCAGAGAGAAAAAATATGCAGATTTCCTCACTCTCAGACATAGGAATTTAGTGAAATAATTCCAACTGAGCTTTGCCATTAAAACCCAGACAGAAGGCAGGGTATAGCTGCATCTTAAGAAATTCATTAAAAAACAGACAGCAGGTGTATCTACACGTGCACATTTACTACACAGTAACCAAAATTACTGCATAGTATGGGCACGCATCTACACGTGCATGCCCATACTACACAGTAAGTATGGTGACTTACGCCAACTTGAGCGTAAATTTGATGCATGCATCTTGCAGGTATCAAATTTACACCTGATTAGTTACTGTGCAGTAACCCATGTGTAGATGACTTACTGTGCAGTAACATTGTGTGTGCGGACTGACTTGGGACTAACTTCAGCACACAGAGTGTTAATGTGCTTTAATGCCTGCACGTGTAGACACTGGCCTATCCCCACTTACTGCAAGTAACTTACTGCACAGTAAATTTAAGCAGGCGTAAATGCACGTGTAGACATACCCATTGTTTAATAAAGGAAGGCACTAGCATTCATGGCAAGTTATGCTTTACACAGTGCTCAGGCCATTCATTAACAAGGCAAAGCCCAACAGCAAGCTTCTAACGATAACAGGTTAGAATGCTGAGACACAGTGGAACAGAACAAAATGTAATTGCAGACGGACATAACTCAGTGTAATGCTGAACCAGCAGAAAGCAACAATCCTCTTTCCTCTTGGCTGGCCCCACTGCAGACTCAAGAGCAGTCAGTCACCCTGTTGCTAGATCCACAATACCTTGTGTAGTTCCAGATGAAGGAAGGTCTTTTGTACTCAATGTGGATTTGTTTGCTGGAGCCGTTTCTAATTTTTTAGTTGTGTTTATATTTTAGTATTCAGAACCTAGACACTGTCTACTATTGGTGTGCTTCCTGTGACCTGGCAAAAAGGAGACTACGTTCTCCTCTGTGTAGGAAGAAAAGAGGTTGGCAGAGAAGTGGGCTTTTTGGAGAGATTACACTACAGTATAGGAGGGGGGGATCTTTCACTGGGCATACCAGATTCAGTGCAGTTGATGTGGGGATTTTCCTTAGACCTTAGCCTGGGTGCCCCCCAAAAATGTTTCTGATCTCACTTGTGGTGGGGAGTACCCCTCTGCTTATAGTGAGTTCTCAATCCTGCATCTTGCCTTGGGATGCAAACCCCTCCTTCCTGCCTTTGGAGAGACAATGAGTCACTCAGGACATCTTCCCAACACTGTTGACAGAAACGGCCACTCCCAAAACCAACATCAGCGTATCCAGCACAGATCAGGGGATCCCTTTCCTTGGCTCTTCCTCACATTCTTTGAAGGCAGGCTCATGGGACCATCCACTCAAGCCACTTCCCAGACCTCTCCCCCTAGCCTAGGATGGACTACGCTGGCTGTGTCCCTGCAGCAACCACTAACCATGCATCATTCCTACCACCATGCATTCCTTGGTTTTTTCAGGGAGCCTTGCCAGTGGAAGCTGGGGAGGATCTGACATGCCTGATTTCTCTGAGAGAGCCTTTGTCACCTCTGTGAGGCCATCCTGGGTACAGGAACGGATTGTGCTATTGCAGCAGTCTGAGGAAATATTCTGGTGGTACGGTGCCACATTCTCAGAAGGAATTCCCTGTTTTCCCCACTATCTGTGTGTGCAGATATGGTTATGCTCATCCCAATTGCATGCTGTCCTGGATGTGCACACTACTGGTTCATACTGGACAAATGTGGGAGTAGCTGCTCTGCTTTCAAAACACACTGGCAGGGAAATGCACTAGCCACACAGAAATCAGAAGGGGCAGGGAATGCTAGGTCTCTTTTGGAGTCTGCATGAGGGTCCCAGGCACCATCATTGGCTCTCTGCCCAGGTGCAGGGGCTCTCACTGAGACCTTGATCATCAGGGCTCAGTTAGCACATGCCAAAGGGTCCTTGGAAGGTCTAAGACCAATAGAGAGCAGGACTCCAAGGAGAGACTCTAGTCTAGTGTATAGAGCAGAGCCCTAGAGGGGTCATATCCCTGGCGCTGATCCAGTGCCTGAGTCAGAAGGAGAAAGCAAATGTGTCTTCTGTTTGGTTGGGTTTGAGAGAGACCCCAAAGAAATGTAATTTATATCAATGATCTCTCTGGGGCCAAGGAAAGATCAGGTGTAAAAGGGAGGGGGCAGCAGGTCACTGGGTCACGGGGCATGGGGAGAACAGTGCTGAACTCTTCAAGGGATGACTGTGATGACTAAGGGCCACAGCAGTCACCAGCACTGACTCTCCAGGATGATGACCATGTAATAGGATTGGGCCCTAGTTTGTGACAAAAACATGAGAACTATGCCGTCATCTCAAAACCTTTATTATACCTATGAGATATTTAAAAAGGGCAGTGTTTGGTCTGGTGAGATTTGTGGGGTAGGAGCAGAGGTGTGCTATGTGGGCTGGATGCTGAGCATGGACTTGTCCAGTGTGTTCAGGGTTTTAGTGGGGAGCTCTCCTGTTTGACTGGTGTGCCCTTTGGAACCTGGTGTCTTTCCTTAAAGGGAGGTCCAGTGGCTTAGGGACAGATGGAGGCAGAGGGTGGTCACCAACAACCTCCAGGAGCACAAGTCAGGAAAGGTAGACTTCGGGAGCTGTGGTTGGATTTTCTGCCCCACGGGCAGGAGGGGCACAGGGCTGGATCCTGCTCTGCTTTGCTGTCCATACAGGAGGAGTTGTCTGGTATGTTCATGCCAACAATACTGGAAGGGGGTCTGCTTGTCACAGACCAGGTGGTGACAGAAAGCTGGGTACTATGGTCCCCACTGCCCTGGGCATGGCTTCACAGCTTTTCAGGATCTTCCAGACCCCCTTCCTTCTTGTGTCCTTGTGACAAGGTATTTAGTAGAATTCACAGATTTGCTGGAACCTGACAGGCTGCAGCATGAGTGCTTCTGCTATCGCCTCAAGCTTGCAACCTCTGGGCTCTCAACTATGCGCCTTAGCATCCCTGCTACCCCAGCCACCTTCCAGTCCCCTGGAAGGCTACTGTGTCTGAGGGATGCTGTCCTCATGTTCCTGGCCTGCTGTCTCTGTCAGCACCACCTGCTGCTCCTGTGCATTGCCCCATAGGATGGCAGGGGCCTCCTCTTCCTGGTCATTTCTACAGGCTGTTTTATCATGGTCTCCCCTGCCTTCAGTGTCCTCTCTCCCAAGCTGGGGTACATCCCCAAGCAGATCCCCTTCACTATCTCCCCTGTGGACCACAGCTGTCACCTCAATGACTCCTCCACCTTCCTCCATGCTGGTGTCATCGTAAAAGAGGTGGGAGAAGTCCTCCACCTTGATCCGCTCTTGTTTCTGGGGGTCCCAACTGGCGATGGAGGACTCCATGGACTCAGACCTGGACCTGCAGAGAGAGCAAAGTGTGGGTCAGATAGAGCACTGTGTACAGGGGACGTCACCCCACTATTATGCAAGGCTTGATGTTGGGAGGGATGCAAGGAGAAATGGTTAGAGCCATGGGAGCAGGAGTCAGAATCCCTGGAGTGTATTCCTAGCTGTGAGTGGAAGGATTAATGGACAATATTCCTTATGCTTCTCTGCCCATAAAAGGAAATATTCAGATGCTGAAATCAAGATAATCAAAAGAAGCTGCTGTACCTGTTCTTGATAAATACCTATGTTCTGGAAATCTCATTGAACTCTGAATTTGGGTCATAAACATCCTCCAGAGTGATGGAACCCCAGCTCAGGACAGAGAATAGACTAGATGAGATGAAGGGTTAGTCTACAGACTAAAGGAAGGCAGAGGAATCATAGAATCGTAGAAAATGAGATGAGAGACTAGAGATGGAATCAGGTATGTGATATGTTAGGACAAACAGTTGGAGCAAGTTAGATGTAACATTGGCCAGGTGGCTTGTAAAATAGGCAAGTGGAGATGAGAAGGATGGCAGGGATATGAATGGAAAGAGGGCACAGCGAGGCATATACCTAGGAGAAATGGATCCATTTTCTTGAAGGCAGAAGGATTGGACATATGTTTGAGCAGGCTAACTAGACCACACACTAGTTCCTCTCATCCCTTGCTCCCCTAACCGTAGGCTGGTGAGTGAGGGTCCCCACGTCTTTCTCTTCTCTCCTCCCTTCCCTGTCAATCTAAACCTGACTGACTTTACCAGCTCTTCTTTTGCCGGAAGCAGCAGGTCAGGTTGCCCCAGAACGCCCTCCAGCATCCTTGCTTCTGTCTGTGCCTTGGCATTTTCCTGCTCTCTACAATTACTGGCCACGAAGATAGAGCTGCAGAGTGAACTGGGCTGGGTCCAACCCAAACCAGACTAGCAGCTGGGGACATCATTATCCCCTAGTTACCTTTTGCCAGGGCTTTGTGACAGTCATCCAAGCCAGCTGATAGCAGTGCACAGTCATTATGACATCAGTGTCCTTGACAGCCAATTACTTGGAGGGATCGCTCTGCATGCACTATGGGTAAATTAACTCACTGGGAGTAAAGACAGAACTACAGTTTGCGTGGGGTGCCAGTGGCATGAGAAACACAAGGCAACTTCTGTACTGGGTTTGGGGCCCCTGCACTACCCGTCCTTGCCGGCCAGAAGCAATGAGGGGGAGTTCTTGTTAGAAGAACATATGCTGACTATCCTGAAGCCTATTTCCGTAGCCTGGAACAAAGTGCATAGAAATCGCTATTTTTTTGGTGATGCTGTTGAAATTTGGAAGGAACTGAGTGAGAACTTAAAAAGAGAAATATGCAATGACAGAATTAAATCACATGCATTAAAAATACCCAAATGGATCAAGCACTTTTTCCAGCTCATTTTCTTGCCAGTATTCTCAATATCCGTGTCACAACCCAGTGATTTTGGTGCCTCGGCACGATGGAATTTTCTTGCCACATGAGAGCCTCTTGCACAGCGAGGGTTTTTGCTGCACAGAAGAACCTCGGTGCAAGAGAGTTCCCGCCAATTTGCAGGGTGCATTTCTTCTTTGCAGCACAGAAATGCACGGTGCAAAGAGTTCCCGTTATTCGAATGCAAATTTGTGTCCCGCTATTGGCTAGTTCTAAATTATTCCTACGTGGCGGCTATTATTTGGCTTGCTAGCCGTTTAAAATTTCGTGCGACTTCCGCCCAAGTCGAAGAACTTTGAGCACGCTGCAGAGTGCCTCTAAAGAGATCTGACTTGCGGCTGGCTGATCAATAGACTGATCACCTATCGATCCTTCTTCCTGTTGCCGAGCGCAATCCCAGATGTACCCTTTTTCCGCCGGCTTAAATTGCAGACAGATTAACTGGCTTGGGCCTCGCCAGCTGGAACAACTCACATAGTTGTTCAGACGACCAGACCATCTGCGTCGCAACTACAAGCGGTGTAAGTAAAAGTTTTTGCAACCATTAAACCTTGTCTGCCTCTCCATTCACCAGCCCGCCCTAACGAACGAGCAATTTCTAAATCACCTCCAGTCGGCTCTAGCCGTCCAAGACATGGCGACGAGGATGGGATCTAAGGGCACGGTGATGGAGATGAACCTGATCGGGTGCTGCCCCTGGCGCACCGGGACCCGCCGCGTAGAGAATGCAAACGATCTATGGGCGCATATC
>NW_005841836.1:179219-180019 GCF_000455745.1 Alligator sinensis
GAAGAAACCTTGGCCATGTGGTTAGGAAGATTAATAGTGGAATTTGGATCTGACACTCTAGACAAAGAAGAAGCGAGTGCCCTGACCCGACAAGCGGCATGGAGCGGAGGGCATGCTACCGATTTGAACGTGGTCACGGACAGTGCCCACTGGCCCATCCCACTCCCGGCGCTCGTGGTGGGACAGGTAACCCACAAATTCCACACTTGGCATGAGGGTCGCCCGCAGAAGTCTACTGCAGAACAACTCCTCCTGACTATAGTTGGAGAATCGTATCTCTCATGGAGCCCGAGAACGAATCCAATGGGACTAACAGCTGTCCAATGTAAAGAGAGATGGGCTCATCACCACCTATCGGACCCCGGGGCAATTCCAACGCCCCTGGAAGCTATAGATGCCTGTGTGGAGGTATACAGAGGAGCAAATGCCGTTACACTCCGACTTTTTTTGAACCCGATGGCAGGTCAACCAGTGGGAAATCTTTTAGGCCATCTCCCACGACTGCAGACAGTCATGAAGCAAGGTGAAGAAGCTTCTAATGCCATAAGGGATCGACCTTCAGCATACCCAGCTGAAACACTGAGACCTAGGCGACAAGGGTATACCCCTCGGCGAGAGCCATGGGGGTCACCTCCAAGAACCCCAAAGGAAAGAACCCTGAAGGAAAGAAATATGTTCGGATTTCTTCTCGCCCGCTCCGGACTTACAAAGACTCAGTTGCGAATTTTGGGAGAAAGGGCCCAGACTCGTATGGCCAAAGCATTGGGATTTAATTTCGAAGACCCGCCAAAAAACGAATA
>NW_005841836.1:183916-185455 GCF_000455745.1 Alligator sinensis
CCTTTTCCCGCCGGCTTAAATTGCGGACGGATTAACTGGCTTGGGCTTCGCCAGCTGGAACAACTCACATAGTTGTTCGGACGACCGGACCATCTGCGTCGCAACTACAAGCAGCGTAAGTAAAAGTTTTTGCAACCATTAAACCTTGTCTGCCTCTCCATTCACCAGCCCGCCCTAATGAACGAGCAATTTCTAAATCACCTCCAGTCGGCTCTGGCCGTCCGAGACAATCTGGTACCAGGGTCAATCCTTAACTGCAGAAGAAGAGGAGTTGGCTATGACATGGGCATCCAGGAATCATCCCTCCATAATACCAACTACAGTAAATTTCAGGGCTAAGAGTGAACCATTCAAGAAATATGTTTGCTGATGAAGTTTTAAAGAAAGTCACACTAGTGAACTGGTGGAAGTCACTTAAGCACCTGGATCGATCAGAGACTATTGAAGTGATAATCCATCTTTTAACTGCAGTAGCTTCTTCTACAGGTGTAGAAAGAATATTTTCTTCCTTTGGACTAATTCATTCTAAATTGAGAAAGAGCTTGGGAACTGAAAAAGCAGGAAAGCTTGTCGTTCCAGTTTATGAATACACGGGAAGGGGAAGGGGAAGCCTGAGTTTTCTGCATAACCCAGTATTTTAAAATAGTTAAAAATTCAAAAATACATGTGCTTGTTTTGTTAAAATAATTATACGTGTTTGTTGTTGAAGAAAAATATCCAACATACTTAAGATTGTTGTTCTAGTTAAATAAAACAATTTAAAGGTCATAATTCAGTTTCCTGATGCAGCTGCAAGATTAACCTGAAAAATATCAAAATAAATCATTGCTTTAAAATGTATAGGGTGTTCCTTTTAAAAATGAAACCTACATCTGTCTCTGAGTTGTGAATAATATGTATTATGGTTATATCAAACAACAAGAATGCACTTTTGGTAGAAAACAATGATTAAATCAAGGCTTCCTGACCAGTGGTTTGAATCATGATTTAAATCAATTTTATTTAAATCAAATCTAAAGGTTCAGCTTTAGGGGTTTTACACCATTTCTCAAATTTAGCTTTGGCCATCACACAGAAACCTGGAAAAATAAATTTTAATTGGATATTCTAACATGAACAAACTGCCCCACCTGAGAACAAATGTTAAACTAAAAAGTGGAAACAGGGAGAGATCACCAAAGACGAGTATACCTCCTCTGCTCGTGCTTGTAGGGAGGCAGTTAGACAGGCCAAAGCTACCATGGAGCTGAGGATGGCATCCCAAGTAAAGGACAACAAGAAATTGTTTTTTAGATATATAGGGAGTAAAAGGAAGGCCCAGGGAGGAATAGGACCCCTGCTAAATGGGCAGAAGCAATTGGTGACGGACAGAGGGGACAAGGCTGAATTCCTCAACGAGTTCTTTGCCTCAGTGTTCCTAAGCGAGGGGCACGACAAGTCTCTCACTGGGGTTGTAGAGAGGCAGCAGCAAGGCGCCACACTTCCATGCGTAGACCCCGAGATGGTGCAGAGTCACTTGGAAGAACTGGATGCCTTTAA
>NW_005841836.1:185589-186044 GCF_000455745.1 Alligator sinensis
TGGTCCCCATTTTCAAGAAGGGGAGGAAGGAGGACCCGGGCAACTATAGGCCAGTCAGTCTCACCTCCATCCTTGGCAATGTCTTTGAAAAAATTATCAAGGCTCACATTTGCGAGAGCCCGGCAGGACAAATTATGCTGAGGGGAAACCAGCACGGGTTCGTGGCAGGCAGATCGTGCCTGACCAATCTAGTCTCTTTTTATGACCAGGTTACAAAATGCCTGGACACAGGAGGAGGGGTGGATGTCGTATACTTAGACTTCAGGAAGGCCTTCGATACGGTATCCCACCCCATACAGGTGAACAAGTTTCAGAGGCTGTGACTTGGATGACTACACAGTACAGTGGGTGGCAAATTGGCTAGAGGGTCGTACCCAAAGAGTCGTGGTGGATGGGTCGGTTTCAACCTGGAAGGGTGTGGGCAGTGGGGTCCCACAGGGTTCGGTCCTTGGACC
>NW_005841836.1:186790-197853 GCF_000455745.1 Alligator sinensis
TCCTGCCTATGCAGGGGGTCGGACTCGATGATCTATTGAGGTCCCTTCCGACCCTAACATCTGTGAATCTATGAATCTATGAATCTATAAGCAAGGTGTATTACAAGGGGAAAGGGAAGCAAACATACACCTTCCATAACTATTAACCCCTAACTATTTTTCAGAAGAGATCTCAGTCACAGTCACCAGCAAAACTCCTACCTATTCCAGTCAGTCGGAATGGGAGTCTCACCCAGAAGTGCCATCCAGGATCTCTGCCACCTATGCCAGTCAAAGTAGCAAGTTCTGGGTAAGGAGGCTCACCCCAGATGCCTTGTTGCTCCCTGCTGCCAGGATCCAAATTATAGGGGAGCTCAGGGGGGCTGAGCCCCCCCAAAAGATGAGCACCCCCCTGTGTGCCTGTCAAAACCCGTTCCCCACCCCCAACAGCCTGGAGACCATGTGCCACCACACACAACCCTTGACCCACCCCGCGACTTTCTAAGCAGCCCAGGTGGCGGCAGCTCTTTCCAGCTGCTACCGCTGCTAGCCCCAGCCCTGCGGTACTGGTGGGGACCTGTACACACAGCCCTGACCCCAGCCAATTTGTTTTGCAGACCTCCCCCCAAGAGTCGAAGTTTAATTTGAACCCCAGTTGCTGCTCTGCTCTGGGGACACTACCCCCTACACCAGCCAAAGTAGCAAGTACTAGGTAGGGAGACCTGCTCTGGAGTTGCTGCCACTCTGATGCTGGGGGGGTCCTGCCAGGATGCGGTGCTAGGGACAGCTGCTCTGATGGCTGGGGAGCAGTACTTTGGTTGCTGCCTCCAGGGGTCTCTACCATTCCCCTGCTCCACCAGGGTCTCCCTTGCACCTTCTTTCTTCTCAAGGTGCCTATGAAACTGTCTTTCAGACTTGAAGAAGAAACTCAAGGAATTTCAGCTTTTAGCAATGGCGAGTGTCAGGTTTCTCTCTGAATGTCCTATACTGTAGGGACTAGTACTCACGAGCACTTCTCCTTGAGGAGTTGATAAGCCACAAGGCTATCCAGGGAATGATTTTTCTTCTTGTAAAGAAATCAGCTTCTTTTAAATGTGTCACCCTCCAACAATTACATAACTGCAACTTTGTTTGCCATGTACAGTCCAAAGTAAGTATAATGGCCCATTATTTCAATATTTCTTCTTGTCCACCACTCTTCTAACAGTAAAAGAATAAAAAAAGAACAACTTTATTTATACTTCTCTTGATTTTAGGTCTGTTGCTGCACTTTCCATCCACTGCAATATACCAAAAAGCATAGTCTTAATTATTCTTAAAAAATAAAAGACGGTCTTTCTGTTTCCATTTGCCTTTAGCTTTACTTCCCTCATCCTATCCAGGGAATAATACCCATCTAGAATCCTCCCTAGTGCACGCGCATGCATGCATGCACGCACGCGCGCGTGCGCGCACACACACACACACACACTCACACACACACTGATTTTGCCCTAAGACTGAGGGCCACCCCACTGCAGACTTCTGCACAGCCTAAAGCAGGGGTGGACAAAATGGTTCCAGCTGGTGGCCGGACTCCATAGGGCTGGGATCTTATGATGGTAACAGCATGGTCCAGAGTTGGGGCAGGGCCACAGTCTGCTGCCTGCCCGGCCCTGCCTGAGGCATGCAGGCTGCAGATCACAGTTCTGCTTCGGCTCTGGACCGTGCTGTCACCACCGCAGGATCCTGACCCCAGAGCAGCTCCCCACTCAGCCACGCACCCTGCCAGTGCTGCTGGGGCCGGTCTCAATGGAAACCCTGGTCCTGCACTATCAATGACCCAGCGTCTGCTGGGGTCTCCATGGACAAGGGCTGCTGGGAAATGGAGTCCACCACAGGCCCAGTCTGGTCTGCAGGCCAGACTTTTTCGCCCTTAGCCTATAGTGAGTGTTGACCTTTTAATGGCCTTTGTATAACTTGGCATCAACAAAATTTATGTGCCTACAATTTGAAAGGGACAGCTGGTGGCCACAAAATCTGATCCATCTGCCCTTTATAGCTGTGCACTTTAACCTCAAACAGCATAACCCTTGCCCACAAACAGTGAAAACAGATGCAAGCCCCTCAAACTTGTATATTAACGAGGGTATACAGATAAGGAATACACAAAGCTGCCCTTATAGAACAGAAGCAGAGTCAAACATGTAGAACAAAAGCAGGTTTACAGGACAATTAACAGCTCTCAAAGTGGTGTAATCCCAGGTCAGATTAGAGTAGCTATCAAGTGAAAGAGCAATAAGTATGTGAGCAGAGGAAGAGTTAATTTAGACATTAAAGAAATACAGAGGAACTACTGAATGGAATGAAGATGGAATTAGATGTGTGATGAGATGGATGGAGCAGGTGTAACAATGGCTGGGTGGCTGGTATAATAGGCAGGTGGAAGAGAGCCAGGGCTGGAGGGAAGGGCGGATGGGGTACAGAATGTGGCATATGGCTAGGAGAAATGAATCCTTTTGTTTGATGCTGGAGGGCCACTCCTTCTGTAGTAGGCAGGTCCCCCTGCGCCATCCATAATTGCTTGCCAAAAGGAGTAAGAGGAAATTCTTGTTTGGAAGGAGACGTGGGGGTAGGCAGCACATAGGCTTATCCATTTTCTCTGTTTTTCCCTGACCAATAAAGGAGGAGGGAAAGGTTTTTCTGCCTGTGTCCTTGCAGAGAGCTCCATGTGGTAGTGATTTCCACAGATTCAAACAAATCATTTCCTTTATCTGGGTTTGTCCTCCTCTCAAGCATTGCCCCCTAGCCCCTGTGTTAATTGGGAAAGGCCCAGACTGATCCCCACCTGGTCTGATTCTGTAGCTGTGGCCTGTGGGGCTCTGCTGGGCTGTCCCCCATGTCCAGTACCCAGGGTGCATCTTCATCAGCCTCAACTCAGCCAGGCATCTCCAGGCTATGACACTCTCCTCACCTCTGGCCCTTGGGCAGGGAGCTCCATTGCAGCTGTGAAGACTGGCCTTGAGGACCCAGGTGTAGTGGTGGGACAGCTGCAGCTCCCTGTCTACCAGGAGGATGTTCCTGGGTAGATGTTGGCTCTACAGCCCTTGGGGAAAGCCCTGGGAGGTTACCCTGCTCTTCCCCACTGGGAGCAAGTTGCCCCAGGGCAATACAGTGGAACACTGCAGGCCCCACCCTTGAGCCTCTCTTTGCAGCTCACTGGCTCCTTCCAGGGTTCTGAAACTCCCCCTGTCCTGGACTCCCCTCTCCCCACACCCCTGGACTCAGGCCCCTTCACAATTGCCTGCTTTCTATTTCTGGCCAGCATAATTAATGAGGGAGGACCAGCATTGCACACAGGCTCAAGCATGGAACAGACAGGACACTGGGACCTGCTGCAGCTCCTTTGATGCCCGGCCCTACCCTGTGCTGCAGCCCATGGAGAAAGCTCTGGGAGGCTTCCCTGCTCCTTCCATCCTGGAGGAAGATGCCTCTTGGCAGCACAGCAGAATCAAACCAGGTCTGTGCAAGAAGCCTCTACTCTTCCCCTGTCCACTGGCTCCTTCAGGCATCTGTCCTGGTTTAGTTTCCAGCTGTGTCTTCTCACCTTACTCTCAGGCCAGACTCTCCTGTTCTCCATGCCCTGCTGACAACTTTGCTCTCCCATGAGGTTCCTGTTCCTGGCCCCTGATCTCTGCCCTCCAGCTAACTCTGTGCACATTTCCTACTATTCAAGGCCTGACTACTTTTCCTGCACCTTCCCTCCTGGACATTGCTCTGGAGGCTTCACTGCTGTCTAACCTTACATCTTCAGCCTCTTCCCTATGAGATTGGGCAACTTCTCCCAGAAGCTCCCTGCCTCATCTCTCCTGTTCACCCCAGTGAGTACCCTGACTAGGCTGTAGCCCCCATACACATAGTAGGTGACCAACAGAAGCTGGGAAGTCACCTGTCCACAGGAGCTGGAGGAAGCTGAATGGAGAGTGCAGTAGGGGCCTAGGCAGCACCAATGCCTCTTGTACCTAGCTAAAAGGTCTCTTGTTGAGAGCTTGAGTAGCAGGGTTCAGTTGACACAAGCCAAAGGGCCCTAGAAAAGCCTGGACTAACAGACAGCAAGGTCTCGGGGGAGATGCCTGTCTATGCAGCACTTGGGGCATCTATATACATGCTCCAGGGTGGAGAGGGGGGCACTTTAAAGCAGCTCTGAGAGCCGTTTCATGACACTGCTCCTCCCCCCTGGGGGATGTTGACGTCTTTTAAAAAGATTGGTCTGCGTCAAGTAATGCCTGTTGCTGGTTGGGACTTAGTGTTGAGGTCATAAAGGTTACAAAAAGGGACACTCCATCTTGGGGAAAGGGGACATTTTTGGGATACTGAAACAAGCAAAAGGCCTCCAAAGCTCTATCAGTCACTGGATAAACATGTAAGTATCTCACTTGAAATTTAGCCAGTAATTTAGGATTAAGTGAACTAGAAGCATATCAAAAGGGCCAACAAGCCCATTCTGTTTTGTTCAAGGCGTTGTTTTTCTGATACTCTTCTATCTTGTACTTCTTCCCCATTCCCCCTCTCTCAAATTAATAAAAACTATCTGTTACAGCACACCTAGCTGTGAATGCTTGAGAGTAGGGACAGGCCTTTATGCTCCTAGTAGAGCTTGGTGGAGTATCGCCTGAAAGCCTGGAGCCACCCAGGAGGTTATAAGAAGTACCCAGAAATACTAGCAGTGGGCAAAGCACCCCCAAAGTCAGCAAGGTCTGTGTATCCCAGGTGGCACAGAGCCCTAATGGAAACCAAGGTCCGAGTGGTGGCAGTGATTACCCCAGGCTCGTGGGTGTGCTCCAGGAAGGGGGTCAGCCATATGTGGGCACCCCAGAGGAGACACTCGAAGCGCAGTTTTGGTTGGGCACAGTGAGACGGATGACTTGGCGTAGTAGCACCCTCCCTACTGGCCCGCCACCGTCTCATACACCATGGCAACTACCTTGCCTGGGATGCAGCTCCCCTGCCACACAACCAGAGTCTGAGAAGACCTGGGGGAGTCCTCCACAGCAGGAAGTGGCAGAGTAGAGACTGCAGCTGTGGCTCAGATGACCCCTTTGGGAGAGTCTCTCACTGAGAGCTTGAGCAACAGGACTCAACTCACTTCAGTCACAGGATTCCACAAAGGCCTGGACCAACAGACAGAAAGGCCACAGGGAGAGACCCTAGCATATGGACCACAGTGTGCTAGAGCATCTAAAACCAAAGCTGAGTGGGAAGGAGGTGGTGAAGGTACCTTTAGTTTTTTGAGCCTGAGATAAGCCTGAGAGATATGTAGTTTCTTCCAGTTGGCACCTTGGGGGAGACAGGAGACCTTGTGTAAAAGTGAGGTGGCAGTATGCCTCTGGGTCCCAGGTGTGGGGTTGACAGCTCCAGGTACTTTAAGGACAATTGCATAGCGAGGGCCAATGAGGGTGGTATGAGTCCACAGTACTGCCTCTCCAGGACAATCCTCTTCTGACAGAATTGGGCTGGGGAATGACACAAACCCTGTAAACTGAGCTGGGTCTGAACCACAAACCTTTAAAAACCTGTAAAATTGTCAGTTCTTTGACTTGTGCTGTCATTGGGTAGGGTCTGTGTGCAGAGTTGGCATCTGCTCTCTGGCTGCTACATAAGGAGAGCTCTGTGACCCACTTAGCGCATCAGGGAGCCCAGTGGGAGGGAGGGTGAGGGGGGCGCAGAGGACTGCAGGCTGCTGAAAGAATACCAACCCCCAGTCATTACCCTGGATTGAGGATGCCACTGCAGCTGCCTTCCTGCTCTGAATGGGACAAAAGCATTGATTTAAATAAAGCAAGGGGATCCTTGGACTGTAGAGTGTTCCAGTGAAAATAGAACATATGTCACCCCATTCATTGTGGAAGAGGAGAGAGATGTCACTCATAGGGCAGTTATGATTTGATTATTATTTGTGACATCTGTGAGGCATGAGCATGGATAATAGGGAAGATGGAACCCACTTAATTATCCTTTAAGGCAGTGAGCATGGACAACTGTGTTTATGAGTGTGAGACAAGGCTTGGGGAGCCTTGGGGCAGCCTGTCTTTTTCTAAATACATCAAGGCATAGCAGACAAAGGGAAGGGCTGAGGGGGCTCCAGGGACATCATGGCCACCCCTGGGGTGGGGACCCTGTTACAAGCAGATATAACAGTAGCTGGGTGGCTGGGACATTAGGCAGATGGAGGAGAAATGGCTGGAGGTAAGGGTGGATGATGTGCGGAAGGAGACCTATCACTAGGAGAAATGGATCCTTTTGCTTGATGCCTGCACTAGGCCCCCTACAAAGGCATGCCAGAAGGAGTGCAAGAAAGCAGCACAGGGTGCTGGAGGGTCCATGTCCCAGACGCTGAAGCCATGCCAGAGCAGTAAGGTAAGCAACAAATGTGTGTAAGCAACAATAAGGAGGCAACAAATCTATGTTCGTTTGCTTAAGCTTGAAAGAGACCCCAGGTTTCTTCAAAGTGCCTTCGTAGGGCCAGGAAGAGACATGATGTAGAAATGAGGGGACAACAGGTCTTATGGTGCAGCACCATGGTGAAGGACCTGGAGGACACCACTGTGTCAAAATTCAGACCGTCTACAACACTAAGAATGAAAAGCCTGGAAGTCCCCAGGGGTGATGGGATGGGCGCTCCTGAGTACTTCACCATTTGCTCTCCCCAACACATTCTGTGGAGTCTGGGATCTTCTCCTATAAGGAAGGCTGGAAGCTCAAAATCTATGGAAAAAAACCCCAAAACACTTGGGCTAGGGACAGAAGTTACACATAAACTGCTTTAAGCCATCAGAAACTGGTTTAAACCTGTAACAGAACAGAAGTTCAGTGTACATTAAACCAGTTTCAAAATGGCTGAAACTGGTTTAAGATAAACTTGGTTGAAGGTAGTATCAGCCTTAACTGATTTGGGTCAAACCAGTTTATGAAACTTCTGTCCCAGACCTCTTCCTGATTCAAGTTAAATCACAGTCCCCCAGCATCCCAGCATGCTCTGCAACCCTAGGCTGGGCTGTCTGCTCCAGAGACCAGGGCTGGCCCCACCCCTTTGCTCCCTAGCTGGACCAGTGAGAGCTGACTGACAGGGGTGTGGTGGGGTGGCAAACCTGGCTGGGGATGCATCCCAGTCAGGGGTGGGGAAGGGGTACTACCCCCAAGCAAACCCTGTCTGGGGTCAGGGAAGGGGTTTAAACATCCCTTCCCCCACTGAAAGTTACTGCTGGCCTTAACTGTGGACTACAAATCCCAGAGGCACCTCAACACAAGAGGAAGTGATAAGCAACTCTGCAGAGTCCTGCTGCTGTAGTTCTGGACTGCAAATCCCAGAGACTTTGGGGGGAAGCAGGAGAAGGAAGTGAATACACAGGCAGAGCCATACTCTAGCACCCCCCAGCTTCTGGCCTGAGCCACTGCAGGCATGTGGCTGCATTTCCTGAATCAAAGGTAAGTGTCTGTTCGCTTCTTCTGTTCACAGCCACTAGAAGGAAATATTCAGGTGTTGCCATGGAGATGACCAGAAAACAGGTGGGGAAAAATTTTTGCCATGCTGCTGTGCAGATTTTAACATCAGAGGCAGTCTCTTTGACCTCCAGGAACCTATGGTCCAAATCACAGGAGTGTGATTCATCCTTTAGCCACTTCCACCTGCCCTTAGGCAGCATCCATATTGTGGAAGCTTCAACAGCCTTGGTGTTTGTGTGAGTAACAATCCCCAAAATGAAATAACACCTGGCCAGGTTAAGAGTTGGAGCTAAATGGTAAAGCAGTAGGCTTCTGCTGAGATGAGAGGCTAGCTTAGAGATAAGGGACAGCTGGAGTAATTAGAAGCTCTGTTAATGATAGGTGTGTAATAGTATGAGATGGACAGCTGGAAGAAGCTGACATATGCAAGGAGAGGGAGTGGCTAAAACTTGCAGATGGATGAGTGATTAGGAGGGACAGAGAGATGGGTAGAAGTGTGGAAGGATGGATGTTTGGGTATAGGCTGGCTCATACTGACTGGGAAATGGTTGCCTGTAAATTATGATATGTGCATGAAGATATGTTTAATTCTGTTAGGCTAGGGCATGCCTTAGCCCTCCCCACCTCTCACTTCTGGTATATCAGGTGCTTGAGACAGATTCCCCACCTGCCTCTTTTCTCCCCTCCAATCCTAGCCCAACCCAGAAGCTACCTCGTCCTCTCCTTCAAGCCTAAGTAGCAGGCGAGAGCATCCTGGAAGGAGCTCTAGTACCCTCTCTTCTGCTCACATTGTGGTATTGTGCCTTCTGTAAGCCACAAAGGCCCAGGGAAAGTGAGAGCTACTTCTGATTAAATCTGAACCAGAGTACCAGTGTTTGGCCATGTCCCCTGATAACTCTGCTCCAGGTCCTTGTGACACAGTAGCCCAGACCAACTGACACCTGTGCATGGCCACTGCATGGCCACGCTGTTTTGGGTGTCTCTCCAGGCTCTGGACCTTTTCTCACCTCAGGTCCTTGCACAGGGAACTCACTTATGGTCCCAAAGGGGTGGATCTCCCAAAGCAACTCAGAGCCCAGGACCCCACCTCATCTTTTGTAGAGTCTAGAAGCAGAAGGACAAGGCTCAGGTCAGTCCAAGCTCAGGCTTCCAAGGCTCAGATTTCCAAGCTTCTTTGGGAGCAATGGGATGTGTCTTCTGAAGTCTTCAGTAGTTGCTCTCGCTAGCACACCCTTTGGAGGCTGAGGTCATACTCTACAAGGGAGGTAGAAATTCAAGAGAAGACCCAGGAAGAACCCTAAAGGAAGGATAGGACCAATGGGCGCAAGTCACCAAATGAACAGAGAAGCAAGCAGGATTACAAATATAATGGGAGGATCTTTACTCTAAATCGATGAATGATGTGTCACCAGCCTCCCTGTCCAGATCAGTGGCCTGTGGTTTTTCAGCATCATCCCTTTTTCCCAAGCTCCCTTCTCCCCCAGCGTGGGTCATGTCTGTTATCATGTCCCCTTCATTCTCTGCTCTGTGGACCAAGGCTGCCACTTCAATGACCTTGCTGCTCTCCTGAATGCTGTCATCCTCATAGAAGAGGCAGGAGAAGTCATTTCCCCGTATTCTTTGTTGGTCCCAGAAGTCCCATTCACCAACTGAGAACTCCACAGAGTTTTCTGGAGACCTGAAGAGAGAGCAGAGGGATTAGATGGAGTTTTGTGTACAGGAGACAAGCCACCTGTACACAGACGGGGCCTAGGAGCCAGAACACCTGGGTGGCTTCAGGAGAGTGAACAAGCATCAGTTAGACCTGTGGGACTAAGACTGCGAATTCATATGGATCTCTGGATCAACTCTGCAGGAGAGAGTAACTCATCATATTCCTTATGTTTCAATGGCTTCTAAAGGAAGTATTCCCATTCTGTCATCAAAACAACCAGAAGAACAGATGGGAAAAAACCCTACCTTGCCACTGGATAGATTTTAACATCTGTGGCTGTCTCCCCTGACCCCCACGATTCTTTACTCCAAATCTCAGGAGTGTGAGTTATACTTCAGTTGCCTCCACCTACCCTTAAGAAACATCTGTATTGTGGAAGCCGCAATGGGCTCTGTGTTTGTGTCATTAACAACCCACACATTGAAGTAAACCCCTAGCAGAATAGCGTTGGGGCTAGATGGCAGAGCAACAGGGTTGTGCTGAGATGAGAGCCTATCTTGGAGATTAGGGAGAGGCAGAGGAACTAGAAACTGTGTTATTGGTGGAGTTAGACATGTGATAGGATGGGATGGACAACTGTCAGGTGACATAACCAAGGACAGGTCATAGCTTAAATAGGCAGGTATAGGAAAGAATAGGGAAGAAGAGACATAGGTAGAGGGATGGAAGAATTGTCAGGAACACACTGAGTGAGGAGTGCTTGCTTCCAAATTACAACAGGTGGATGGAGACAAGTTTTGGGTTTGTTAGACTACAGTGTGCCTTGGCCCTTCCCATCTCTGGCTTTTGGTATGTCAGGTGATGGAGGCAGACTCCCCACCTTCCTCTCTCCTCCCCTCCTCTCTCCTCCCTCCCATCCAATGCAGCCCCCATCCAGTACCTACTTCCTTTTCTTTTGGCCAAAGCAGCAAGTGAAGGCATCTCTGAAGGAGCTCCAGCTCCCTCCCTTCTGCCCACACTTTGGCATCCTGCCCTCTGACACCAGACACGGGTAAAGCAAGATCCACCTGGGGTGAAGTCTGAACCAGAGTGGCTCCATTTGGTGACCGTGTCCCCTAGTAACTCAGTTCCGGGGCCTTGTGACTCAGTAGCTCAGGCCAGCTGCCACCTTGGCATGGCCATTGTGACATCAGAGCCCCCAACAGCCAATCACGGGAAGAATTCCCTGTGAGTGAGTTGTGCACATAAAGCTCTTGGGTTTAAAGTAAGGGGGAACAGAGGTTTTCAGAAAGGTGTGTGGGGCTGTTGTCTGTGCCAGTGGCATAAAGAATGCAGGACACTTCTCCTGCTCTGCTGTGTGGTTATTTCCCAAATCCATGTTGTTTTCAGCTCACTCCAAGCTCTAGAGCTCCCCTCCCATAGATCTCTTTGGCTAATGTATTATTCAACCAAGTGCTAGGGTCAAAGTCTGGCACCCATCATAGATTTGTGATGCACCTGAGAGCTCTCCAGCACCATATGCAATCAAAGACCTAAGGCTGGAAGGAGGCTGCTTTGTTATCAAGTCCAATGCACTTCATTTCCCAGCACCCATTTACCCAAGGATTCGTTAAAATCTTCCTTCTACATCCTCACACACAACTGCTAGGCACAAAACCAGAAATACCAAGATCTCCCTCCAACATGCCCTGGGTAAAAGTCGAAGACAAGAGGGCACTGCCAATGTCCTGTCATGTCAATGGAAGAGAAGTAGTTGGTTAATATATGCTCAGAAGATCCTAGGATGAGGACATGTATCCATGCTATAGAGGAAGGCAGAAACCCCAATCGTCATTGCCAGTCTGATATAGGAAAAATCCCTTCCTTCCCCACAGTTGGTATTTGGTCTGACCCTGGACAAGAGAACCAGACTCTTCAGTCAGAATCTTCTGAGTTATCTCAGTATCAG
>NW_005841836.1:197893-211962 GCF_000455745.1 Alligator sinensis
AGCAGGAATATCAGTGTACCCTATAATCCCCCACCTCTAACTGTGACCATGTCCAGTGGCCTCAGAAGAAGGAGAAAACAGAACCCCAGAAGGTAATAACATTCATGAGCCGAAAGAATCCTTTTTTTTGGCCCCAAATCACAAGCAGAAGTCCTGAAACATGGTATTACTGGATAGCTTCCATTTTACAAGAGTTACCTCTCTACCCCAAGCCTGGGGAGTACAAACACATGGTTCTGCATATCACATACCCTAACTGTTGGGCCAAAACACCTTATTATCCCATAGCATTCCTTCCATAAATGTATCGAGTTCCATCTTGAACTTATTGAAGGTCTTTGCCCCTACTGCTTTCCTTGGAAGACCAATCCAAGCTGCTCTCTGATAGTTAGAAATCTTTTTGATTTCCAATCTAAATCTATTCATAGCCATTTTATAGCCCTTTGACCTGGTCCCAGTGTTGTTTCTCAGCCTAAAAAATTCTACCTCCCTAATATTCACTCCTCAAATGTACTTGTAACAAGTAATCCTATCGCCCTGTAATATTCGTATTGTTAAACTAAACAAGCTGGAGTCCTTTAATTTTCTCTCATAAGAAAAAGGCCCTATTCTTTTCACCAGCCATAGCTCTTTTTTGAACTTGTTCCAATTTAAGTTAATCTTTTTGAATATTATTGACCAGAACTTAATGTAGAGCTTCTAAACCAATGCCTTGCATATTGGTATTAGTATTTCCTTGGCTCTACTGGATTCCAAATAATACCCCCTCAGAATGAATTAGCCTTTTTCACAGCTGTATTGCACTGGAGTTTATGGTCATCCTACAATATACCAATATGCCCAGGTACCTCTTTTCCTCAGTTGTCTTCAGCATCTACCGCCCTATCTCGTACCTGAAGTCCTTGTTGTTAGCCTCTAAATGTGTGAATTTGTACTTCGTAGTCATAAACTTCATTCCACTTTTAATGATCCATTCCATGAGGTGGTCTAAATCTGGGCTGTTCAACTGATGGCCCATGGACCACATGTAGCCCACAAGGCATCATTTTGCAGCGCCTGGGTTCTCACCTGGCCACCACTCCTCTCACTGCTCTGATTGAAGCAGCATCTAGGCTCCCCAAGATCACCATCCCTTCTCTAACTTTTGTGTCCTGAACCACCTCCTGGGCAGAGTGAGGTGGTGCAGATCACAGCCTTCGAGGGATCTGGGGTATACAGCTGGTACTGTGGAGGGATGCGGGGGGAAGGGGAGGTTACCTACACATGGTGCAGGGAGGTGCAGCGTAGCAGAAGGGAGGATCCTCTATGTGTGGCACAATACGTTACAGTGTGGGGGGAAAGAGGGAGGCTATATGGTCTGTGTGTGTTACACAGTGGAGCACAGTGGGGTGGCAGGGGGAGAGTCCACATGCACACAATGGAGGAGCAAAGGAGGGGAATGGGAGGAGAATGGGTGGCATTGATACCTACACAGTTGGATGGGTCAGAAATTGGCTGATGGGGCGCACCCAGAGAGTGGTGGTGGACGACGGGTTGTATTCGACCTGGCAAGATGTGAGCAGTGGGGTCCCCCAGGGCTTGGTCCTGGGGCCTACACTGTTCAACATCTTCATCAGCGACTTGGATGAGGGAGTGGAAAACATGTTGTCCAAGTTTGCCGATGACACCAAGATGTGGGGAGAGGTAGGCACACTTGAAGGGAGAGAGAGGCTGCAATTAGATTTAGACAGACTACAGAAGTGGGCGGATGGTAATAGGATGGGCTTCAATGTGGGTAAGTGCAGGGTGCTGCACCTGGGGTGAAGGAATCCACAGCATACATATAAGCTGGGGAGCTCCCCGCTTGTGAGCACAGAGGCGGAAAGGGATCTTGGAGTCATTATCGACTCCAAGATGAACATGAGCCGCCAAAGCCAGACCGCAGCCAGCAAAGCCAACCACACCTTGTCGTGCATCCAAAGATGTATCTCAAGCTGGTCCAGAGAGGTGATACTCCCCCTCTATGCAACATTGGAGTACTGTGACATTGGAGTACTGCGTCCAGTTTTGGGCACCGCACTTTAAGAAGGATGTGGCCTGCCTTGAGAGGGTTCAGAGGAGGGCCACCTGCTTGGTTGGAGAGCAACAGGACAGGCCCTATGAGGAGAGGCTGAGGGACCTGAACCTGTTCAGCCTCAGCAAGTGGAGGCTGAGGGGGGATTTGTTGGCTGCCTACAAACTCATTAGGGGAGATCAGCAACAAATAGGAAAGGTCCTATTCCCCCCAGCAGCACCTGGGGTGACGAGGAACAATGGTCAGAAGCTGCTGGAGAAGAGGTTCAGGTTAGAGATTAGGAGGCACAATTTCACTGTTAGGGTGGCTAGGATCTGGAACCAACTTCCTAGCAAAGTGGTCCTCACTCCTACCTTGGGTAAATTCAAAAAGAGGTTGGATGAACACCTGTCTGGCGTCATGTGATCCCAGTGTGTGCTCCGGCCAGTGGCGGGGGGTCAGACTAGATGATCTATTTAGTTCCCTTCTGACCCCTAACTACTATGAAACTACTATGAGAAGGAGTGTCCACATGCAGGGCACAGTGGAGCAGAGTGGTGCAGGAAGAGGGAACACCACATGCAGTGCAGATGAATACAGTGGTGAGGTGAGGTGCATCCATGTGCATGGCCTGGGAGCCTGTGGTGCAGTGAGGGGGGAGGGGGTGCACCTGGGTGGTGTGTGGCCTGTAGGGCACATGGCATGTCTAGTGTGGCCCCTAGCTGCTTAAAAGCCCTGGTCTAAATCTTCCTGTATAATAATTTGGTCCTTTTCCCTATCAGCAATTGATGATCAGCTGAGACTTGCTGAGCAGCTGGGACTTTGCTTCTGAGGAAGAGTTGGGCAAGGTTGGGAGGTTGTTTGAAAGCCAGGATCAGAAGGATTGGTACCTCTGGCCTCCCATGATGCTCCTTCTCCAGGCCTCTGCTCTCTGACCCATTGGTAACTCTAGGATCTCGTTTTGCCCTTCTTCATGGCCTGTTTATGGACATGGCCCCTTCCTTCCAAAACATCACTCGAAGAATTTGTCTTGCCCATACTCTAGGGATTCAGCCCCCCTCCCTTGGCTGTTTGGTAACACCCCCACCAGGTCCCTACCTTCCTCTTCCTTGTGCACCATGATAAACACCTTGTCTGGGCTGCAGTCCCCACCCACACAGATGTCTGAAAGGAGCTGGGGGAAGTCACTTATCCTCAAAACCTGGAGGAGAGCTGAGTGGAGAGTGTAGCAGGGGCCCAAATAACATCAGTGTCTCCTCAACCCAGGTGCAGTGGCTTTCACTGACAGCTTGAGCAGCAGGACTCAGTTGGCACAAGCCAAAGAGCCATAGAAAGACCTTCACCACAATCAAGAAGATCCCCAGGGAGAGGCCCCAGCATATGAAGCACAGAACTGCAGGGACCATCTCCCTGACACTGACACTGTGACTGAGCGGGAAGGGGACAAAAAATGTGACTGTAGTCTGCTTGGGCTTGAGAGAAACCCCCCAAAATATATGATTTCTCCCACTTGGCCTCCTGGAGGTATAAAATGAAGGGGCAGCCAGTTGCTAGGTCAGAGGGAGTGGAGAGGTTATTTTTGGGCCGCTCAGGGGTCAAGCATGATTTCTATGGACACGAACACTGTATGCTGTCACAAGTACTGTGTCTCTGGGATGGTGTTATTGTGACAGACATGGGCCTGTCTATGACACTGACAGTTGTACTTCTACCTGACACATCCCACTGAATTTTACACTTCCTCTATTGTGAGGCCCAGTGGCTCAGAAGAAGACCCAAGAAAAATACACAAGGAAGGAGGAGTCTGGTGGACACAAAACAATCAGGTGAATAAGTCAGGCAGGCATTCAGGCTATTGAAGGGCTTTTTATCCCATAGAAGCACTGTGAGGAAGGGTGATAGGACTATGCTTCTCTCCTTATCCATTAAGGAGAATCCAGCCAGTGTTCTCAAGGCCACAATTTGGGAGGGGATCTTTCTTTTCACGGGAAGCTTTTGTGACAGGAAGTAGGGTGGCGTGGTTCCATCCTGATCCTCTTCTGCCTGGATTGGAGTCTTCTGCAGCACTTCACTAAGTGGGCCTTCCTAGGAACAGCCCCATAGACATACCTCCCCTCTGGTCCATGAAATACAGGCACTCTCATTGCCTCCTGCTGTTCATCTGTGTTCATATGTGATGGATTATGGGCCTCCTTTTTGTGATCACTGTGAATGCACATGCACTGGCTTGTGCTCAGTATACCCAGATTAATGTGGAGTTGCAAAACCTTGGCCAAGGGTTAAGCCATGGCAGCTTAAGCCTGAATGACTTCTTCAGTATTCCCAGTTGGGAATAATGCCCTTGGCAAATATATCCAAATGTAGTCCCTGCTCTGCCCAGAATTATGCCTATTTATTTGGATATCAGAGGTACTAGCTCACCTTCTGCATGTTTGGATAACACTAACCACATGATCATCTCCATAGTGTAGGGTACAAATGCCAGGCCACAAGATACTTTTAACAGGTAGGCAGACAAACTGGAATGAGTTAGAGCAGTGTTTCTTGACCTTGCTAGGCTCAAAGCACCCCTTAGAAAATGCCAGCTCTTAGCTTTCACTCCTTTTTTCACGATAGGAAAACAATATGGAGTTTTTTTCTGACAAAAAGAACTCAGAAAGACTACAACAGGTCAGAATGTTTTAACACTACAGATTCCTATTTGAAATATTTGGGTTTATTATGTGAATCATGTTTGCATACCCAATAGCGCTAACTTTGCATGGCACCCCGCAGCACCTTTGAAAGGATCTGCAGACACCCTGGGGTGCTGTAGCACCCAGGTTGAGAAACACTGCACTAAAACGCACACAAAAGCCATTTTTTGGAAGGGAATGCAGAGTGTGAAGCAGGTGTTTGAATTGTACTGTATTGTGAATGCTGCAGACAAAAGATGAAAGGCTGCAAACAGCAGTGCTTCTTCACATGGCCAAGGATGAAGCAACAGAAGTACTGAACACTTCGATGCGAGAATGCTGCAGATCAATTAAAACTACAAATCTGAATGAATAACTTTGAGGCATGCTGTGTTCGAAAAGTGTTAGGAATAAGAGATCTACATTTTTCACAAGAAGGCAGATGGAAAGGGAAAATATAGACCAATATGTGATGGGAATAACTGGAAGCACAAACCGGTGAATTTGAAGAACAATGTGACACCCTCATGAAGGTGGGGTGTTGCATCAGACTTTTAGCATGCAAAATTCGAAGGCAAGACTGATGAAACCCTTGAGCAGTTTTGTATTATGCCCGATTTAGATGGATGGAAGAATGAATGACTGTGTAGAAAACAGATGCACTCATACTGATTGAGAAACAGGCTAAGCCTCATTACAGTTGTGGGGACGTGGCTGAGTCTAGCTGGGACTGTATGGTCGTCACTCTGCCCCCTTGGTTCTCTAACCTCTGTCTGATGAGACAGAATTCCACTCTACCCCCACTCCCAATCATCTCCCTCTTTAATTGCAGCCTGACTTGATCAACTGACATTTCCTTTGCCTGAATCAGCACGTCAATACTTCCCCCCACTCCAGAAGAAACTCTAGCTCCAGCACCCTTTTACCTGTGCTTTGGTAACTCCAAATAAGACAAAATTGCGCTCATGTATGACATCAACACTGAAAACCTCATTGTGATCATGAAACAAAACCTTTATTATAGCTATAAACTATTTAAAATGTTCAATCCTACACTTGTCCTATAGAGGGGAAAAGCTGGAGGTGAGTTCTGCTGGGCACCTGGCTCTGAGCCTGGACCTTTCTTGTAATTTCCTGATCGTATATGATCAAGCATATTTTCCTATGATGAAGCCCAGAGGCTGGAAAATCAGAGGAGGAGGGACAAGGGTGGTGGTAAGAAGCCACCAGGTGAGGAAGTGCAGGAGAGAGGATTTCAGGAACTGTGGACAGGTCTTTTCTCCCATAGGAGCATTCTGGTGGGAGCTGAGCACCTCCCCATGCTGGTCCTTATGAAGGAGAAGCCAGCTGGGCTTATCAAGCCAACATGCCTGTTAGAGAGAGGGTCTTGGACAGAAATCAGGGTGTTGTGATTCCTTCCTATCTAGGCTGGGCTCTTCTGCTCTTTCTGCTCCTCTGGGTCTGAAAGGTGCCTCTCCTACTCTCCCTGAGCACAGCCTGGCTCAGGATCCTGTCCTGCTGGCACTCCCAGTGCCTGGGCAGGATCAAGCAGCAGGTTTTCTTTGTCATCCCAACTGTGGACTGTGGCCAGCATGCTGATGACCTCACTGGTATCCTCCATGCTTCTCTCATCATAAAAAGAGCCAGGAGAAGTCTTCCACCCATATCCACTGCAGGTTGCAGGAGCCATAGTCTTCAGCAGAGAACTCTTGAGAGGGAGCACAGAATTAGGAACTGGGAGAAACCTGTGAACAGGTGAGAGAGAACTATATAGAATGGGCTTCTGTCCAGAGTTTTGTACCCAAGGCAGTTCATACCTTCCACGTCCCCCAACCCTTTCGCAGCAACTATACTGCACGGTTCAAGTCTTTTGTTATACTTCATCTGTCCTTTCCTGATGCAGACAAGCCTGTAAATTGTGGAAATACTGTTGGCTTCTGGTTTGGGGTCATTAAGTATCCTACAAAATGATGGAAGCACCAGTCAGTGTATACTAGAGATTAGATAGTAGAGCCACAGATGTATGCTGAGAGGTGAGGCTCCTTTAGAGATGAGAGAAAAACAGAGGAATGGAAGAGTGCTGTGGGCATGGAAGCAGTATATGATACAAGGAGATGGGGAGACTGATGGAGTATATATAAGAATGCAGATGGAGATGCTAAGATAGACTGGTGGTCAAAAGATTCAGGTACATGGATGGATGGATGGAATGATAGATGGGGGAAATACCAATAGACACCTACTGATTGAGAAATGGATGGACTCCAGATTAGATCAGATGGTTGGACATATATCATAGCATGTTCAATTAGAGTGTACACTGGTTCCCCCGCAGCCTCCTAAACTCTGGCTGGTAGATGAGGCCCCCATTTCCCTCTAACCCCCATCTCCTCAACTTGAAGCCAAGCCTCTTTTGGAATATACTTCTTCTTGCAGCCAAAGCAGCAGGTCAGGTTGCCTCAAAATGAGCTCCAGCACCTTCACTTGTGTCTGCACTGTGCCGTCATATAGATGCTTTGACTCAAGATTTGGCAGCACCTTATGGCCACATTAGCCACAGGGCGCATGAGTGTTCCTTCTTGTTCTATGCCACAGCTTTGTGACACAGTAACCAAAATCATCTGGTAGCTTAGCAGCAGAGTCCTCAATAACCAGTCACTAGGGACAGTGGTACAACTAGAGTGGGGCAACCTGGGCAGCTGCCCCAAGTGTGGACATGGGTGGGGAAGGAGACAGAAAAAAAACCTGGCTACTGATATAACCACGCAGTCAAGTTGGTGGTACAGTGACAACCAGAAGTCACCACTTCTTCTATGTGTGGCAGCTACCTTGGGCACCTGGCCATGTCATTACTTCTCTGACTGTGGCTCTCTGTGAGCAGGGTTGGTAGATTTGGGAGCAGAGGCAAAGAGGATGATATTTTTGTGCTTATGCAGGGCTTCTATCTCCTCTCCTTGGGGACAGGTAGGATCCATATGACCTGGGAAATGTAAAGCAGACCCTTCTGCCCCTGACCCCTGCATTGTTAGTAATAACTTGTCACAAAGATGGAGGCAAAATTTTTCAATGTAAAACTACATCAGAAAAGAAATTTTACTGGGTGGATATGGGGTAGGGAACACAAATTGGTCTCTCCTCCTTTTGTTTTTGTTTTTTTACAACTTTATGGTAGATGAAAGATGAGTGCAAGATTTTCTGTGTAGTTCCCCATAGACAAAGGAGCCCCTAACACTATATGGTACTAAGTGCCTTCAGTTGAAAGATACCATTTCTTTCTTTTGTCCTGTTCTGTCATCACCTCAGTTATTGCCCCGATACCTCTCTTAAATGGGAGAGTCCAAGATTGATCCTAACCTGATTTGGTACTGTAGATACCTCTTTCAGGTCACCACTAATCTGGCTCCTCTCTCACACATGTGGACTGTATCCTTGTCAGTCTTGGTTCAGTCAGGCATCCCTCCAGGTGCTGGTGCTCTTGACTTCATGCCCTTGGGAAAGGAGACCTATTCAGATCATATGCCTTCTTCAAGTGTGGTTCTCCCAAAACATCCTCGGGAGCCTAGTCCTTGTCTTTGTGTTTTGAAAGCAGGTGAGAAAGAGGTTCAAAACTGTGTAATTAAAAGGAGGCTGTGGCTCTGAACACCCAGGCCAGGGCTGGAAAGGACACACAAACTGGTTTAAGTGATCAGAAACTGGTTTAAACCTGTGCCAGAACAGAAGCTCAGTGCATATAAACCAGTTTCAAAATGGCTGAAACTGGTTGAAGATAAATCCAGTTTAATGTAATATCAGACTTAACTGATTTGGGTCAAACTGGTTTATGAAACTTCTGTCCCAGACCCATTCCTGGTTCAAGTTAAATCACAGTCCCCCTGCATCCCATCATGCTTTGCAGCCCTGGGCTGGGCTGTCTGCTCCAGAGAGCAGGGATGGCCCCACCCATCTGCTTCCTCACTGGAGCAGTGAGGGCTGGCTGACAAGCAGGGGGGGCAAACCTGGCTGGGGATGCAGCCCAGTCTGTGTGTTGGGGGGACTGCCCCCCCGGCAAACCCAGGCTGGGATCTGGGGCCAGGGATGGGGGGGGTTGAAATACCCTTTCCCCTGCTCAAATTTACTGTTGGCTACAACCGTAGACTACAAATCCCAGAGGCACCGGGAAGCAGGAAGTGGAAGTGATAAGCAACCCTGCAGAGTCTTGCTGCTGTAATTCTGGACTACAAATCCCAGAGACCTTGGGGGCAGCAGGAAGAGGAAGTGAACACACAGCCAGAGTTCTGAGCTCTTGCGCCCACCAGCTTCTGGCCTGAGTTGCTGCAGGCATGTGGCTGCATTTCCTGAATCAAAGGTAAATGTCTGTTCACTTCTGTTTCAGTTTAAATTGTGTGGCTTAAACTAACCTGCAAAGACTGAATTGATTCAGCCTCGGGCTTTTTGACTGTCTGTACCTAGCCCCAGTCTTAGCTATGAAACATATAGGCTTTATATCCCTGCTTCAACTCTTGCTGTACCAGAAGGACACTAGATCCTGCAGAGCCTTGGAATTCCCTCCATCCCAGGACACCCTTTCCCACACGTCCCAGGACCTTGTAGATTCTCATCATTGGTCAAACTCCTCCACCCCTATGGTATACCAGGCGCATCTCTAATCTCCCATGATCTTTCTCTTTCTGGGCCTGCTCTTGGACCCTGAGGTAACTCCAATGGCATGTTTTACCCTAATTCCTGGGCTGCTGGCATTGCTAGTATATCCTGAAGCTCCTCTTTATTCACCTGGATGAGAGTTAGCACTGGGAAGGGGCCCACGAGCAGGGACCGGAAAAATGTAAAATATTGCTGCTGTCTGGGGTTTAGCACCCAAGGGCAGCAGTCCCTACATCACTAACTCCTACTACACTGTGTAGGGCTGTGATTAGTACCTCAGCACCGACGTCCTGCAAACAGACTGTGGAAGCGTTAATGGTCTCCGTTTCTGGGCATTAGCACACCTCAAAGTGTTGTAGCTACAGGCCAAATTAGAGGAGGGGCTCCTCCCATTTTCAGCTCCTGCAAGCTCCTGACCCCAGTTTTAATTGAGAAATATTTGGCTGGTCCTTCCTTGGTATGGTGCACAAGTCAGGCTGGCAGGATTCCAGGACCCTGGAGCAGGATTGTGCCTGCAGGCTTGGTTGGGGACCTCCTTGTCCCAGGGCTGTAACAGGAAGAAGTGTGGTATATGGTCTTTCATACTGGGACTGGCTCCCCCTGCAGCCACGGCCAATTGTCCCCTTCACTGTCTCTGGGCAAAGCATCACTAATGTTCCTATCCTGCTTGTATTGCCAATGCATCCTTCTGCTCCACTGCAGTCATGTGTATGGACAAGGGGCCTTCTCTGCCTAGCCATTGCTCTGGGTTTGCACATGATGATTTCCCCTGCCAGCACTCTGCCTTTCTTCAGGTGGGCCTATGTTCCTCCACAGTCTCCCTTTGAGCAGCCTTCTGGGGACCAGAGCTGTCAGCTCACTGACCTTAGCCCTTTCATCCCTGCTGGCTTCATGCATATAAAGGGCAGGGATCACAAATCCCCATCTGCTAGAGGCCACAGGCATCCATGCAGTGATGGTAGGAATTTTGGAGGAGGAACAAAAGACACTAGGGTGTGTTGTAGAAGGGAGGAAGGAGAAGGGTCTGAAGAAGAACAGCCACAGTTGGGTGAGGAAGCCCTGTAGGCAAGGCCAGCCACATAAATGTGTGTGTATAATGCAAGTTACAAGTCAGTTGAAGAGCCTCATGTTAAATGTGAAAGATTCTATTTGGAACTTGCACTGCAAATATTCCACTGTGTGAGAACAAAAGCTGAAAGTATTAGACATTGGACTGAAGAAATAGACTGAATAAAGCCTCTAAAAAAAGTCATTTTTGGAGGGAAATGCTGGAAGTGGAAGCTGGTGTTTGTTCACGACTCCATTGTGAGCCGTGCAGATGAGAAAGATGAAAGGCTGAAAACAGCAGTGTTTTTTCATGTGGCTGAGAAGGAAACAATAGGGGTATTGAACACTTTTCAGTGTGAGACTGATGCAGATCAATTAGAATAGCACATCAGAATAGATAAGTTTGAGGCATGCTGTGTTCCAAGGAAGTATTTTTCATAACAGGCATATGTTTTTCACACGCAGCCAGACAAAAGGGGAGAATATAGACCAGTCTGTGACAAATTAAAATGGTAGAATAAACTTAGGAATTTGAGGAACCCCTTACCACACACTGCATTGTGTGTGGTATTTCATCATCGCATACAAGATTGTTAGGGGAGACTGACCTTTGAACATGATTCAGATGTATGTCAGGCAGAGTAAGTGATGGCAAAATGCTTGAAAGGACTGGGTAAAGCAGAAAAATATGGATGTACTTTGCCAACTAAGACTATGTTTTAGTACCCAGAAGTAGAGTCGGACAGAAAGGTGTCCTGCTGCCCAGAAAGGCCCAGGATGAAAAGAACTGAAAGAAAAGGAGAGATAAGAGGCAATTCAAAGATTGTTTTAATGTGGCCATTGCCACGCTGCAAAAAACTATCCAGCAGATGGAAAGGCGTGCCACAAATGTGACAAAAGCAATTCTTTTGCAAAAATGTGCATATCTGGAAAGGAAAGGCCCTTGGGCAAACAGATTTTAACTGTAAAAGGGACAGCTGAGTGATCAGAAGGTCTCTTTTGAAGTACTTTGATTACTGAGTCTTTTAAGGATGAGTGTAAAGTGGATCTGCTCCTTAATGATCACAAAACAGTGAATTTTTAAATTGATACTGATCGTAGGCTGATATGATGCCTCTAAAATCTTACAGCAGTAAGAACCAAATCACTTTGCAGCTTGACTATTCAGATATTAACCTACAGAGGGAAAAAGTATCAAGTATATGGAAAAAAAAAATTATGATGTGAGTACTGGAATAAGAAAACACTCCTGGAATTTCTGGAGTGGAATTACACTCAGAGACTGCAGTGGGCCTACCAGCTGTGACAAGCTTGAATTTAGTGTGAGGAGTTAATGTGGTAAAGAAGGAAATAAGAGGTGACTGGTATATACTTACAGGATATATGAATGTGTTTGTAAGCCTAGGGTTCATCCAGGTAGACACAGCACTACAATAAACTCACTAGTTCTACCTGTAATACATGCACCTCATAAAATTGCTATGGCATTAAGGAATATAGTAAAAAAGGAATTACAGTATAATATACAGAACAGATGTAAGTTATAATGAAAGTGCAAGAACCTACAGATTGGGTCAATTCTATAGTGTTTGTAAACAGAGCATAGCAAGATGAAATTTAGAATATGCTGGTACTCAAGAGGTTTGAATGGCACACAAAGAAGGGGACATTTCTAGCTGCTCACTAAAAAACAAGTCACTACTAATCACTACTGTTTTAAATGCCATTTGGGGATATTGGCAAGTACAGCCAGATAACAACAGTTCTAGACTTTGTATATTTAGCATACCATTTGGCAAGTGCAAGTTTACCAGACTTCCTTTTGGGAGTTGTTCAGCTCCTGGAGTGCATCAGCAAGTAATATGACCTCTTGTAAGCTCAGATCCAGTGTAGTATAACATTGTATTTTCTGTAACCTAGTTGCGTTTCCCCTCCTCACCCATGTCCCTCTAATGTTAGTCCCTTGCTCGGGCGATTTGTATTTCCCTATTGGCTTTTTGGATTCACAATCCTAAACATCTACTAATAAAATTCAATCTGCTTTTTGAAGGTCTGAAAGGTGGTGAATGTTATAGGGATGCTTCAGTGATATGGGGAAATACCAGGCAAGACACCAATGAGACATTTACAAGATCTTCGGACAAGTGTTGTGAAAGAAATCTGTGCCTGAATAAAAACATGTGCAAAATAGTTGTGACTGGGAAGAAATATTTGTGGTATTGCTGACATTAAGGAGCTCTAAAACCTGATAACTCAGAAATGCTTCAGTCACTAAATGACCATACAAACCTGCTAAGTTGAATTGCAAAGATTCCTGAGAATGATTACTTACCCGGTTAAATTTATTTTGCGTAAATTGAGTAAAAAAATGAATTATAATGTACAGAACAGATGTAAATTATAATGAAAGCTTCTTTAGGACAGCAGCTAAAGAAAAACCTGCTGCATTTGCTGGGATGCTGACATATAAGATAGAATATAAATATTGGAAGGATTTCTTACAGTGACATGTGAAATGATTGCTTACCAAAGCAGGCAGTGAGTAGAAGACGGACACACTTGGCCTAGGAAGTCAGATAGGTGAGGCCAGCCGGTTAGGTTACATATATTATTTATTTTACAAATTAAGGAAAGAGTATAACGCTAATTAAAGACATGTAGTCTTCTCTCTGGTGCATGCCTTGCAGATACCTCATCCCAGCTGAGATGGGGAAGACAACAGTGCTGTCCCAGAGCTGCAGAGTTAAGATCAGAGGGAGCTCTGTGAACGGGGAACATGACACCCCATTTTTCTGCTAGAGTACAGGGTAGGAACCAGAATACCCTGGTTCTGTCAGGAGGCACGATGGGTAAAGCAGGCAGGATTAGAATTGGTGAGATGTACTTTCAACTCTGGGTGTGAGTGTTACCAGTATTTCACCACAGCTGCTAAATTGAAAAACTGAGACAAGGAAGTGGAGAGAATAAACAGACTGAACACCCCCCTGCCTCCATCAGTACTTTTGTCTGATGCTTCTCAGCCAAGGCAGTAACCTTTCACCCTGGCACCCTCTACTGCATAGCACAGGGTTGGGATTTATACCTTAGGCTTCTCTACTTATCTGAAACATTCTCTACTTATCTGAAACAAATTCTTTACATTCAACAAAGCAGTCTGGATCCTTCAGGCTGCTCCAAAGTAATGTCTTCCATCAATCAGGTCAGAGAAGTGACTAAATGGCAAAGCAACAGGAGTTGCTTTGGAGAAAGGAGTAGAAATGGCATTGGAACATGATACAAGGAGATGAGGAAGACATAACAGTGACACAGTTGATGTTCAAGTAAGATGGTGTGTGAGAGAATTCAGATGGGTGGATGGACTGAAAAATGAATGGGAGCATTTGGGACTGACTGATGCATACTGAGTGGAAAAATGGACAGCCTTAATATCATGACAGATGGGTGGAGGAAAGGCTATGTGCTTTAGTTTAGACTGCATGCTGGTCCCTCTCACCATATGCTCCTCTAATCTCAGACCACTGCCTACTGCTCCCTTGCTTCCCTCTTCATTCCCACCCTGACTCTGAATCTGCCAGCACTTCTTTTGCCTGAAGTGCAAAAGGTGGAGGACGGCCTCCACCTCTCTCCCCTAGGGAGGAGGCTCTTCTCAGCCAGACTGGCTGACCTGCTCCACC
>NW_005841836.1:214402-233328 GCF_000455745.1 Alligator sinensis
CCGGGACGTCATTCTCCCGCTGTACTCGGCCTTAGTGAGGCCGCAGCTGGAGTACTGTGTCCAGTTTTGGGCTCCACAATTCAAAAAGGATGTGGAGAAGCTTGAGAGAGTCCAGAGAAGAGCCACGTGCATGATCAGAGGTCAGGGAAGCAGACCCTACGATGACAGGCTGAGAGCCCTGGGGCTCTTTAGCCTGAAAAAGTGCAGGCTCAGGGGTGATCTGATGGCCACCTACAAGTTTATCAGGGGTGACCACCAGCATCTGGGGGAACGTTTGTTCACCAGAGCGCCCCAAGGGATGATGAGGTTGAATGGTCACAAACTACTTCAAGATCGTTCAGGCTGGACATAAGGAAGAACTTCTTTACTGTCCGAGCCCCCAAGGTCTGGAACAGCCTGCCACCGGAGGTGGTTCAAGCGCCTTCATTGAACACCTTCAAGATGAAACTGGATGCTTATCTTGCTGGGATCCTATGACCCCAGCTGACTTCCTGCCCTTTGGGCGGGGGGCTGGACTCGATGATCTTCCGAGGTCCCTTCCAGCCCTGATGTCTATGAAAGCAACAAGAGGTCAGTGCGGGTTAGGGGTTTTAGTGTGAACACCTACCCCTGCCTCTCTCCCAGTTGGGTGGGGTCCCAATAGCATAAAGGACATATGGCAAGTCCTGTATTAGGTATGAGATGCTGCAACTTCAGTAACTGTATGTCATAGGGAGTGTGGAGCTAACTTTGTTTAGGATAAAACTATCTAGGAAAATAATTCAAGGAAGAGGAGATTTTAAAAGAGGCCTAGTGGGAGGGAAGAGCTTTTCCCTATTTATTCTGCTGTTTCCTGCTTGTTTCCTCATAGACAGAGTGAACCATCAACAGAAGGTGGTGGCGAAACCCCAGGTTTAGTGAAATCCTGTCCTTGATGATGTTTTCTCTTCTCCTCAGTGGAATCCTGTCCTTGATAGTGTTTGCTTTTCTCCCTGACCCCTGTATTACATGGGAGATGTCTGGCTCATGTTAACCACTTACAGTTCTGTAGATCCCTCTCTCAAGTCCCTGCTGTTGTGTCTCCTTTCAGATAGCCAGACTGCATCCTGGTCAGTCTCAGCTCAGCTGAGCATCTCTCCAGGTTCGGCAGCTCTCCTCACCTCAGGCTCCTTGCCAGGGAGATCTCTGTACTGCTGGAGTGGTAGGTCCCGATTCTGAGGGGCTGGGAACACCCTGGTGACACACTACCCCCTTAACAACAGACATGCTCCAAGCTGCAAATACATTCATGAAGCAGTTCTTGGTTCATCCCTCAGCTCTTAAGCAGTCAATGGCAGGCCTGAAAACTAGTGCTGGAGACAAGCCCATAGTAGCTACATTGTCATGTATCCAGTTGGGAGTACCTCTTTTGATTTGGATAGGATGGGGTTGAGTGGAACATGCCCAACACCCTACCCCGCCATGCTGGGTCACAGTAGAGACAAGCTATACAGATGATAGACATTTTCCCAATACATCCCTGACAGTCTGGGCATCTGGGGAGTTCAAACAGCTCAGTCTTGGGCATAAGTAATGCATGGGGGCATGGGAGGGCATGTGCCCCCCTGAGATTGGCTGCTGTCGATACTGCTGCTTGCATCTACAGGCAGTCGCTGCTCGCTGCTGACACTGCTGCGGCTGCCTACGGGCGATCCTCACTTGGCCTGCCCTCGCCACTGATGTCACTGTGGCTGCCTGCAGGCAGTCCCCGATTTCCACTGCCACACCTCTGTTGCCAAAATCTCCGCTGCCTGTGGGCAGTCACTGTGCGCCCCCAGCCTCAGGAGGCACAAGTCGTTCATGGTTCTGGAAGAGGCCAGTGGCCTGGAACACCCATGAAGGACAGAGGAAATTGCCACAGCTCCCTCTGTCCCAAACAAGTAGGCTGTGGCCCCCAACCTGAGCTGTAGCCCATTGAGACAGCTCTGGAAGATCTCTCAGATGCTGTGAACCACGTTGTGATAAAAAAAACAACCTTTAATTTACCTGTAAACCACCTAAATACATCAGTCCTACCTCTACTTCTCTGGGCAGGGAAGAGTTGAGGGTGCAGTTCTGCTGTACCCCTGGCTGCTGAGCCTGCATTTGTCTTGTGATTTCCTGATCCTAGATCAGGCATTTTTCCTTATGAGGAAGCCCAGAGGCTGGAGAAAAGACCCAGGAAATGAATAAAAAGTGGAGGAGGACAATGGCAAGAGGTCTCCATGTGAGGAAGTGAGGGAAAGAGCATTTCAGGAGCTGTGGATGGATCTTTTCTACATCTGGAGTAGGTGATGGGGCTGAGCACTTCCCTATGCTGCTCGTAAGGGAGGAGAAGCCAGCTGGTTTCATTAAGCCAATAGGTCTGGAGTGGAACCTGCCTGTTGCAGCAAGGGTCTTGGACAGAAATCAGAGTGTTGTGATCCCCTCCTGCTTATGTTAGACTCCCATCCTTCCTCTTCCACTTGCTCTGCTAGGTGCTACTCCTCTCCCTGAGCACAGTCTCCCTCAGAATCCTGTCCAGCTGGCACTTCCAGTGCCTGGATAATATCCAGCAGCAGCTCCTTTTTGTCCTCCTGGCTGTGGACCATGGCCAGGACATTGATAATCCCACTGGCCTCCTCTGGGCTGGTCTCATCACAAAAGAGCTGGGAGAAATCATCCACCTGCATATGCTGCAAATCACAAGAGCCCCAGTCTTCAATAAGAAATTAAGTGGAAGCTGTGTTAGATCTGTAGAGAGAGCGCACAGAGTAAGGAAATGGGGAGCCCTATTAACAGGTGAGGGAGACATACAGCATGGTGCTTCTGTCCAAGGCTTCACACCCAAGAAAGTCAGTCCCTACCCCATTAATCCATGCTGGTGCAGACAAGTCCTGTGTATTGTAGAACTGATGGCTTCTGTCTTAGGGTAATTAAGAATTCCCTATGATGTAACCCCCAGCCAGTCTATGCCAGAGATTAGACAGTAAAGCTACAGATTTCTGCTAAGAAAGGGTCATTAAAAGATGAGAGAGAAACAGAGGAATTTCAGAGTGCAGTGGGGTTGGATGTAGCATGTGATATGAGGAAATAGAGAGATTTGATGCAGTACATATAAGAACAGATATCGAGATGGTAAAATAGATTGGTGCTTGAGATATTCAGTTGGGTTATAGATGGGTGGGTGAATGGATGAAGTACAGATCAACATGTATTGGTGGAGAAATGGATGGATGGGGAAATAGATGACTGCCAAAGAATGAGCTCCAGTATTTTCACTAATGTCTGTACTGTGCTGTTATGCAGACATTTAGGCTCAAGTTTGCCAATGACTTGTTGTAGCCGGATATTGGTCCCAAATCAGACTGGCCGCAGGGGGTGTGAGTACCCCTTCTTGTCCTGTTTCAGAGCTTTGTGATGTAGTTGCCAAAGTCAGCTGACAGCTGAGCAATGGCATTATGACATCAGAACCCTCAGGACCTAGTCACTGGCCATCTCTGCTCCTTTATGAAGGATGGAGACAGACTTTTCCTTCTTCCTCAGGAGGTATGTCTTCCTTTGACACCATGTGCTGCGTCTCAATCAGAAAGTCTTGGGCCCCCCGGAGCGGCACCAGGGAGTGGGTCTTCTGTACACCACATTTCCTGCGCCCCACTGTGGGACGGGGATTCAGTGCTGGGCGATTCCCTGTTCACTCGCCGTTACTGAGGGAATCCTGGTTAGTTTTTTTCCCTCCGCTGACTAATATGCTTAAATTCAGTAGTACCCTCGTGGGAAGTAGCATCCTGGTTCTTCAAGCGATCAGTTTCTGGGCTCGGCTACTATCAAGTCCCTGACAGCGGGCATTGCAATGTTCTAACAAAGCCAGATAAGGCTCATATCCAGTCCTGTTTTGCCCTTTCCATGAGTGTTTTGGCTGTTTGACAGTTAACTCTGCCTTCCCATTCTCTGTGAGTACCCTGGGGAAGCACTCTTGTGCTTGAGTTCCCATTTTTTACTTGCTCTTTTGATTGCTGTATATCAGTGGCTTTCAACCTGTGGTCTGTGGACCCCTGGGGGTCTGCAGACTATGTCTAAGGGGTCTGCAAAAGGCTGACTATAAACAATCAAAAGTATGTGAATACTCACATTTACAATTCAAAGGGGTCTGTACCTCCATTCAAATTTTGTTGGGGTCCACAAATGAAAAAAGGTTGAAAACTACTGCTGTATATTATGGCCACTGTCTGAATACAAGGTATTGGGTTCAAAGTGTGCCTTTGGCTTCCTAATTATGTTATTTTTGTTTGAGTGTCCTCTAGCTAGTCCATCTCCCAAAAACTGGACTAATAATCTACTATGACTATATGATTTCTGTTACTGAACAAAAACAGGTCTGTCCCAACCTTTTCCCAAGGTTGTACTGGGTTCTCGTGAGCCTTCAGTATCTTCTTCTGTTGTCTATCTACAGGCTTGTTACACACCTCACTGCTGCTGCTGGAAGTCCTCATCTGGGAATTCATATCTAGCATACATTCTTGAGCTCACCACAGACATGTCTCTATTTCCAGGTATGAAGCTTGTATTCTTTTCATGATATCCTGCCTTAAATTGGCAGGGATTACTGCTCTGTCACCTTTAAACAAGATCCCATTTAGCGCACACAGCTCATTCCTAACCTGCCAGTAGAGAATGATTTCCAGGGGCACTTGTTCCTTGTAGTCTGACCACCACTGGAGTATGATTCATATCACAGTGTGTAGCCATTCATCCAATTTTGTGTTCTCTTATATTGCCTGGAGACTCCCTTTGGAGATAGGGAAGTAGGAAGCTATTATAGTGCATTGATAGATTTGATCTCCTGTTCTACATAGCCACATGTGGTGTACTATGCAACTACTTCACTGGACAGTACCTGATGCCCACATCATAGTACTGAAGTCTTAATTGCATGTGTTGTAGTTGCTTTGGTGCACTCAGGAGCAGCTTCTTCGTAATGCTTTCCAGTGGCTTGTGATCAGACTGCACATTCACCTTTTGTCCAGAGGTTAACTGGTGAAATTGCTTCATTCTGAAGAGCACAGCGAGGGGTGCCTTTTCTATTTGAGCATGCCCTCTTTCTGTTTCTGTCAGGGTCAGCATGGAAAATGCTATGGGTTGCTGGTTCTGCATTAATGCTGCTCCTAGACCTCCTTAGAAGGCATTTCATTATAGTTGTAGTTGCTGTGCTGGGTTGTAATACTTCAAGACTAGTACTTTGCTTATGTGTTTCTTTATTCTTTCAAATGCCTGCTCCTGGGCTTCTGCCCAGTTCCGTGATGCCCCCTTGGCATTAGCTGCCTCAAAGATTCACAAGCCATTAACAGGTGTGCACAGGATCTGGAAAGATAGTTAGCCATGGCTATAAATCACAGGACTCCCATTACATCTTGTGGTCCAGGCATTTCCTTAATAGCTCTCGATTTCTCAGGGTCAGGCTAGAGTCCTGCTGATATCAGGTGCCTACTGTAGGGGACCTCAGTTCTCAACTTCAGCTTGTCTGAGTTCAACTTAATATTCTGATCCCTACACCTGTTTAGGAGCTGTCACAGCTCTACATAATGATCCTGGATAGCCTCTTCCTTGCTATCGCCACCCTCCGCAATAAGGATGTCATCTGCTACAATCTCGATTGCTGAAAGTCCCTCTAGTGCCTGGTCCAGGTTGTGCTGGAACATTTCTGGGGAAGGACTGATTTCCATGGGCATTCATACCAAGACATATCTGCCAAAGGTTGTCATAGAATCATATAGAAATCAAGAGCATTTATACACATACTTTTTTCCCAGCGAACCACTGGAGATCCACTGCTTCACAGAAGACCCAATTAATCGAGTCTGCTCCACATGTGAGCTGAGGTGAACTTCACTGTGATGCGTGCAGTTGTATAAGCAGCGAAATTCACGTCAGTGCATAGAAAATGGCAGTGGTGCACATTTGAACTAAAGCACCTCCGAGGTGTTTTAGTTCAAAAGCATGCCAATGCCATTTTATCAGCACTAATGCGCATTTCATCACTTATACAACTGCATGTGTTGCAGCGCTGGGCACTTTTCAAAGCACCTGGTGCTGCGACGCATGCATGTGTAAAAATGCCCTAAGGGCTGGAAGGGACCTGGAAAGATCGAGTCCAACCCCACTGCCGCATTGGTAGCCCTGTCCCTTGACAAATGCCCTGTCCCTGGCCACCATCATGTGACCAGAAGTCCTGCCCCCTAACCCCTGACCTTTGCCACCAGAAGTCCCTCCCCTTGCCCCCAGAAGTTCTCCTTTCAGCAAGAGGTTTTGCCATCTCGGAGCCAGAAAAATACCAAATTATATTCTAAAAAGCTAACATCTACAGCAGTCATTAATTTGGTTTCAAAAACATATTTTTGTCCTGATTTACATGTGTTTGTGTAGTGTACACAGAGGTGATTGCACAATAGCTTAAAATGAAGTCTTATTCTTGTATATTGTTGGGGGTGGGTATAGGTTTGTGGGGGGCTGTGGGTGTGTGGGTATGTGGGGTGAGGGAGCATGTGTGTGTGTGTGTGTGTGTGTGTGTGTGGATATGTGGGGTGCGGGTGGGTGTGGGGTTTGTGAGGGGATGGGGGGGTCTGCATGTATGGCAGTGTGAAGGGGTTTGGGTGCATGTGTATAGTAGGGTATGCATGTGGGACTCAGCCTAAGAACACACACACACTCTGCCCCTGCCCCACCACACACACTTGCATACACCCCCACACTCCTCCCTCCCTGTACTGGCACAGCCCTGTGCTCCCCGGTCAGGCAATGCATCTGGGAGCTACCTGGTGCTGGAGCAGGGCCGGGGCAGGGAGGAAGTGAAATGGCTGGGGGTGGGCAGAGCTGTGGTGTTCAGTCCAGCTGAGACTCCCCCTGGGTCCTACTGCCCCTGGCTCTTGTCAGCTTTGACAGGCTGCCAGGGAGGATTGATATTAATTTTCTAAATTTTTTAGGGGCCCCACAGGCTGGCTAGAATGGCCTGGAGGGCCAGATCCAGCTCACAAGCCATATTTTGCCCACCTCTGTCCTAGGGATATGCACGGGCAGGCGGGGATGGAGTGTCGCCATGCACCATCCCGCACTGCTGCGTAGGCGCTGCCTGCCCAGCTGGACACAGGGTATGGGGGAAGCTTGCATGCAGCGGCTGCTACCATTCCACATTCAGCCACACACCATCCCCCCCGGTGTCTGGCCTCTAGGGATACACTGCTTCGTGTCCGGGCGCGTGGGGTACACTGATCCAAAAAGGCTGAAAGCCTCTGCTCTAACAGTTTATGGCCATTGCTTCTTGTCTCCCCTGGGGTGGCCTAGTGAACAGTTTTTCTCCCAGCTTCTGATATTTGCCCTTTACATACGTATAGATGGCCACCAAGCCCCACCCTCAGTCTTTTCTTCCCCAGGCTGAACAGTCCCAGTTCTCTTAGTCTTTCCTCATAAGGTTTGACCTCCAGGCCCTTAATCATCCTTTGGCCCTTCTCTGGACCCTTTCAAGATTCTCCATGTCTTTTTTGAAGTGTGGCGTCCAGAACTGAACACAGTACTCCAGCTGGGGTCTCACCAGCTCCGAGTAGAGGGGAAGTATCACTTCCTTAGCCCTGCTTGCGATGCATCGGCTAATGCATCCCAGTTTGCTATTAGCTCCATTGACAACAGCATTGCACTGGCAGCTCATATTCCCGGCTGGGATACAAAATGGTTCTATTTCGTACAGGCCAGGCATCTTTGCCTATAAGCTGGGTATTTCTTTTTCCATCTATCATGTTGCTTCCTGCAGTACCAACATTGGAGGCTGGTAGTTGACTGCTTTTTCAGCTGGCCTATCTTTGTTCTGTCTCCTGGGTTCCTTTACAATTGATCCTGTGCACTTGTTCTGCACCAGCAATTGTTTTGGTTCTTTAGATAATTCAGCTGCCCTAGAAATCTGGAGACACTTGTTCAGCATTGTATCAGTCTCTCTCACAATCTCTCCCTTAGCTTACGATCAGTTGGACCACAAATAATTCTGTCTCTAATTAGGGAATCTGTATGTTTCCAGAATTACATGCGGATAACAACGTTTTCAGCTGTCTTAACATAATTATCCCTTCTTTTGGATACTGATTCCAGGTTTTAAAAAAACAAACTATCTTGTCACAGTCTCATTTTTTTCTGTGTTACAGTAGCCATCAGAAGCCATCAGTAGCTACTCTAATGTTTTGGGCACCTCAGGTAAAAGTTACACTCACTTCTCTGTCCTTGATCCCACTGAGGTAGTGGAACAGCTTTACCTTCACTTTCTCATCCTTGCTGCTATGGTTAGCTGTGTGTTCAAAATCAGTTCTTCCTTTCACTGTTTCCATGCTGCTGCCAGGTTTCTTGACTGGAAATCCAAATGTGCAGGGAGACTGACTTAATCCCTCTGTATTGCCTGCTCTCTTTGCTCTGTGTGTGATGCTTTAAATCACACATTCTTTGCTGTGGTTCCCAACTGCTGCCACCCAGTTTCATGCACAGAGCTCTGTGCAATAAATACAGGGACTCCATTTGGACCATGGCAACTTGGGTCTTTATTTTTAAGTTCATTACATTTGATGCTGCTGCTTACAGCCAGGAGCTGTATTGTGTGTTCAGAGCTATTGCAAAATTTCCCAAGCACGTGGAATTTGTTGGAAGCTTCCTGGTGTCACCTTCCAAATCATTCCCCCTATAACTTTTGTTCCAACATGAAGGGAACTTGCAGGTTATACACTTAGGAGGCCATCAAATCCAAACCCTTCCTGGAGGCTAGAGCACCCCTATCCAAACCCTCTTAGATAAATGTTTGTCTAACCTATTCATAAAACTTCAGGAACAACCCCTATGAACAGCTACCTAAAATATCAAAAACACCTTTTAACTTGCCACAGGTAAATGAGAGGCATGCTGGTACTGTCAATGTCTTGCCACTGCGAGGACAGGAAGTTGTTTGTTAATATATTGTGCCAACCCGGCAGCTCCAGAAACTGGCAAAAGAAGCAAAGGATAGTTCCCACTTTTATATAGAAAATAGTAGGAGCTAGGTCACAAGCCAGTGGTCCAAAGGGAGGGAAGAGGTAAAAGGTAAAGAAATATCAACACTGGTAACATACACTCAGCACCTTAATTTCCCCCCACACTCCTAGAGGTGTCCCCAAACAAGCCTTTAGTCCCTAGAGAGCTCAAACAGCAGCCTGCAGCTGCCCCCAAGTCTGAGTCCAGCTCCTTTAGTCCACAGTCCTGACTGACCAAGCCAGTGAGGTCTCCAGCTCCACTGTGCACTCCTCTGTATAGGGCTGACCAGGTGCCACCTGCACGCTGCTCTCTCTCCCCTTACTTCTGCCTCAAGCTTCTTCCTTTTTCACTTGCCGCTGCCCCCTGCCTGTACCTGAGACTTTCTGGGAGTTGTAGTCCAAATTAAGTCAGCACAGCTCTGCACTGCCCCCTGGTTCGTCCTGTTGTTATACACATTACATTCGTATTACAATATGCTCAAGAGATCTAAGGAAGAGGACCAGTATTTCCTCAGTCCTAGACCACTCTTTTCCATATCTTGGACAGCCTAACTTCTGTACAATTCCCTGCTTCCCTTCTACCTGGGTCAAGTTCCCCTTCTCTCTCTGCCTTCCTTGAATCTCCTATCTTCTAAGATGCTTCTTGGCCCTGCTCTGTAGCCCACTGGTAACTCTTGTAATCCTGATTATGGCCTGGTGACTTGACAAGACCCTTCCTGAACATCACTTTGCAGGCCTTTGCCACTTCCCTGGTCTAATGATTCAGCCTAATCTAAAACCAGGTGGACAATGCCTCCAGGATGTCCCCTCTTTCTCTTTCTGCTCCTTCATAATGACCTCAACAGTATTGGAGCCCCCAGATGCACTGGTGATGCATAGCAGGTGCACGTGGATCCATGTGCACCCCCTAAGATCGGCTGTGCACACCCTGGAAACGCCAGCTGCAAAACTGGAAGTGCACTTCTGGTTTTGCCACTGGCTCAGCGATCAGCCACTGGGGGACACCTTCCCCCCCCCCCCCCCCCCGTGGGACCACGGGTCGGCGGGGGGCAATCGGTTGCTGAGGGATACCCCCTCCCCCCAGCTGTTGGTGATCTGGTGCCACCCCAGACTCGGGAGGCACCAGTTGCCCATGCCCAGATGTTCTTTAGGCTTCTGAGAGAAATGGAGAGATTTTGCATGTCCTCCAGTGTTTCATCTGGCAAGAGGTGAAACCAAGCAAGTCTCCAACAGTGTCAGAGAGACTCAGTTGATCTAATAAAAGATACCACATCTACCCAAACAACCTTGCTTGCCTATCTCCTTGCACCAGGGGTTTTCAACCTTTTTTAAGGAGTGTACCTCTTCTGGGTACACTTCTGGTGGAGCAGAGGGGAGGGGCGGCATCCAGACACGGAGCAGGGGGGAGTGGAGGGAGGTGGTGGCCAGATGCGGAGCAGGGATGGGGCTTGCACACTGCAGTGGCATGGACTGGTAAATGGCAGCTGCCTCATGCAAGCTCCCCACTGCCCACAGAAGGGAGCCGCTGCCCTTGCCTCCCCCCACCCCCCGGCCCTGCTTCTGGGAGGTGGCGGCATGGGGTGGTGGGTGGCAGCACTCCATCCCTGCCTGCCCGCACATACCCCCTAGCCCTTTTCCAAGTACCCCCAGGGGGTATACATACCCCTGGTTGACAACCCCTGCCTAAGACCAACATGGCTACAACCACAAACCCAGAGAGACCCAGAGGCAGCCTCAGGGAAAATGGCACCCTGGATGAATTTGTATTTTGGTGCCTACCCACAGCTCCCCTGCCAAGTCAGTGGCACTGCTGCAGGTAGAGGCAGGCAGATAGATGTGCGGGGCTCAGTTCAGTGAGGAGGCAGAGTGGCATGGCGCGCCAGGCAGGTAGGTGGGCAAGCACCGCTACTGCTGTGCAAGAGTAAGGCAGATGGACTGGCGCAAGTGCAACCCTGCTCACACATGTCTGGTCTGGCTCCTCCTGAGCAGTAGCTGGAGGTGAGGGGCATGCTGGAATAGGCACTGCTCCCCCTGCTTGGGACGGGGAATTGGCCAAGGCAGGGTGGGGCAGGGGGAGAGTGCTCTGCGAGCACAAGCTGCTCACACGTGCATGTGCAAGTGCATGTGTGTGTTTGTGTGTGATGCCCCCTGATCGTGGTGCCCTGGATGGTCACCCACATTGCCCACCCCTAAGGCTGGCTCTGGAGAGACCAAAGTGCAAAGCTACCCCGATTTCTCTGAATACACCAAACTAGGCATGAGGCTTCCTGGGTTCTTTTTCCATCTCTGACTAGGTGTTGTGGATGAGATTCTTCCCCATTTAACATTACCCCCAAATGAAAGTTGCTGGAGTCTAGTTGAGATGCAAGAAAAAAGAAATGTCTATATGTTTGTGGATTTTAAAAGATACTTAAGTGCTTGATTGAAATCAAACATCTAGTCGCGTTTCAAAAATCTGTCTGTACCTTTAAACACTTGTGACTTTAGGCGTGTTTTACAATCCAGCCTTCAGGTACTTTTGAATATGTTACTCCCCATGCTAAAGTCTGTGGGAGCCTATACACGAGCAACGAGGCTGCTCCAACACGCTGTAATTACAGCACTCTTAAAAATGATGGGGGGGGGCACTTTAACTAAAGCTCATTCAATGAGCTTTAGTTAGTTAAAGCACCGCTACGGCCATTTTTAAGCATGGGGACAGTGATACACGAGACTCTCTGGGCACTTTAATAAAGCGGCTCTTGGAGCTGCTGTAATTAAAGCTCCCCTCCCCTCCCCCACACTCCCAGAGCATATGTATAAATGCCCTGTGATTCCAAGTTGAGTTTTTTACATTTTTTAAAGACAGTTTTGTTAAATATATGCACTTTAAACATAATATAGATTTATCAGGCTCAAGTTAATTGCTGTGACTAACTTTATTAGTTAGGTGGTAAAAGCTCACTGTGATTTAAAATTGCTGATGTGTTTTTAAGGGGTCTAGTCCACAGTCTTTTGAAATCAGAGGAAAGTAAAACTACATGACCAGATAAATATATCTGGAAAGTGGTGATGTATTACTGGTATTTTGGTTATTAAGATGATGTCAAAGACTATAAAGGGTACTGTGAACTCAGGAATATAGGTGGGCTTTCTATTCAAGGCAAACAATGTAAACTGTGTTATTTATATAATAGAAAATTGAGCTTGCTGTAAGAGATGGTTATTAAATGCTTTGTATGGCTTCATCTTTATGAAATCATTTTCTAATTGTAGCCAAGGAAAAGTATTATGAGGATCAAATAGAAGAGACAGGAAGTATTAAAGAGCTGCAGTCTCTGCTTCTCTTTCCTTGGTATTTATAGAACACAAATCACCATAGTATTGACACTTTGCAGTATAATAACATCAGAAAGGCATAAAAATAGAGGCTAAAGTGGGCTCCATGGTTACTTTCCTTTGCATTCTTTGCCCCCCACCCCTCCTCCCACAGCTTCTGTTCTTAGCCAGTTGAGATACAGGATTATAGGAAAATAGGGATGGAAGGGACTTCATGAGGTTATCTAGTTCAGGGCCCTGCTTGAGGCAGAATTTTTCCCAATTAAAATATCCCAGCCAAGCATCTGTCCAACCTCCTTTTGAACATTTCCAAGGATGGAGATTCCACATGTTCTCTAGATAGTCTTCTCCGATGCTTGACCACCTCATAGTCAGAAAAGTCATCCACATCATCTCTAACCTCAGTTTTCCCTGCTGCAGCTTTTGAGGCCATTGTCCTAGTTCTGTCCTCTACAACCACAAGGAAAAGCCCGTCTCCATCTTTGTAATTATCCTTCAGTTTTTTGAAGATTGTTATCTAATCTCCCCTCAGTCTTCCCTTCTCCAGACTAACTAACCCTGGTTCTTTCAACTTTTCTTCATAAGTCTCTCCTCCCAGACCCCAACCACAGCACAATGATCCAACCAGTTATATTTTGTCACTTCTGTACCATATTTTCTCTAGTCTATATTTCCGTACCTTGTTAATGAGAATGTTATGGGAGAAGTTGTCAAAAACCTTGCTAAAATCAAGATATATCATATCCACTTGTCTCCTCCCATCCATAGAGCCAGTCACCTTATTAGAGAAGGAAATCAGGTTGGTCAGGCATGACTTGATCTTGCTGGCTGTTCCTGATCACCTTGTTCTCATTTAGATGCTTCACAATAGATTCTTTGAGGACCTGCTCCATGATCTTTTCAGGGATTGAGGTCAGGCTGACTGGTCTATAATTCCCTGACTCCTCCTTCTTCCCTTTCTGAACTATGAGCACTATATTTGCCCTTTTCCAATCATCTGGGACCTCACTTGACCACCAAGAGTTCTCAACTTCAGCCTATTCCTTCAGTAACCTAGGGTGCATACCATCAGGCCCTGCCAACTTGAAAGCATCTCGGTTCTCTAAGTAATCCATAACCTGTTCTTCCACTACTCCAATCTGTTTGTCCTTTTCCCTCTCTTTGCTGTCAACTGCACTCATCTAGTAGCTGCCCCTATTTGCGAAGTCAGAAGTAAAAAAAGGCATTAAGTACTTGGGTATTATAAAATGTATTCTGTCCGCACATGCCATGACATGAAAAAGAGTCAGTAGCCCTTTGTGGTCAGTATCCTGATGGCTGAAGACTAACAGAATTGCATGAGCATAGTAGCTTGACCATCCTCAAGGAGGTTATAAATGTGTGACATTTAACCTATCACTGTCTCATCACCAGTCCTATGCCCCAGTTCAGCAATCTCTTAACATTGTGCTTAATATTGAGCCTGTGAGTAATCTCATTCCCATTCAGGAAAGCAACTAGCCTTATTCTTGAGTTGACTAATAGGGCTGAATTTACACATGGGCTTAAATGGTTTTAAGCTTTTCCCAACTCAGAGTTTTTCCTGAAGCCTACAAAGATGTTTAAAGATACACTCTTTTTCTGTCATTTTTAGAGACTTTCTCTCTCCTGTGTGTCTCTTACAGGTTCCAAAGTCACGTATGTCTTCTTCTCCAAACTTAAAAAATAATCAGGAAGGCCATCCATAGAACATTTTGTTCCATTTCATACTGTCTTCAGGTCTTTTGCCATTGCTTGTATCCCAGAATCTATAGGTGGAGGAAAGGCTTTGAGGTCCCAAGAAAAGGTGTCTCTTTACCTTTAGTTATAGGAGTTTTAAAGTGTATGGGTCTGATTCTTTCCTCGTTTACAAGAATAATTCCATTAGCTATAACTGAGCTGGATGAATGTAAGAGAGAGAAGAATCAGTTCCTTTGCCTAAGGATTTAATAAGCCTGCTGAATTACCAGATAATGAAAGGCTAGCACTATAGATAATTAGCTCACTGAAACAATATCTTGAACACCAGAGAGGCTTCTTTCAAAGATCTGGCTATTTACTTAAAATATTGGCGCCTTTGTAACTTTGCAGCTTTGCTAGGAGCAGAAACAGAGTGTTCATTTACTTCCCTAATTAACGACATAACCTGCAATTATCCAAAATGCTATGGAAGATAACCACAAAACACATTACAAGCAGGTTGATTGAATACCTGCTTGCTAATCTGATAGCTTTTAAAAGACAATGTGGGTTTTAGTTAATGTCAGTCATGCCAAAAATGGTCTCGGCTATAGTGTGTAGCATTTCATCATTGGGAGGTCCAGCTGGGTAGCTTTCAGATCATCAAATGACAGGGCCCTTTGTGAGTGTGAAGTATGAACTCAGTCATTATAACAACATCAAATGGGTGAACCATGTCAGTCTGTAATTGGGGTAAGACAGCTTTTATCACAGCTGAGTTATGTTACAGCATGTCCAGAGGCAGCGATTATCCCGTATACATACAGTATCTGAGCAACTCATGATCTATATTGTATTTATCTTCATAACGTCCCTGGGAGGCAGGTCAGTGCTATTAAATCCTCAGATTGGGAATGGAGGGACACAGAAACCAAGTGATCTTCCCAGAGTCTTACAAGGGGTCTGTGGGAGGCCAGAAGGAAAAGAAGCCCAAGTCACTTGAGTTCCTAAGCCTGGGACCCTCCTGTCTTCCTTCAAGACTTCTAATCCCCAACCATTTTCACGCAGTTACACAGAGGTCATGAACTCAAAAATATACATCAGGAAATGCCAGGAGTGAAATTCCTTGTGGTACTTATTTTTTCTATTCCTGATCATGGTTTATATCACTTGGTTGGGATTTTCAAAGTGGTCCAAATCCTTTGGACAGCTTTTACCTGCAACCCATCTTGCATTCCGTGCATGACCACTCAGAAGGATCTGCATCCATCTGCATAAGCATATGACCCCCAACCAATCATGTCTTCACATGGCCACTATCTAAACGTAGCATCTTATTCAGTCTACTTGGGACAGAATCAACACAGAGCCAAGTTTACAAATTCATGGGGCTGGATCCAATGCATCCAAGGGTACTGAGGGATTTGGCTGATGTGACTGGAGAGCCACTGGCCATTATCTTTGAAAACTTGTGGTGACTGGGGGAGGTCCCAGATGATTGGAAAAGGGCAAATATAGTGCCCATTTTGAAGAAAGGAAGACAGAGGATCCCTCAGCCTCACCTCAGCCCTCAGAAAAACCATGGAGCAGTTCCACAAGGACTCAATTTCTAAGCACCTGAAGGAGAAGAGGGTGATTAGGAACAGTCAGCATGGATTCACCAAGGGCAAGTCATGCCTGACCAACTTGATTGCCTTCTATGAAATGGCTGGTTCTGTGGATGTGGGGAAAGCAGGGGAGATGTAGCTTGACTTTAGTAAGGCTTTGAATAAAGGCCCCCACAGCATTCTTGCAAGCTAGCGAGGGAAGTATGGGTCGGATGAATGGACTGTAAGGTGGATAGAAAACTGGCTGGATCATCGGGCTCAACAGGCAGTGTTCAATGCCTTGACATCTAGTTCGCAGTTTGTATCAAGTGGAGTGCCCCAGCGGTCAATTCCAGGGCCAGTTTTGTTCAGCATTTTTATTAATGATCTGTAAGATGGGATAGAGCGCACCATCAGCAAGTTTGCGGATAACACCAAGCTGGGGGGAGTAGTAGATATGCTGGAGAGTAGGGCTAGGATTCAGTGACCTAGAAAAATTGGAGTATTGGACCAAAAGAAATGTCATAAGGTTCAACAAGGACAAATGCAAAGTACCGTACTTAGGATGGAAGAATCCCATGCACTGCTACAGGCTTGGGGCCAAGTGGCTAAGCAGTAGCCCTGCAGGAAAGGACCTGAGAGGGGTTACAGTGGACATGAGTCTTGCTGTGAAGAAGGCTAACAGCATACTGGGCTGCATTACTAGAAGCATTGCCAGCAGATTGAGGGAAGTGATTATTTCCTTCTATTCTGCACTGGTGAGGCCACATCTGAAGTACTGTGTCCAGTTCCACGCCCCACCCCCACTACAGAAAGGATATGGACAAGTTGGAGAGAGTCCAGTGGAGGGCAGTGAAAAAGTTAGGGGGCTGGGGAACATGACTTCTGAGGAGAGGCTGAGGGAACTGGGTTCATTTAGTCTGCAGAAGAGAAGACTGAGGGCATATTTAATAGCAGCCTTTAACTACCTGAAGGGGGGTTCCAGAGAGGATGGAACTAGACTGCTCTCAGTGGTGGCAGATGACAGAACAAGGAGCAATGGTCTCAAGTTGCAGCAAGGGAGGTTTAGGTTAGATGTTAGGAAAAACTTTCTCTCTAGGAGGGTGGTGAAGCACCTGACCTGGTTACCCAGAGAGGTGGTGGAATCTCCATCCTTGGAGGTTTTTAAGGCCTGGCTTGACAAAGCCCTGGCTGGAAGGATCTAATTGGGGCTGGTCCCCCTTTGAGCAGGGGGTTGGACTAGATGACCTCCTGAGGTCCCTTCCAACCTTAGTTTTCTATGAATCTATGAGGCTGGAGGCTTACGTGAGGATGTATCCCAGTGGCATAGCTGAATCCCATCTGGCTGTCAGCTGGTTGAGAGAGAGCAATCGGGAGTATTCTGAAGAGGTTAGCCTTTCCCCTCTCTTGGTGTTCCATGAGGGTTAGAGGTGATGAGTACCTACCATAATCTCTCCAAATTAAAATAAGGAAGGGTCATTAGCTCCAAAAGTGCATGAGCTGCATTCTGAACTGGGTACGGAAATGGAGTTGACACAATTAGCTATCAGTGTGACAGACAAACTCAGTATCCCACATGATTGGTCTCCTGTTTCTTTCACCATCCTGTTTCTTTCACCAAGGCAAAGGAAATTCTGCCAGAAGAGTTCAGATTATGTAGTTAATTTTACCCAAAGATGCTTATTCCAGCAGGAAACTGGATCTCTTCCACTCTGGACACTGGGAAAGGGATGAGTGGAAGATGATGGTGCTTATGTTAAAATCCAGGAAAGGGCAATTTCACAACTGGACTTAGTGTGTCATAAATTATCAATAGAATAAGAAGTATTAGATCAGTTTTTAGATGGGGAGTGTGGGGCTGCAATATTTTGAGTCTTACTTTCAAATGGATTCTAGATAAAGAGATGTGCAAATTGTCTAAGACAGTGATTCTCAACCAGTGTTTCATCAGTGCCTGGGGTGTCATGAGAACCTTCTAAGAGGGCAGAGGGTAATGTACAATTAGCATGAGTAGATGTGCAAACACTTACATAATTCCTGGGACAAACCCAGAGATTTCAGATAGGGAATCTACAGTATCAAAAACATACTGACCTGTTTTAGTCTGAGTTCTTTGCCACAGAAGAATTACTCTAGTATTTTTTCATAATCAAAAAATAAATAAAAGCTAAGAACTTGCATTTTGGAAGGGAGCCTTGAGTTTAAAATGGTTGAGAGCAACTAACCTAAAATGTGGGGTCACAGTCATCCACAAAGTAGAGAAAAATGCATTAGATCACACATTCAACGTTTTATTTTAAGAAACTGCCACTCTGCATTTACAAAGAGATATAACTGTATATATGACCAGGTGCAGTCTCATAGTGTTCTTCATTACAAGGTGGGGAAGGGCTGGTTTTGGATACTTTTATTTCATAACCAGGTGTATTTAATTTTTTTACTGACTTTTCAAAGGTTTCTAGTAATCTTTGTTTCTTAGACACATTGAACCAGGTCAGCTAATTTTCTGGCCCATAGCACAGATGTCGTACTTGTGGCACAGCTTTAAATAGCATTCCTGATAATGAAGGCCATAGCCAAAGGACCATGTATTCATTAGACAAAATCCTGTTGCCTACTTAGGGCCTTGCTTTTACTAGCAGTTTCACAGAAGGAACTAAGGATTAGTTTTTTTTTAAGGTACTAAGGGGCCTTCACTTTGGAACTGAAGTAAAATTAATTCTGAATTGTGTCCATACCAGGGTTTGGTGCAGTTTAAACTCTCTCTTGTAGGGTGAAATGACCCATTACATTTAGAACATACCACAGACACTTTAAACACAGCAAGCATCTGCATGTTACAGCTCATTAATTCATGCTAAGTGCCTTCTGAACATCTCAAAGTTACACCATTTCAGGCAAGGGTTAACTCTGGGCCCTGCTACCTAGCTCATGTTAGAGCAACTTGAACCTGTTTCTGCTCCACAGAGACAAGACAAGTAATTTGCAGTCTCCCAGCGTCCCAGAATGTATCACTTCCGTAACTCATCCCCCCAGCAGAGACTGAGCCCAGGTTTCATAGTAGTTAGGGGTCAGAAGGGACCTGAATAGATCATCTAGTCTAACCCCCCACCACTGGTTGGAGCACACGCTGGGATCACATGACCCCAGACAGGTGTTCATCCAACTTCTTTTTGAATTTACCCAAGGTAGGAGCGAGGACCACTTCCCTAGGAAGCTGGTTCCAGATCCTAGCTACCCTGACAGTGAAATAGTGCCTCCTAATCTCTAACCTGAACCTATTCTCTAGCAGCTTCTGGCCATTGTTCCTTGT
>NW_005841836.1:233959-254383 GCF_000455745.1 Alligator sinensis
ATTGGCAAACTTGGACAACGTGTTTTCCACCCCCTCATCCAAGTCGCTGATGAAGATGTTGAACAGTGTAGGCCCCTGGGGGACCCCACTGTTCACATCCCATCAGGTCGAGTATGACCTGTCCACCACCACTCTCTGGATGTGCCCCATCAGCCAATTTTTGACCCATCCAACTGTGTAGGCATCAATGCCACAGTCGCACAGTTTATTAATGAGAATGGGGTGAGAGACTGTCTAAGGCCTTCTTAAAGTTCAAAAAGACCACATCCACGGCGACACCATCATCCAGGGATTTAGTTACCTGGTCATAAAAGGCCATCAGGTTGGTTTGGCAGGACCTGCCTTTGATGAACCCATGTTGATTTCCTCTGGGCATGATCTCCCCTGCTGGCCCCTCACAGATATGCTCCTTAATTATTTTTTCAAGGATTTCCCCCAAGACCGATGTGAGGCTTGTGGGCCTGTAGTTTCCTGGGTCCTCCTTCCTCCCTTTCTCATAGATGGGAACCACATTAGCTAGTTTCCAATCTCCGGGCACCTGGCCCATGGACCACGATTGCTCGTACAGCCGGGCCAAGGGCACAGTGATGACCCCCACCAGCCCCCTCAACACCCGTGGGTGGAGGGCATCAGGGCCCACAGATTTGAAAACATCCAGCCGTTCCAGAAGATCCCTAACTACTTCTGCACAGACCCGAGACCTGGCAGTGCTATCCTCAAGATTGCCCCTACCTGTGGTGGGAGAGGTGTCCTGTTCCCTGTCCAAGAAAACAGAGGCAAAGAACTTGTTAAAGATTTTGGCTTTCTCATCTGGCATAGCCACAAGATTACCATTTGAGTCTAACAGGGGCCCTACGTTACCCGGTGCCCGCTTCTTACTCCCAATGTATTTAAAGAAGGACTTTTTGTTGTCCTTAATCCTGGTTGCTAGCCTGAGCTCCACCCCCACCTTGGCCTTCCTTATGGCCATCCTACACTCACGGGCCAAGGAGGAGTATTCCTCCTTGGTGGTAGTCCCTCTCTTCCACTGGGTGTACGCCTCCCTTTTAAAAGGTGTACAGGCAACAAACACTATTAACCCTTAACATACTACTGCTCACAGCCTGTTCAAACTTTAACACTGTTTAACTTTCCACAGATTTAGTATGGTCTAAGTGTAACATGTAATTTCACTTGTGGTTAATTTCAATTAACTTTCCTGAGTGTCCTTGGGAAGATAAGACCATAGACTGCTTTCAAACTTCTCCTATAGACACCTGTCATAGCATTATGAAAGCTGACAGGACTCTGCTAATTTACAGTCTGAAGACTTGGTCCCACTTTTAAAAATATATATTTTCTAAAATCTAAGTCATGATATGAAAGACAGCATTGGGATGGGGAATTTGACTTCTTTCCTTTCATCCCCCAAAACAAAACAAACTACAGTATACATCAATGTTTCTCAACCTTTTTAAACCTGAAGCACCCTTCAATAGATTTTAGTTCCCCTCTCAGAAAAAGTCAGCTCTCAGTTTTCACTCTTTTTTTTTACTACAGACATGTACTAGAACAATTCTTTTGTTTCAAAGAACTAAGAAAGACCACAGTAGGGAAGGATTCCTCTTAGAAATCTCTGGGCTTATCTTGTGAATCAAGTTTATTCACCTGATGCTGTTAACAGCACATGGCACCCCTCAGTGCCCTTGAAAGGATCTCAAGGCACCCTAGGGTGCCATGGCCTCCTGGTTGAGAATCACTAGTATACATTTACAGAGGAAAGAAATATTTTAAAAATATTTGTAAAAAATATTGGCAGAATTTGGTTAAATGCACACATAGCTAAACTTTGCACTGTATTTAATGCAAATAATAGAATAAAAGAAATCATAGAAAATTAGGATTGGAAGGGACCTCAGGAGGACATGTAGTCCAACCCCCTGCTCAAAGCAGGACCAAACCCAAGTAGATCCTTCCAGCCAGGGATTTGTCAAGCCGGGCCTTAAAAATCTTCAAGAATGGAGATTCCATCACCTCTCTAGGTTTCATAGTTGGTAGGATTGGAAGGGACCTGAACAGATCATCAAGTCTGACCCCTTGCCATGGGCAGGAAAGGATACTGGGGTCAAACGACCCCAGCTAGGTGATTATCCAGCCTCCTTTTGAAGACCCCCAGGGTAGGAGTGAGCACCACTTCCCTTGGAAGTGGGTTCCAGATCCTAGCTGCCCTGACAGTGAAGTAGTGCCTCCTGATGTCTAGCCTGAATCTACTCTCAGTCAACTTATGGCCATTATTCCTTGTTACTCCCGGTAGTGCTCGGGGGAACAGGGATGCTCCCATTGCATGCTAGTCCCCCTTGGGCAGTTTATAGATGGCCACCAGATCCCCTCTCAGCCTTCTCTTGTGGAGGCTGAACAGGTTCAGGTCCCTTAGCCTCCCCTCATAGGCCCCACCTTCCTACCCCTTGATCATGCAAGTGGCCCTCCTCTGAACCCTCTCAGTGCTGGCCATATCCCTCCTGAAGTGCGACGCCCAGAACTGGACACAGTACTCCAACTGAGGCCTGACCAGTGTTGCATAGAGGGGGATGATCACCTCCTTGGACCTGCTTGAGATGCATCTGTGGATGCATGACAAGGTGCGGTTAGCCTTCCTGACTGCACCCTCACATTGGCGGCCCATGTTCATCTTGGAATCAATAATGACTGCAAGATCTTTTTCTGCCTCTGTGCTGATGAGAAGGGAGTTCCCCAGCCTGTAGGTCTGCTGCTGGTTCTTTTTCCCCAGGTGCAGTACCCTGCACTTGTCAGTATTGAAACCTATCCTGTTCTCATCCACCCACCCCTGTAACCTGTCCAGATCTAGTTGCAGCCTGTCCCTCTCCTCTAGCGTGTCCACTTGTCCCCACATCTTAATGTCATCTGCGAATTTGAACAAGGTGCTTTTCACTCCCTTGTCCAAGTTGCTGATGAAGATGTTGAACAGTGTGGGCCTGAGGACCGAGCCTTGGGGAACCCCACTGCCCACATCACATCCCTCCAGGTCAAAAATGACCTGTCCACGACCACTTTCTGGGTGCAGCCCTCCAGCCAATTTGTGACCCATCTGACCTTGTAGGCATCAACACCACAGTTGCCTAATTTTTTAATGAGAATGAGGCGAGAGACAGTGTCAATCTAGGTAACCTGTTCCAAAGCTTGACCACCCTCCTAGTGAGCAAGTCTTTCCTAATATCCAACCTAAACTTCCCTTGCTGCAATTTGAGGCCATTGTTCCTTGTTCTGTCATCTGCCACCTCTGAGAACAGTCTAGCTCCATCTTCTTTGAAACCACCCTTCAGGTAATTGAAGGCTGCAATTAAATCCCCTCTCAACCTTCTCTTCTGGGCTAAGTACAGAAAGACAAAAAGCCCAAGGCTGAATTGATTCAGTCTTTGCAGGTTAGTTAGTCTAAAATGCACAGATTAAATTGGAACAGAAGGGAACAGACATTTAACTTTGATTCAAGAAATGCAGCTACATGCCTGCAGTGGCTCAGGCCAGAAACTGGACGGCACTAGAGCATGGCTCTCTGGATGTGTTCACTCCCTCTTCCTGCTGCCCCCAAAGTCTCTGGGATTTGCAGTCCAGACTTACAGCAGCAGGACTCTGCAGAGTTGCTCATCACTTCCTCTTCCTGCTTCCAGGTGCCTCTGGGATTTGTAGTCCACGGTCACAGCCAGCAATAAGTTTGAGTGGGGGAAGTGGTGTTTAACCCCCCAACCTGGCCCCAGACCACAGCCAGGGTTTGCTGGGGGGGGGGGCAGTCTCCCCCCTCCCCCTGCTGACTGGGCTGCATCCCAACTTGGACTTGCCCCCACCCCCCCCTTGTTAGCCAGCCCTCACTGCTCCAGCTAGGGAGCAGAGGGGTGGGGCCAGCCCTGCTCCCTGGAGCAGACAACACAGCCCAGTTCAGGGCTGCAGAGCATGCTGGGATGCTGAGGGACTCTAATTAAACTTGAATCAGGAAGGTGTCTGGGATAGAAGTTTCATCAACTGGCTTGACCCAAATCAGTTAAGGCTGATACTACCTTCAACCAGGTTTATCTTAAACCAGTTTCAGCCATTTTGAAACTGGTTTATGCACACTGAGCTTCTGTTCTGTGACAGATTTAAACCAGTTTCTGATGGCTTTCCCTAGACCTGCAGACTAAATAAGGCTGGTTCCCTCAGCCTCTCCTCAGAAGTCACGTGCACCAGCCCCCTAACCACTTTTGTTGCCCTCCACTGGACTGTCTTCAATTTGTCTACATCCTTTGTATAGTGGAGGGGCTCAAAACTGGACATGGTGCTCCAGATGTGGCCTCACCAATGCAGAATAGAGGGGAATAATCACTTCCCTCGATCTGTTGGCAACACTACTACTAATGCAGCCCAGTATGCCATTAGTTTTTTTCACAAAAAGGACACACTGTTGGCTCATATTCAGCTTATTTGTCCACTGTAATACTCAGATCCTTTTCTGCAGAGGTGCTGCTTAGCCATTCGGTCTGCAACTTGTACCAGTGTGTGGCATTGTTCTGTCCTAACTGTAGGGCTTTGCACTTGTCCTTATTAAAGCTCAAGAGATTTCTTTTGGTCCAATCCTCCAATTTGTCTAGGTCACAGTGAATCCTAGCGATGCCCTCCAACATATCTACTACTCCACCCAGTTTGGTGTCATCTGCAAACTTGCTGAGGGTGCACCTCATCCCATCTTGCAGGTTGTTGATGAAAATATTGAACAAAACCAGCCCCAGGACTGACTTGGGAAATGATTTAGAAAATGCTTCCCACAGCTCAACAAAGGTGGTCTCAGTAGATGCTTCAGTTGGATTCTCATGTGTCTATGCCTTACGGTCTTGGGATACACCTCTTAGGCTGTCAGATGTTCCCAGATTCAAATTCTAGACAAGATCCAAGTCTTGGACTCAACTGAGGAGTAGATAGATGAGGTTCTGGGCTTGTGCTATACAGGAGGTCAGACTGGATGATGTATTCATCCCTTCTGACCTTAAAACAGATTATTTTATTGTTTTTACAAAATACTCTAATGTGTGTAGTATTAAACTAGCTTTCTATAAAGTATTAGCAAAAATAATTAAAGTTAATATCCCATTAACAAAAATAAATGAACAAGGTACATTTTGTAATGCATTTGCCTTGCTTTTTTAACATTATTTGTTCACGTAGTAATTTTAAAAAAATGCAGTTTGCATAAGATCTTTCTGTCATTAGTGAAAATGAACAAGGTTCTTCTGTATTACAGTTGTCTACTTGCTGTGCTTGGTTAGCTACAATTTACTGATTTCTCTGTTGTAGATGTAAGGACTCATCTCAGTGTTGTTCACCTGCTCTTCCTTTATGCAGTGTTGTGAGACTATGGCCAGTACGGGCAGTTTGGGCACTGCAAGAACACTGTTCTTTTGAAGGGAATGTATTAATGTAAGTGTCAGTGATCTGCTGTCTTTTAAGACCATAGAAGTGATCAGATTAATCCTGAGTAAACCATAGAACTGATTGAAAGAAACAGGGTAAATTCACATAAAGTGAATAATGTTCCTGTTTTTCCCTGAAATTTGAAAATATTTTTAATTCCAAATTTTTTCTAAACATTGAGGAGTGTGTGTGTGTGTCTCTGTGTGTTTCTGAAGGAAGAATTTATGAAAAGTTTATGAAACTTTTTTATTTTGAAACTTTTGAATTAATTTCTTGCAAACGTTTGGCATTTTAGCAGTCTTGATGCCAAGCAGCTCATATCCTAGACAACACTCAGTATTTATGTTTAAAAAAACAAGAGCAAGAAGGTGTTTCCCAGTGTCTTTATGGTGGTGTTTCCTCTCACAAATTAAAAAAGTTTTATAATGCACTATGCTAAAGCACCTTATTCTTCCTACTGGCCCTGTTATTTGTCTAGTCTAGATTCATGACTCTTCAGATATACAGCTTCATTTTGATCTCACTTCAGGCACTTTGACACCAGTGTTATTCCATTGCCTTCAGCAGAGCTATTCCTGATGTGCATGCATATGGGTGAGATCCCACAGTATGAAGAGCTCTGACACTGGCTATTTTACATGGCCTAGTAGGGCTATGCGAATCTTCAGTCTCTGATTCGATTTGGCGGAAATTTCGCCCGATTTGGTGGCCGAATCTCTGAATCTGAATTGAATCAGGAGAGCCTTTAATGCCTGCAAATCAAATTGGAACCCTCCAAATTGATTTGGAGAGATTTGGAAAGATTCAGCAGCTTTAAATGTTTTTTCTACATACCTCTAGGTAGCAGGTGGCTCATGAATGCTTTGATGCTGGAATGGATGGAGTGTCCCACAGGAGCACAGTGGGGGGGTGGGTCCCCAGCGCGCTTGGCAGCAGACCCGGAAGTGGACCAAAAGCACTTCCAGTCCACTTCCAGGTCCACCAGAGAGCACACAGGGGGGCCCCCCCACACCACCCCAGCTCGGCAACTGGTGCCTCCTGGGTCTGGGGGAGCACCCGGGATCCCCCCGCAGCTGAACACCCAGCGCACTCCCCAGCAGACCCAGAAGTGGATCAGAAGTACTTCTCCTGTGGGACACTCTATCTGTGCCAGTATCACAGTGTTCACGAGCCACGCCTGGTACCTCAAGATATGTAGAAAAAACATTTAAATTTGTGTCTATAGCCGAATCGCTGATTCTGCGAATCAGCATCTAATCTTCAGATTCAGCCGAATTGAATTGGGGACAGTGATCCAAATCAATTAATCGAATCACTGTCCCTGATTTGGGCCGAATCTGAATCGAATAGGGCACACCCCTACTGCCTAGCTGCTGCACAGGGAAATAAATGAGAATCTGACCGTGAGGCTGGGATTCTGTAAGGAGTTTAAGGGACTGGATATCCAGTCTCAGTGATGTTCTGTGCAATGTGGATGACTAATTCCATTAGACTCCTTTGTAAATCCCAAGCTTAATGCATCCATCAAATACGAACTAGAAATCAGACATTAAGGCTGGGAGAATTTCAGAATGTGGGAAGGTCAATTATAAGCAGGTCTGCTCCAATATCTGTTTCTTCTCTGAAGTCCCATAGCCTCTCATTTCGTTTTCCCCACATTCTTGGCAAATATTTTAGTGCTCATGAGAGCTGATGGATTGATGTTAGTGGCATGGTTAAATCCACAGAGCCAGTAGAGCATAGGCAGCATTAACACAAGCAGTCCTGCCTACCGTGGTCATGAGGCATTCAAATGAGGAGACAAGTCATTATTTCTCTGACCTGATCAAACCTTGCTGTTTCTGCTGACTACCACACAAAGGATGGTTTCTGACCAGTTGCAGTAGTGGTTTTTTGTCATACATGCATTTGTCAGCTAGGAACCAGACTGAGACTATCAACTCATTTTATACTGGCCACTGAACTGCTCTCAAATGATGATGATAGTTTCTCTGAGGTGCCCTATTCCCCTCTCTCCTGGTCTGTTTTCTCATAAGGGACAGCAACAATTTAAGCCTTATTTTAAAATCACTGCCTATATAGAAAACCACTGTAGTATTGGACAGAGTGGCTAAAAGCAGATTCTTTGTTTAGGGAAAAAATGGATTTTTAAAATTCAAATAGGACTTTTTATCTGCATTACATAGCTTTATTTATATTAAATGAGTTTTTTTAACAAATATTAAATGTTGACAACCATCGTTAAGGCTTAAGCTTAAAATCTATTAAAATCACTTCAATAAGAAATAATAATCGTCATATACATTTGCCAGCAAAATTTTAAAGAAAGTCACACTAATGGAAGTCACTGACTAAGGCTCTGGCACCAAAGGTTGCTGAAGTGCTAACCAACTAAAGATAGCACTAACGTTTTCTACAAGTGCTAAGGTAAGGATGTCAAACTCATCTGGCCCCATGGGCCAGATAAGTGGTACAGGGCCAGTCCTTGGGCTGGATTGGACCCACAGAACCCCCTCCTCTCCCCACCCTCCCACATGCTGGATCCATCAGTACTCCAGGATCTGTGCCACACATAGTGCCTCCTCATGGCCAGTCCAGGACCTGTGCAGTATGTGGTACCTGTGAGCACTGTATTCAATATTGGTCCTAGAATGGCTGGAGCAGGAACCATGCCTCAGATCGACTTGGGGTGGGACAGAGGGAAAGGCAACACATATAGTGTGGATCCTTGACTGACCAGAACAGGCATCATGTGCAATGTGGATTCTGGACTGGCTGGGGTGGGTGCATATGCCAGGCCCTGCAAGTGGGGCCAGTCCAGTATGTACTGTTCAGAATGTGGGTCAGCTCAGACCCAGGAGCAGTACCGGGAGCTGGATGATGGTGCTCTACAGGCTGGATTTGGCCTTCCAGCTCTATCTTTGACACCCCTGTGATAAGGAAATATTTTATTCATTTTATGCACGGTTTTTGGTTGTAGCCAAGTTGGTCTAAGGACATAGGCAGGCAAGCTTCTTTGGGTAGATGTGATATCATTTATTAGACCAGCTGAGTAGTTGGAAAGAAGTTCTTTACAAGCTTTTGGGCACAAGCACCCTTCTTCAGGCATAAGGAGTCTCTGCTGTTCTGAGATCTCCAAGACATGAAAGAAGCTAAAAGTGTGACAGAATGTCAGTGAAAATATAAATAGGTGGAAATTAGGAAAACAAAGGATAGGGAAGTGGGGGAACAGGGGGAAATAATGCCAAAGGTAAGTAAGAGAGACTCTACTGTAGTTGAGTTCTCCAAGGTAGAACTGAGGCAGTCTGTGAAAAAGTGAAGTAAATAGCTGAAAATTAGGAAGACAAAGGGTAGAAAAGGAGGGGAGGGGAGGAAGGAAGTGGGGGAGTGTAAATGGTAAGGCAGGTACCTGGTGAATCAAATGTCAGGCAAGTTGTAATGTGTCATAAATCCAATGTCTATACTGAGTCCATGATTTTTGTATCTAGTAGATTTATGAAGTGAAGTTCGTAGGCTTGTCTACAAAAGGTGTTTTGTAAGTTCCCTTTGAGGATTAGAACTGAGAGATCAGAGAGAGAGAGAGTGATTATCTTGTGAGATGTGTGCACCCACAGGTAATTGGATATTTTTCTTTGAAGGATTTTCGGTGTATATTTATTCTGGTGCACAGTTGTTTGGTTTCTCCTACATATTTTCCATCAGGGCATTTGGTGCACTGAATGAGATGTATAACATTTTTGGAGGTGCAGATGTAAGATCCAGGAATGGTGATGGTTCTGTTGTAGGGTGTGTTTTATTGTGGGAGTGGTAGAGATGTGTTGGCAGGTTTTGCATTTCTTGTCCTGGCATGGTCTGGATCCATTAGGTGTGGTTTGGGTCATAGGGAGTTTGCTTCTGATGATGAGGTTAGCGAGGTTTGGTGCTTGTTTAAAGGCTAATATGGGTGGTTGGAAAGATCTCTTTAAGAATGGGGTCTTCTTTTAGTATGGGCTGAAATTGTTTGAGGATTTTCCGTGTAGGTTCCAGGGAAGGGTAGTATGTCATAACTAATGGTGTGCAATTCATGGGGATTTTCTTTATGTACTGCAGCAAATCTTCATGTGGTATCTGGGTGGCTGTTTCAAAAGTACGATCTATCTCTCTTGAGGAGCATTCTTGTTGGGTGAAAGCCCTTTTGAGATTTGTGAGGTTGCAAACATGGGTATTCTCCTTGGTGCAAATTCAGTGGCATTGAAGTGTTTGACTTTAAATTATAGCTTTCTTGGTGTATTTAGGGTGATTGCTGGTTCTGTGTAGATATTATTAATTTTATGGCATTCAGATGATTCATTTCAGTGACTCATTCATTCAAAGGTGAGAAAACAATTGGGAGATGAAATAATAGAAGAGTTTGCTTTCCTTTTTTAGTCTATGAAAAAAACTTGCTATGAAAGGATGAGACTTACTAGTTCTAAAACCTTGATGGATATGGTGATCAAAAACAATCAGTTCCACATACTCATTGTAGTAAACACTTGTTTAAACAAACCAGTAAGATTTAAATGCAAAATATGTTTTGATAAATGCACTATGTATCCAGCTTATTTAAGGTAGGTTTATCTAAATAATAAAAAAAAATTGCTGTGATGTTTTGTGCATTTTTAATTGAACTCTAAGGGTGCCTGCCGACATGCTCCTTCACAGCGTTGGAGCCGACTCGGTCAATTGAGTCTGCTCCATGTTCTAATTAGAACACTTCAGAATCACCTCACTGTCACATGTATTAAGCCCCCACACATTTCAAAATGGCCACAAGGGCGCTTTATCTAAACCTCATTGAATTAGCTTTAGATAAAGGATCTCACAGCCATTTTGAAACATGCAGGGCTTAACATACATGACAGTGAGCCATTTTAATTAGAGCAGATATCAGGGAATCACTCTACTTAAAACAACCCCCTCCCCTGAATACATGTATAGATAGCCTAATTTCTTTTCAAATGTTGTTTGGCACAAATCTTAAGTAAAGCAATATCCATGTAGTAAACAAGAAATATCTCATTCACCATTTGCTAACTTAATTGAAAAATGTGAATTTTAAGCTTAGGAATCAATGCATACTAAGCTGTAGAGTTGTCTAAATAAATGTGCATAAATACCGTGTCTCTTTCTCTAGGAGAAAGAAATGCTAAATTACACCATCCAAAATAAAAATGACAAATGCAAAGTGAGATTAACATTGATTATTTAAATTAAGGTTTGTTGTTTAAATCATGATTAAAATCAGTGATTTATAATCACTTTGATTTAAATCACACTTCTCCGGGGTAAGCTACAAAGCAGAGGGCATTTTGGGCTAAGAATTCTATAGAACCTGTAATATACTCTATCTGCTTGCATGAAAAGGTGCTGAAGTCAAGAAACTGATTATTTAGGGGGAGACCACTGAGCCTTTATGCCTATGCCTAATGCATGTGGTGAGCTCGCATCTGGTTTTCAATGGCTTTTACTGATGTGTGTTTAAAATTACCCTCCTCCTAGAATGTCCCTGGCATTAGGTATCCTGTGCTAGGGGTATCATTTAGCCAGTTAACGAGTGCTGCGATCACCCCAGTTCCTTGCTCCTTGAATTCACAAAGTTCCCTCATTCTCACTGTTAAAAATAGATTGGTTGCTCCTGCTTTCTGAGCTATCATGTAGCATGGGCTGAGGAGCAATGCAGCAGGTATTCAGATTTTCAGCACAGTGAAAGAAAGGGAGCTTTACATTTTCTGACAGAGACGCTTGCTGTCATGTACTGACTGGTATATCAGGCCATTGCTTTGCCAGAAGGAACTAAAATTGACTCCTGTGGTTAAATACATGTAACCAAGTGATATGCACAAGGATTAGTGTACTCTAATATTACTGAAAAACAATGGACATTATTTTTAAATGGCAGATTTTCTTTAAGTGCTAGGAAATCAGATGTCTACTGAATGCATGCAGTTGTTTTGCTGGTAACTGCTGTGTGCCTGTGTCTACAGCAATAGCCTAATATGTTTATTTGCAGTATATTATTCAGCCAGTAGATGTCTCTTGGTGCCTTGTAAAGTCCCAGAGAAGATGCTGGTAAACAAGAGAGACTGAGATAGAACTCAAGCTGTGTGGAAGCATGTTTGTTCACTTCAGTTGTACGTGCTTGCTTCAGTAAACTTCTCTTGTTCCAGCAAAGTGCAGTTTTAGTATAGCACAGTAACTTCATTGCACTATTAGCTGCTCAGGGAAGTCCTGTGTGATCTAGCAGGCACAGCACTGAAGCTTCCAATAATTGCCCATCACTGCCCTAAAGGGATCTGGGAAACAAACATAGTAAAACAGTGACTTGTGTATATTAGTATTATAGTGCTGGAGAGTGAGTTGAAGGCCAACATTTTACAGTCCAGAAAAGCAGAAGCTATCTCTTGGTTCAGCCCTATATGCTTTCTACATCCCTGTTCTTTGGGACTTTGTCAATTTGACCTTTTTTACATGCTGTTAAAAGTGCAGAATTTTGAGATGCTAATTGATGAAACACCCTACATGGCCTTCTTCCCCCCAGCTTTTTATCTGGCAGAGTAAGAAGCATGGTGAGCAGTCGACCATATAACTAGTAACAGGAAAGATCAGCAGAAATTTGATCCTTCCATCTACTCTAATTAAATTACTTTGGCTGGTACTGTAAGTTTAACTTGCCCAGCCGGGCTGCAGAAAGGCAGCAATGCTTTTATTTTAATTGGATACTATTGGATAAAGCCTCACCATGATGATTTGATTGTTTCAGCCACTACGTGGAGTGCTGATGAGTGACTCTCAGATATGGGCCTATATATTTGTATCAGCCGTAGAGTGCACAGAAAATGAGCAGGTCTCAAAAAACAGTCAGCCTTTAAGCACAGGTTTAAAACTTCTAAGTGCAAACACTTTTCTGCTCTGACTATCCCTCATTGTAACTGGAAAGACCAGCAAGACAATGCAGTTGAGCAAGGAAAGAAAAAAACAAAAAACCCGATGGCTAAACTCAGAAGCCAACTAGGAAATATGAGAGGTTTCAAAAAAATTATCACAAAGCAATCAATATTGCAGTGGGTTCTTCTTTCGTCAAAAGCCTTTATTCCATGCTTAATAGACATTCCAAGCTCTTTGATTTTCAGCAATCTTTTCCCAGTCATTTGGCTTGATATTTGTTGCCTTAATATCTGTCTTGCAAGCATCTTTGAACCAGAGATGAGGATGTCCACGCGGTTTTCTTTCTGTAAAGAGTTCTGCATACAGGAGATCCTTGGGTATACAGCCATCATCCATTCTCTGAATATGACCAACCAGAAGTAGTGTAGCTGTGTCTACAGTGCTGCAAGCTAGGTTATAACAGGTTACTTGGCCCTGTCCCTACTGAGGTCCCTTCCGACCCTAACATTATGAATCTGTGGTGTTAATTAGCTTGCCTACACAGATACAACTATGAGGAATAATGGGGACACAACTGAGGCAGGTGACAAACCATATCCTTTAGGGAGGAAGATTTATATAGCCCGATGTCACTTTGAAAGGTGGGAAGCAGAGGTCCAACTGGATATACTTCAGCATGCTAGGCATGAATTAAACACCATCAAGCCTAGGCCCTATCTTGGCTCAGTTTTTTAAAATTTGTGCAAACTATTAACCTACAGATTGTGGTTTCAGTCCTTCACATGCCATGCGAGTGGGCTGGTGCCATGGCAGCTGGAGCATATGCCATGGCATGGCTTGGCTGGTTCCTGTCATAGGGCTCACCTAGGCACTGACCACTGATCTGACTATCTGAGCTTCAATTTGGCAATATTTTCCCTCTATTGGTTTGACAAATTCCCCATTTTTTTATTTTTCACAAGGTGCCCAGCCTCACACCCAAACTCCAAACTTACAGGACCAGGAGACTAGTTTGGTAGAGACCTTTCAATGTGCTCAGTCTCCCTACCAGGTGTAGATTCCCGCATCTCAGGATTGGGTCAGAAAGGCTCATAATCAGGCCCTCCATAGCAAGGTACCAGTCTCAGTAGGGGCCAATTAAATCCACACAGCACAGGTCTATTCTATGTGCGGTGTATGTGCATGTGTCTCTCCAAAAGTGGAGAAGGCAAAAGAACATTCACTGGTTTAGACACAGAACTGCTCTATTAATAAACCATATAATTGGCCTTAAAAGTTAACACACACACTAGCTGCTAAAAGGGGAAAAAAAACCCCAAGCATTCAGCAGCAAAATATACAAGGTACAGCAGCTTTGCAAGGGAAAAAAGTACTGGTATCGGGTGTGGTAAATAATATATATTTTTAATAATTCCAGCATTTTTATTGCCTCCTTCATCCTGAAGTAACCTAAATTGTTTTATAAACTCCACAGACTGAGTGCAGTAATTGGTTTCCCCTTCACTGAAATGCAGGCCCCTCTGAGGTGGTAGGTAACAGAGGTTTAATGACACTCACACAAGCCAGCACAACAGTTTCATACAGGAAGTGAAGAATGCTTGAAAATGCAGGAAGGGGTGAGGTAGAGTGCGTTAATTGTCCAAAATTCCCTTTGGCCAGGAGACTAGAAAGCGGGCTCAGAGTCGCTTCTGATCCAACTGATGGCACAGCTCAGTGCTTGGTAGTGTGATGCCTGGGCAATGGTGTAGTGCTACTAGAGAAGAAAGATTGCCACCCGCTGAATTACAGTTGAATAGTTGCTCCTTGGAGGTTTCCAGTCCAAGCTTTGACCCAGACTAGTGCTGCTTTGCCTAGAAGATCTGGCAGGAACTTGCTATGCTCTCTGCTTGAGTCAAACACTTAGCTGTGCTCTGACACCCCACAGAAGATAGAAAATAACTCTGTGGAACCAATGGTGAAGAGGGCAAGGTTGGAGGTATTCTGGGCAGTGAAAAACCAGCTGAATTAAAGATGACCCTGACCTTAAACTAAAGGTAGGTCAATAGTTCTCCTGAGTCCAGATGACTCATTGGGCTAATGTGATTAGGCCACACCAGTTGCCATGATACACAAAAGAGTCATGTTCATATCCAGCCACCTTTGACTCCCAGGCAAAACAACCAGGGACTCCTATACACATGTAGTGAGCCAGCATGGAAATAAACGTGCTCCAGCAGACTCTGGCGTCACATGTATTAGTGTCCCCACACTGAAAAATGGTGGTGGAACACTTTGAACTAAAGCTTATTTGATTAGCTTTAGTTCAAAGCGCCCTGCCATTTTTCAGCGCAAGGGATGCTAATACACATGATGCTTAGGTACTTTTCATTAAAAGCGCTCGCTAATTAAAGCAACCCCCATGCTTCCTGTAGCATGTGTAAAAATGCCCCAGGTGCCCATTTCCGGCTTAGTTGACTGTGGGTTAGCCTGTATTTTGGATTAAATGCTCTGGTAGCATGACCCAGAAAGGTGGAATGTTGCAGCATTGCCCAAGTGAACTACACACTAAAGGCATGCATAGCCTCCTCAAGGGTCTTTGGGTAAAAGGACTTCTCCTCTGTGGTGAGTCAAAGGGGCCTTGTGCTTCCATTTGTCACTAGCTCCCGCTCACAGGAAATGAGGGAACTGCATGCTGTTGACATCTGAAGAGGCTGAAAGTATGAGGGAAAGAATTGTCTCCCTCATACCAAAAAAATGTTAACGAACATTTTCTACCCCCAACTAACCAGGCTAGGAAGAATCCTACTGTGTTCATGCCAATTCCTGAAAATATGTAATGTTGCTGGATATGTGACCAATACCTCTATCAATCTCCTGGGTGCTCATTGGTACATGTCCAGTGTTGCTCTATAAGCAGATACACTAATTTTTTTTTTCTGCATTTGGTATACACAGTCAGTGTGTGTGGCCTGAATGTGTCTTTACATTGGCCCTCCTTGTCTATACTACCTCTAGCCATGCTAAGTCCATTGTGGCTCTGTAGCTATTACTGTCTCTTAAAGATTGCAGCAACTAGTATTCTTCCTACATCTCACTCCATGGGAGAGAAGAGGGATAACCAGTGGCTTCAACTAGTCACATATTCATTGACTTGACCCCAAGTATATCCATGATGGGCACATGAAACTCCTGATGTGAAGCTTTGCATTTGAAGGACAATGTGTTTGCATAGGTTCAAAGGCCCTTTCCCTGACATAGCAGAACTGCATCAGTTCTGCTGCAGACAGAAAGACAGAGGGAGCAGGATTTTGGCACAAGTCATTTCACTTTACATCTATGAATGCATGTGACCTCTCTGTGAACATCCCCTGCTGAGAAGAATAGGGGCCCAGGCAAGCAGTATGCAAAGAGGACCAAGCATAACCCTTTTTGACCACAAATCTCCCAACCAAGAAAGAAAGGATGTATGTAATTTCTTATAAATTCTGTCTAAAAAACAGCACAGAAGAAACAGTAAGGATGCTAAAACCTTACTGCAGCCCCTGAGGGGGTATAGCAATGGTTTTAAGATATGTTTGTGACTCCCTTGTACTGGCTTCCCCAATTTATAGTGTAGGATGCTCCAGGCTGCTCCAGGCTTTGAGACCAATACATGAGTAGTACTCTAAGGGTGTGTCTCTACACATATACTTAGTGCTATATGGATTTACTGCACAGTAATTCACTTCACAGTAAACACATCCTGGGCAGGTGTCTACATGTGGAGCCATTTGGGAGCAGATTTGCTCCTCATGGCACTAGCCTGCTTCAGGGCTCCCTTGGCCTTGTGCTGTCCCCCTGCAGGACTCAGGGAGAGCTGGAGGCTCTGGTCACCACTGCCTGGGGCCAGGGACACTCTTTAAAAGCCAGCTCCACATGGTGCTCCCTGGCCACCTGCATTTCTGGCCTGGAGCAGTCTGCAGAGTGCTGGCACAGTCCTCTCTGACTCTGTTGCCAGAGCCTGTTTCCACTGTGTGATGGCTGCGCCACCCCCAGGCCCCAGGAGCAACAACCTGCACCACGGGCTCCTGCTTGCCACCCTGCTAGTCATGCTTTGCCTCCACAGTGACTGGCACCTGGCCCAGGTCAGTCTCAGCCTTACCTGCACCCTGGCGATTGCTGCATGGCTGTGTGGCCAGGCTCACTGCAGTGTCTGAGCACCCCTGCCCCTGTGCTGACACCGCCCATCCACCAGTGCCATCCACAAGCTCCTGGGGCTTCAGCCTTGCTGCCTGCAGGCTCACCCAGCCAGCCAGGACTGCACATCATCCAGTGTACTTTAGACAATGAGCAGTGGCTGGCATCATGCTGGATGACCCACGCCACCTTCCAGGAGCTTCTTGACCAGTTCCACCTGCACCTGGAGCAGCAGGCTGTGGAGATCTGGCTGGCCATCACCATGCTCAAGCTGGCCATGCCCACCAGGCTGAACTGTCAGCCATCTCTTTGGCATGGGCAAGGTGACTAACAGGGAGGCCCTCCTGGAGGTCTGCAGCACCCTCCAGGATGTGCTGGGGCACACCATGCTGTGGGTGCATGACCCCCTGGAGGTGGTGGCAGGGTTTCATGCCCTGGGCTTCCCCCAGTGCATCAGGACCCTGGACAGGACCCAAATCCCAGTCACCTGTCCACCCCACAGGGATCATCTCTACTACAGCTGGCAGGTTTTCATTCCGTCATGCTGCAGGCTGTCATCAACCATAATGGCACCTTTACCAGCATGAGCGCTGGCTGGGCTGCTAGGGGCCCCGCTCCCCATGCCTTCTGCAACTCTGCCCTGCCAGCCCTGGTGGAGAGTGGGTGCAGCGTTAATGCACCTCAGTGTATCTACATATGTGTTAATGCACTTCAGCTATTCGCACCTAAATTTGATACCTACTTTTGTTTTTGCAGATATCAAATTTAGGTGCAAATAGCTGAAAATCACTATTTTAAGGTGCATTAAGGGCACACACATGTAGACTTAACGTGCCTGAAAAATGGCTAATGCACCTTACATTTGCATGTGTAGGTGCGCCCTTTGAGTTCCTACAGAAAATTCTCACACAGCTGTTGTGCATGTTTTAATGAGATGTTGTCAAGGCTGGTAAAATGCAGGTCTGGATTAAGACCTTAACTTTATTGCCCCATTCCTAGGGCCCCAGGTCCTGCTGTCATGTGATGACATTGTAAGTTCAGCTGTCATTTAGAAAGCAAGTCCTGAGCTCCTGTGGCTGAGGACAAAAGTTTGAAAATATTACCTGAAGGAACTTGGACCACAGGACCTGTCACAGGTTGCAGAGAGCCTGAAACAACCACTTACAGAAGCATGAACTACTTTGTCAAACTCAGTGGGTTATCCATACTAGTTCCCTCTGCTCTGGAAGAACCCTAACTCCATGCCCCCAACAGAGGACTGTGTAGTGTAGGAGGGGGAAAGGGCAGCAAGTCCAGCCTTCCTGCCCACCAGATACATTCTAGCTGTTGGGTAAGTGCTAAGGGGAAGGGTTCTTTGCAGTCACTTTTGATGCCTCAGAGGGGAAAAGGCCATACTTATGCTCCACGAGTAGGGAAAAGATGCTCATGAGAGGAGGGGATCTTCCGCCACTACAAGAGGGGTTACAATGAGGGCACAGGCCTACAGGGGTTGGACTCCATATTGTGATGTACCCAGAGCCCCTTTACCTGGCATTTAAAACTCCATAGAAAACATCCAGTACTGAAGCACTTGCCTGTGTGCTCAGAGGTTTTGGATGTTTCTTGCAGCCAGGCATCCATAACACAAAGAAGAAGATCTTTGAATAAAAACAGTTCCGTGCTTTGCCCTGAGATGCTCTGTAAACAAGTGCATGGAGCTAGCTTGATTGCAGGCTGTATGTACTGATTTGTTTACAGATCTTCTCAACTAAATCATGTGTCTGTTTTTTTTTTTTTAAACGGTGACTGGAGAAAAATCCTTCTAACTGTATAGACAAGAAAGATCAGTGCTGGCTAAGTGATTTGATATTTCTTCCAGGACCCTACCCCCAGGGTCTTTGATCATCTAATAAGCATGAGAAGATCAAACAACCAAACAGATCTGTTCCCAAGAAGAGTCCAGAGAGGTTGTACATTTTTGGATGGAAAGTGTACTGTGCTTTGTGCTTTCAACTCTGGGTAGTTTCTTGTGAAGAATAATTCTCTACTGTGGGACATTCTCCCTCCTGATGGACAAAGTCCTGAACCAGCATCAAGAGGAGCTAACATCAACTATAAGTAGGGACAGATGCTTGTGGTCTAGCACTCCCAACAGTGCTTGGTGTCTTCAGCATGGCTGAAGGCAGGGCAGTTATGCACCTTGTAGATTTACTGAAGATACACACACATGCACACACATGCGCACACACATGAATAGAAAGATAGATATCCAGCCCACAGGCCAGATCTGGCCCCCAGAAACATGTCACTTGGCCCATGGTCCTCCCCACAAGTCTGAAAATTTGATAGTGGGGGAGTAGTAACTTTGCTGGGCCCATGGAATTTTTGGCGCCCATGGGATAACCTGACCCTGCAGGCTGGATAGCAATGCCTTGAGTGCTGTGTTGGGCATCCAGGGTGGCATAGGGTACAGTCCCAGCAGACAGAGCCAGGCAGGGAGAGTGCAGGTCTCCAGGGTCTGATTGTAGCACATGGGGCAGCACGAGGCCCCAGGCCCTGATCTCAATGTGAAGGGCTAGGTGAGGGTGGTGTGGGGCTCAGTCCCAGTGCATAGATGGGCATGGGTCCACAGGGCCTATTCAGCCTGTGGACTAGCCCTGAGCCACACATCTGGTCTGTGAGGTCAAAAGCTTGAGCACCACTGATATATAGCATAAGCTTTTGTGAACTCAGGCTCACATTATCATTGCTGTTTCAAGGAAAGGACCTTTTCAAAGCCAACACAGATGAGATTTGATTGACTGTATGTTCATGAAGTCTGTATGTTCCAGCTGCAAGACAAAAGCAACATGAGCTATCCAATTCTAAACTGTCCCAATTCCTCCTCTCTTTCCTCATTTCTTCATCATGACACCTATATCATGAGACTTCTTCAACAGGGTGAGGTCAACTCCCTATTGATGCTAGAAGCAGTAGGGAAAGTACCTATTTGGAAGGAAAGGCTTCTACTCCTGCTCCTTGTTACAGCATAGAAGAAAGGGGGATATAGCTCATCCTAAAGCATTGAGGCCTCAGTGCCTTTATTCATCCAGTTTAGAAGAATAACCTCTATCCTTCCCTATAGTTGGATCCAATAGACTGTTTCACAGACCACAAAAGGCACCTGCTTCCATATCTCTGTATTTTTAGCACACAGAAAAATTGAAGGTTCAGGATAGGAACATACTGTGAAAAATACAGAGCCCTACACACTCCAGTCTGTACTTGAAGCTGAGGCTATTTACCAAAGTTGCAATCCTTCCACGGAAACAAAGAATCCAGTATACTTACTTGTGGCTCAAACAGGGCTCATTTCAAAAAGTCTACTCAAAAGAATCTAGCTCTCTTCACTTCCCTCAGTCTTGAAGTCAGCAAGGGCAAATCTGCACAGATTCTAATAAAAATCACTGAATTCACAAGAGCCATGTTAGATTCCAGGCTGACAAAGACTTTACTACCTTAAAGAGATGCCATGTGCAGCCAGTACCACAACAAGAACCCATCAGAAGCATCTGGAGTACATGTCAGTACACAAGTACATCAGGTGTCATGGCAAGATTTCATCTTTGTAAAATAACAGGAATCTCTGTCTTCCAGGCCTTCAGAACACTTGCAGACCAGCCGAGACCACTCCAAGGATTGCAAATGTTCCCTCAACTCTCTGGCAGGCAGGAGCCCAGTGTTTTTCTTATTCCTTGGACTCCAGACTTCATGTACACCTTTCCCTTGATACTTATGATCCCAGGAAGATGTTCAAACAAGACTCAGGGACAATGATCCCAGTTTGTCCCTTGCAATTGTAGAGCTCAGATCTCTTGGCTGCATCCAGACGAGCACACATGTACATTTCCCTGGGGACAAATAGCAGCGGGACATAGTTGTGCTGCTGCTGCTTGTCCCCAGGAATGC
>NW_005841836.1:254393-260311 GCF_000455745.1 Alligator sinensis
GGCACACGGCAAGTTGCCCTGGGTGGGGTAGGGGAGGCTGGGACCAGCACCTGGGCTGGCCCCAACAGCCTTACTTGGGACTCTAGGGGCCTCCTGGGGTTGCAGCAGCGGTGATCCAGGTGCATGGAGCCTGGCCGGCAGCCAGATTGTGACTGGCTGACCAGACTCCAGTTTCAGGTGGCACACGCTGCCTCCTGTTTTTTTCTGCCATGGGGTTTTTTTTTTTACACCAGTATCTCCCGGTATAAAAACCCCCCACTGTACTGCAAATTACCAGCACAGTGAATGCATGTGTGTGCAGTGCATGCAGTTTGCAGCACTGCAGACAGGTCTGCAGCACTGCAAAATATATATGCATGACTTGAGCCTATTCATTTAGAGGCTGGTCAGCTTACTGATTGCATCTCACTTCAGAGCCCTAGTCAGGTCTTCCAAGAAGGTCTGGCATCCCTGCTTGTGGCGGTCTGCATCATGGATGACATTACTGGGGAACTGTTTAGCAGCAGTCCCGCATATTTCTTTCCAGAGTAGGATGCAGATAAAAGGAAATCTACAGTCTCATGGCAAGTCTTCCTTAGTCCATAGACAAAGTCACTTTGAGGTCTCACCTTAAGTTCCTGACTACGGGTGTCTCTTTCACATTAATTATTCTGTTCATCTCCTGGCTTTTCCCTTAAGCCTCATTCTTTGCCAACCAAAGCAACACTTCACACACTAGCTGTACTTAGAGGCTTGTCCTGGACCAGATCAATCAAAAGCTTGCTGAGACTGTTTGTTGCATTTACCAAATGAGAGGATAATTGATATTCTTGCAGAGAATCCAAGTGAGTTTCAGACTGTATACACACCTGCAATGTTTTAGCAACAGAAGACTCGTTTAGACATATTAGGTCCCGTTTGACTGAGCCCAGGCGACATCCTCCCTTGTGTCTTTGAACAACATCCCTATGACTGAGATTTGTCAGGCAGCAATGTTGAGTTTAGCCCATGCTTTTACATTTACTGTGCAGCTGTAAGGCAGATGCAGATTTGGTCCTCCTATTAATATTCCAGTAGGACTCCTCTTACCTCTTCTAAATACTCTTTGCTAGTCACTGGCCATGTCTGCATGAGTTGCTGACTGCACAATAGCTTGTTACTACTGTGCAGTAGGACTGCATGGCAGGAAGCATGATGTGATGCTTCTGCACAGTAGTAATGAGCCTGGGTGGCAACTGCTTATGGGGATGGCAACCGCAGCTGGACTGCTGTTGACAGCAGCAGCAGCAAGCAGCTGAGTCAGCAGCATGGGGCTCCCCTTTCTGCACATCCCCCTAAATTGTCACCTGAGCCTCGTGCCTCGGTTGCTCCCTGTAGTTACACTACTGGGATCTGGGATCAATATCTCAAAGAAGAAAGAACAGTTACATATTCTGCAGTAGAAAGCGGGGGAGTATGGCACCTTATAGACTACCTTGTTCAGACAGGCATGAACTTTCACAGGTTACAGCCTACTTTGACATAACATCTGACAGAAGTAGGCTGTAGCCTACAAAAGCTCATGCCTCTCTGAATGGGTTATTATGTAAGGTGCCACACTAGCCTGCTTTCTGCCTAACTTCAGAATAACACATCTAAATAGCTATCTAAATTTTGAAGCAGCAGTGGCTCTAACTTCTTCCAGATGTGTTGTCCACACCACTTCTATGTCCCGCCAGCCATCCCTGCTCTGCCTTGACACATGGCAAGGGTGAAGGAACTAAGAGGGCTGTTGAGGCTGCCCTCCTTCTTATGCAGTTCTGTTGCCCATGGTGGCTCCCAGAGTGCAGATGTTCCAGTGGACATTGCTGTTGAAAAGGAATCAGATTTTACCCCATAGGGCACATATGCACCCAGAATGGAATCCATGTGGACAATACACCTTGAAGAACCAAAGCTATTGGAAGGCATGCCACTTTTCTTTATCCATGAGAAACTGGATTGAGACGACAAAACTAACTTTACAAAGCCACTAAACATTCCATCCAATGGCTCAATAACTTTAGTGCGAATTTGGACAAGTGACCCAGTAAGTGGAAACCTCTATTACCAGTTAACAATGCCATCTACCATAGAAAAACTGGGTAAGCAAGAAGTTGTTCCTTTAGAATAACTGTAAGAAAACTAGAGGAGGAGTGGGAGTAAAGGCAGAAAGAAAATAAAGAAGAGGTGTAAAACAAGTAATATAAGCATAATGCTTGCCCATTCCTCATCCTCTTCTGTGTGAGATGTTTTTTCCGCATATAGCATGCTCCCGAAGGCAAAGGTGGAGATACAAATCACAGCTTTTCTTTCAAAAAAGAAACACCCATGGATATTTCTGTCTTTCTTGCTGGCAGGTGCGTTCAGAATCTGCTCCACCCACGTCCTCAGTTTTCAGTGGGAGGGAGGAGGGAATTCTCCACTATCTTAAACTCTTCTCAGGGCTCATCTCAAAAAGTATGTCAGACTACTAAGTAGCACATCAGGTCTAATAAGTTATTAAAGAACTGCCTAGGAAGCCTCCTAGATATAGGTGACTTACAAGGAACCCTTCTTCCTCAGCTCCATTTCAAATCTGCTGGGCTGCTTCCCAGGATGTCTGCCAACATTTCAGGTTAAATTGACTTTTTCTGTGAGCAGCTGAGAGGAGCTGGCTCAAGGGGCAAAGCTGGAGCTGAGTTCGATGGAACTGATGCTTAACCAGTTTGTTTCCTACTTTCATTATTTCCCCCTGACCCCTCTCCCATCTAATCACCAACTAGTCTAGATATTTTGCAGTGTCAGTGTTTTTCCCTCCTCTAGTTAGTGCTTGCTAATGACCTACCCCTGCTTCTTCTGTTTTTTTCTTTGTTTCTTTGCCATGATGGAAATCTCTATAAAGATGTGTAGCTAGAACTGGGTGGTGTGAATTAAAGGACACTAACCAGGCTTCCATTCAACTTGGGTGGGATTTTCACAAGTGCCAAGGGCCCTGTCTATACTGTTTCTCTGATGCTCTTGAGACAACCACCAAGGAGTATGCTCCATGCTAGATATAAACATGAGCCCCCCAAGCTGCACTGAGGGTGGCCTTGCCATTGCTCTTAAGCCTGAAGGAGACAGAGAGCTCAGGATTGGTTGATGGGAGTATACTCCTTGCAGCTCCATCATCTAATTTCTGGGTTTGGTGCATGCAGCGTAAGAATGGGTGGGCAGGATCTGCTTCTCAGCAGTGTTTCTGGGAGCACCATGGAAGCAGCACAATAGAACCTGGATCATTTGAATTGGGATGGTCTGTAACCCACTTACTTCACAGATGAAGGCCAAATTAAGGATAAACTGGGCAGCTATGGCAATGGTGCCAGTGGTGGGAGCAACACAGGTGGGAAAAGTATTTTGTAATGAAGCATAGTGTAAAAATTTCCAGGAATTAACAGACACCAAACAATAATGTTTAACCTTATGAAAAGAAAACACATCTCCCTGGCATTTTCATTAATGCTGGTCTGTGCAATGTGTTCTCAAGCTTTAGCTCTGCCATTTGGTAAAAGCCACAGAGCGCTTTCCTAGCTCAGGTATTTGATTTGGGGTTTTGTACACAGCATTTCCATTTGCTTCGCATGGAGCCATTTGAAGTGGCTTGGAGATTTCTTTTCTCCCAGTGCACGAATCTCCTGTCATTCCATTCAGCACATTTGCAACAGCAGAGAGCACATGATGCCTTTTCCTATTAACAACCACTCTATTTTCCTCTATCTGCAGCTCACATAATTAGGTGACATCCAAACCAATTGACACTGTAGGCATAGGAAGAAATGAGAATCTGGACCCTTTTCTAATTCAGGTACTGGGCTGGGTCTTGGGAGATCAGGGTTCAGTTCCTGACTGTACCTTGGGCCATGTCCTTAACCTCAGTAGGCCTCAGTTCTTCATCTGTACAGACAGGGATAATGAAACATCCTTTTTTGGGTGAGGGAAAGTTCTTGCAGGCAAGGCTGTCTCTGTGAAGTGTTTGTGCAGCCTCCTGATTTTAGCTGAAGCCGCTTGGTGTTGACTAATACGGAAAGGAAAAGATGAGTGGAAAGTTTCAAACCACCTTGGCTCTTTCAGTCCTTGATCCAAAGCCTGCTAAAGTCAGTGAGAGATCTGTAATGCCTGACTGGTCTGCTGTAATTGTAAAACCTCTCACCATTGCATTACCAGGGGCAAAGCTCCCTTGGTGGTTACATTGGCTCAAGGGCTGGCATAGCTTGACAGGCAGGGTTAGCATCACAGAGCTGTTTAGAGCAGGGGTGGCCAGCCTGGGGCTTGGATACCACAAGTAGCATGGGCAGCCTCTGTGTGTGGCACACTGCGGATTGGGGAGGGGACAGGCAGCACAGTGGCAAATAGGGCAGGAAGCAGAAAGCAGAGTAGCAGCTGGGTCAGGGAGCACAGGGAACAGAAAGCAAAGCAGTAGATCAGGTAGAAAGGGGTCAGAGTGGCACTTGGGGATGGTTAGGGGCTAATTTGTGTCGCTCCTGTCAAAAAGGTTGACCCTTACTGGTCTAAACCAGCTCTGGTGGTTAAATGCCAGTACTCTACACCAGCATTTCTCAACCCGTGGGTCGCAAGAATATACTAAGGGGTCATGAACAAAAATGGATTCTCCTTTAAAGGAGAAAAATGTGCGAAACCATGGCTTTTCCCTTGCAGGATGGCAGAGCCTCACACACAAAAAAGGTTGAAAATCACTGCTGTACACTACTGTTCTTGCTGTTGTAGCCACTGGGGGTGCTGCATGCACGATAGTGTCAGGGTTGGAAGTTTTAAGCAGAACTCCTGTGTAGACAAGGCCTCAGGTTGTGCCGAATGGGCCTCTGGAGCTGGAGAATCTTACACCCACTGTTTAAATAGCCAGGGTGTGTAAAGATCTGTGGTTTGTGCACAGGTTATGAGGCACAGAGGGATTCAGTGGAAATTGGCCAGGGCCCACCCAGACCCCTAAACATGACCAAGCTGTTCTAGAGGCCACCTCAGGGCTCAGACCACCATAAGACCACCTTCCTGACCTACAGCAGTAGGGAAGGGGATGGAGTCTTGGAAGACTTCAGCAGCTGATTCTCTCGCTGACTTCCTCTGGAAAGAAGGGTGCCTCCATGTGTGGAGATGAAGGGGAGGACTCGGTGGAGTTGGGAGAACAGGGAAGGCCCCCATCGCTTCACCTATAGCTCCCCATTTTGGGGCACAACTCCCTGAGGGCAGCAGCCAGATTTGGGTCTGCTTGGAAACCTCAGATTTGGACGGCTCTAGTAGTCATCTCTGGCAGCTAGGGCTGGCAGGGTTGGTCTGTGTGCTGAGGACAAACTGTAAGACAGCTCCACACCTGTAGGCAGGGGGTGGTGTCCCCCTCCCCCCCCCCTGTCCGCACACTCCTGCACACCAGCTTCTGCTAAATAGCCTGCCTCCCCCCCTTCCCCTCCACAGAAATCCCCTCATCCCAGGAGCCTGCCCAGGGATAGTCTGTGTATGTGTAGATGTGTGTGTGTGGCTGTGTGTGAAGGCTGTCTCCCTCCATTCTGCCTATGTGTGTAAATGTGTGTGTGCTTGTGTGTGTGTACAGATATTTGTGGTTGCGTGTGGAGGCTACCAACCTCTCTCCTTTTTGCATCTGTGTCAATGAATGCGTGTGGTTGTGTGTAGATGAGGTTGTGTATGCCATGTGTGGTGTATGGAGGCTGTCTCCCTCCTTTCTGTGTGTGTGTGTGTGTAGAGGTTGTCACCCTTGTGTGTGTGTGTAGATGTGTGTGGGGGCTGTCTCCCTTATGTATATGTGTGTGTGTTGAGGCAGTCCCCCGTGTGTGTGTGTGTGTGGTCGGATGTGCCTTCTCCCGTGTGTGTGCAGATGTGTGCGTGGAGGCTGTCTCTCTCTCCTTTCTGTGTGTGTGTGTGTGGGGGGG
>NW_005841836.1:260834-303629 GCF_000455745.1 Alligator sinensis
GGCACCGCCGGTGAGTGCCGCGACCCCGGCCCGGATCGCCCCGGCCGCCGGAGGGGGGTGGGGGGGCGGCAAGGGGGGCTCCTCGCCTCGGCCGGGGGTCGGAGCCCTGGGCAGGTCACACTCCCTCTCTTTCTTACATACATGCTCACACACTCGCATGTGTGCTCACATGCACACACTCCCACATGCACTTACATGCACACACACTTACATCCAGACTCACATACACACTCCCACATGTACTTACATACACACACATGCTCACACACACGCTTACATACATGCACACATTCCCACATACACACATGCTGCAGGTCACACTCCCTCTCTTTCTTACATACATGCTCACACACTCGCATGTGTGCTCACATGCACACACTCCCACATGCACTTACATGCACACACACTTACATCCAGACTCACATACACACTCCCACATGTACTTACATACACACACATGCTCACACACACGCTTACATACATGCACACATTCCCACATACACACATGCTTACATACATGCTCACATACACGCCCACAGACATGGACACACTCCCCCCCCACACACAGATGCTCACACACACACATACATGCACACAGCCCACATACACTTACATACAGACACTCACATACATGCTCACATACACACCCACACACATGCTCACACAGACACTCACATACATGCACACACTCCCACATACATTTACATACACACACTCACACACACATACACACTCACATACTCTCTCACTCTCTCACTCTCACACACACACACACACACACACCCCTCCCCTCCATTTCCTCCCCCCTCTTCCCCCCTTTGCTTTCCTTGTTGAGCCTAGGGCCCCTGGAGATGGCCCAGAGGTCAGTGTCATTGGGGACCCCAGAGACGAGCCCTGAGTTGTTTCCCAAGCCTGTTCCCTGAGGAGGCTCCTTGACTACCATGTGCACGGCTCCATCTACCAGCCTGACACCTGGGGAAGAAAGTGAGGAAAAGTTGTAGTAGCTGCTCTGGCTCCGGGAAGAGAGGGGTATTTCCTGTGGTGCCTTCTGCCCGTCTTCTGGTCTGCGGGGTGATTGTCCCCCTCTGCCTGTGCAAAACCACCTGCCCTACCTGGAGCGCACTGAAAAGCTGGGTCATTCTCTTTGACATCCTGCTTGCCTGAGATCCAGTGAATACACTGTAGGCAACCGCTGGCAGGGACTTCACCTTTGCTGTGTGCATTGAACAGTCCTCACTTGCCGGAGAGGTGACAGTTACTCTCAGAGGGAGCAGCCTGCCTGGTGACTTTTAGGCATAGCTTAGAAGTTGCAGGCTGGGTGAGTAGTGGGGGGGTGGGGGAGATTCCCAAACCCATCAGCATCCCCATCCCTGGGGCTTATAATGCAGTGGGACTCACTTCTTCACTTTTTCAAACCTGTTTCTGTACTTCTGCTTCCCTGGATGAGATTGACAGCTCTGCACAAGCTCAGTTCCCTAGCTTGCTAGTTCAGCTCCTGTATTGATCCCACAACTCCCTTATCTCCCCCACTACTTCCACCCCTTCACCTTTACAGGGTCCTGGGTTCTCCTGAGCTTCCATGACCAGTTGTGGGTACTACCTGAACTGAGCCACTTATACTCATTTCACTTGTGATGATGACCAAGATGAAACTCAGGTTTCCAGAAGAACTAGGCATTGTCTCTGCCACTTACTCCTTTAAACTCCATAGTTAGTGAATGAATGGTGAGTACATTAGGAAGAAAATTAGTGCTCTTTAAAAATTATATCTTTCCTAATAGGGTGCAGCGTTAGATTGGAATACATCTAAGGCACTTAAAAAACCCCTGTTAAGGGAGGAAGCTAAGCCATTTCATACTTTTATACTGTCATTTAAAATAAATGGTGCTGCTTGCAGGATTGGTTTAGCTTCTTCCAATTTCAAGAGCCTTCATCAGGCGACTGTAAAACACAACTGATTAGTTAGTCACAATGAATTATCTGTGGGTTTATTTCAAATTGTGATTTTTGTCCATATATTCTACCGGTTCTACTGGTTCACCTGTTAACACTGATTGTCACATGGGGATGTTGTAAACGTTGCCACATTTTACTGATGCAGCAGTAGAGGAACTTTGCAAGTTCCTTTTCATGAGTCGCAGATCTAATTGTGTTCAGTGTAGCAGCTGTAGTTATAGCTGAAAGGTATTCATTGTACTTATTTAACTCTCTCTGTGCAGTCAGTCTTTATGAGGTGAAAGGCTTTTCAAAGCGTATTGCCACCTTCAGATAAAAGAAAGTGTGTGTCAGTCCATAAGCTGTATATTTATTATGATTGCCATTCACACAGTCATGTTCTGTGAGTCACGTAGTAGCATTGTATACTGTTCAAATTTTAGGTGGGAGATAATGAAATGTTTGTTTTTTGGGTAGTGAAATGCATGACACTTTAATATCCATCTACTGCAGTGGGTTGTTGAAACCTGTGGGAAATGTGTGACAATTGTGATCGTATTTTAGAGGATTTGTTAGAAACTTAAAGACCTTGGTGTGCCATTTTGAAAAGAAGTGATTTCTGGAGGAGTGACATTTAATTTCTGGTATTTCAGTGACCATCTCGTGGTTCATTTTTTTAACCACCTGTTAAAAGAGTGGAGTATGAAAATAACCAACTATTCTTATCAAGTTCTGCCAACACAATATTTGCATTGAAAATATGAAAATATAGCCAAAGTCTGTGCAAAGGCATTTTTCCTTAGGTGCAGTGCAATGACTTGAATTTGGCTTTATATAAACATATGTGTACATAATGTTTGACTATATGCATCAAGGAGTTAGAAAATCTACAATAGTTAAGAAAGAATGTAGCTTCTCTGCATAGCGATTGAATGCAATATTTAATCTAAAGATACAAACATGTAAAAAAGTATTGTTACAATCTTGAACAGAATGCCTTTAATCTGTTTTTTTAAAGATTTTTTTTTTTAAATTAGAGCAGTTTTTCTTGAAGGTGTTCATTATTCCTTTTGCCTTGAGACATGAAGAAAACACACATCATTATAATACCTACAGGAAGCTTAGACATCTATAAATGACTCCCTTATAGAAGGATCCACAGCTCTCTAAGTGAAATTGTGATTCTTCTGAAGTCAGTAGAAACTTTGCCATTGACTTCTCTGAGGCCAGAATTTCCCTTGGTTTGTTTATCAATTACATAACCTAACAACACTGAAATGCAGCTACCTCTGGGATGGAAAGGAGCATCTGCTTCATACTGCACAGCAAAATTACGCAAAATTACTCCATCTGTGGAGTCTTGGGCACAATGGAGCTAGGGTTAATTCCAACAAGATTTGGTGTAGATTCAGTCAGGTGAGGTGGGTTTTTTGTGAAAAACCCCATAATTCCCACTGCTTCCATTCCCATAGTGCTTCTAAGTCACTTTGGTGTGTTAGAAACTTCTACCCATTGATAAGGACCTGTAATTTTTTTTAAGATAGCTGGAAATCATACCTTAAACTGAGATATGATTGTGCCTCAGCATGAACAAAGACTGTCACAGCATAAGCCTGCGTCTGTTTTAACATGAAGAAAATGTAAAATTCAAAGCAAAAGACAGAGGAAAATTACATATGAGCTTAAACGCCTTGCTGAGGTGGGGCCAACTGGAGGTGGTGAAGCAGTCACAGTTCTTACAGTGCCTTTCACATCTCAGTATGACAATACTAAAATACCCACGGTTTAAATCACCAAAGGACTGTTTTGTACAGTATGTTAAATTTTTCTTTTGCTGGTCTCTTCCATTTTTCTCTGTTTTCTTTGCTCTTCTTTTAATCCATCCCAGGCCTTCAGCAGGTTTGTGGCCTGTGACTTCATGGTAAGACTTCTCACCCAGGAAAGCGGCAGAACTGAAAAACAGTTCACATAGCAGGTGGAGGTCAGAGGAACTGTCAAGACTTTTGCAGCATCTCTTGAAGCCCAACAAAAAATGTGAAATGTGTCATTCTCTCACCCTTCTCCATGATAGCTATAAATATTTTCTGTTCATTGCAGTGGTTTGGCATGAGTCTGTTCTCTCTTTCTCTGCATGTCAGCACTTCTATCCAAGAACTTCTGGCTAGAACACAGCTATAGGTTTAAACACTCTTCAGGTTAAAAAATATACAGGCAGGTAACCTCAGTGTTTGGAGAAAGATATGTTTACTGTGTGTGATGCCTAGTGGGTAGAGCACTTACCTGGACTCAGTGGACATGGCTTCAGTTCCTAGCTCTGCTCCTGACCTGTTGGGTAACCTTGGGCAAGTCACATTATTATTCTGTGCCTCAGTTTCCCCATCTCTAATAAAGGGATAATGATCTTGCTCTCCTTTGTAAAGTGCTTTGGTGACCTACTGATGTAAAGTGCCCCATCATAACTAGGCATTATTATTACAGTTATTATTGTCATTGCATGAAGGGTGTTCCCTTAGTCTTATGTTCTTCTCAAACAGCTTTGTGGAACTTTCAAAGCACATATGATTCAAACATCTGTGAATCCAGATTTACAAAAGCTATTTTCTAGGCTCAGAAATAAACTTGCAGCTGTAGTGCCCACATTTCCTCTCAGGTCAGTGTAAATCAGTCTAAGACATGAGGAACTCAAACTCCTGGTGAAGACCCTTTTGATGTAAACCCTCTGAAGGCATTAGAATCACGGGGGTGCAGAAGGGATATAAGTGTGATTAGAACCAGCTCCATTGACCTGGAACAGAGCTGTCAATACTCAGAAGCTGCTATGTACTTCTCCATTTGCTATGTAGGTGAGGGAGAATTTAGAAGCATCTCATTAGCTGTACTGGTATTAATTGCTTCTAAAACTCTTTCTGATTCCATCTCCCCTGGAAAGTGGGACAAAGAGCAGGCAGTAAAATCTTGCACTGGGGACTTTTTTTCTCCATTGCTCATTAGTCTGACTCTTCCATGCTTATTGCAAGGAAAAGGAGGAGCAGTAGTAGGAGGTAAAGAGAGATAATCCTTTGTTAGACAAGCCCATTCGTCAAATTATGATGATTCCAGAATTTCTCCTGGTTTCTGAGTCATGAATGTTTGGGTGTTGGTCTCATGAATAGGAAGAAAAGGGGGGAACATCCCACAGGGATTTCTTTTTTAACTGAATGTAGTTTTGGAGTGCTGCTTTGGAAATGCTGGATAGCATTGCAGCTCTTGCTCCCACGAGTAGGCTCATCTCATTGCATCTCACCTCTTCCATATCAACTTGTATAGGATTGGGCCCATGTAAGTCTTGTTCTGACCTAAGCCATGTAAAGTATCCAGGACTCCAAATCCCCAGCCAGGCAAGTGAATTTTGTTTTGTGGTTTGTTACAAATTGTTCCCCATCTGTCTGATCAGCTCAGGGTCAGATGCTTAGCTGTTTTGTGCTTGTCTGCCCTGCCTCCAAGCCACACCAAGAACTACCACCAAGAAGCATACTCCTCCCACTCGGACTTGCTCAGAACTTGATATGAGGCAGTATGGCTGCTATAGAATGCCTTGAATATATCCCAACCCTACTGTCAGGCTCTTTGCCTTGGCATGTACTCTGACTATATTACTTCCTTCCTAGGATATGGTGTGGGATGAGTGGGTACAAGTGGGCAAGGCAAGCTTCTCAGCAACAGGCTCAGGCACAGCAGGGAAGTGGCATAGATGTGTCCTTTATGCCTCTGTTTAGATGGTGCTGGGTGAATTACTACATGCTGTTTGCATTCCTTATGTCCTGAGGCCACCAAGACTTCCAGGCCCATTGTATAAACTGGAGGAATATCAAGACTGGTCTAAATTACTCTCTACTTCTCATGATCTTTGGGGTGTTCAGAACAACCATAGCCAAGAGACTCTGGTCATACCCCCAGCAGGCCTCAGACCCCTCCTGCACAATTTACTGGGAGATTGGTAACAATGGCTGTATCAACCCGCTTTGGCAGCTCTACACTGGCTGGAGGAATAGCCTTATTCCCCAGCTATGATTTCCACCTCTTTTTAAGGCCCCTTTATTATATTGTACAGGGATCTTCACCTGAAATTTGAATCCCTCATGTTTTAGACCAATGGTTTTCAACCTGTGGTCCATGGACCCCTGTGGGTTTGCAGACTATGCCTAAGGGGTCCATGAAAGATGACTACGATCAATCAGAAGTATGTGAATACCCACACTTACAATTCAGAGGGGTCCATACCTCCATTTGAAATTTCCAAAGGGGTCTGCACCTCCATTCAAGATATTTTACGGGTCTGCAAATGAAAAAAAGTTGAAAACCACTGTCTTAGACAAAACTTTTAAAGTGTCAGCTGAATATTTGGGTTCCTCAAAAACCAAGAAACCCAAAGCAAACCTCAAGGAGTGCACAATGAAACCAAGGGCTTGCCTGCATTGTGGAGAGGCTGTTGTTATAGCTATATGTCAGGAAAGCCCCTTCCCTGTACTAACCTGGCATGGCTTTATAGCAGGGGTGGGCAAAATGCAGCCTGGGGGCCAGATGCGGCCTGCCAGGCCATTCTATCTGGCCCACGGGGCCCCTAAAAAATTTAGAAAATTAATATTTATCTGCCCCTGGCTGCCTATCATGCAGCCCTTGATGGCTTGCCAAAACTCAGTAAGCGGCCCTCCGCCCAAAATAATTGCTTGCCCCTGCTTTATAGGAAGATAGAACTGGATGGTACCTCTTGGGATACCGATTCACAACAAGGCATGGAACCTAGGAGACCAGGACTTATAGTGTGCTCCCATAATGACAAGCCCTTTCATAGAGGGACCTTGTATAAGTATTGAAAATACCTCCTTGCCCCCATGTTTGAGTTTTCGTAGAATAACAAAACAATTCCAGAATGTGTCAGAAATTCTTGGTAAGTGAAAGTTATTTCTCCCCATCTGAATTACTGGTGCTCTTTATAAGATGGATTTGGAGCTGCTCTTCAATAAATTATGAATACTGTAAGTTGATTTGGTTTGGGGGATATTTATTGTATGGATATACATTAGGATAGAACTCTATCCTGGATAGATAGGACTGGATAGGTGGCTCTTTGGGATGATTTAGGAAAAGCAAATTCTACATCTTTGCAGGGGGTTGGCACCTGAGATCCCTTCGAATCCTGTGATTTCATATTGTTTTGGTTTCATAGGGAAAAAAACGCAGGCAGAAAGGAAACAGTGGCTTAAGAAAAGACACTCCTCAGGAAACATTTAACACTTAAAAGGCATTGTCTGAAGTATTAGCTATGATGATTCTATGTCCTGGCTTCAGTAATCTTCCAGAACTCAAGTAGAATGGGTGCCCCTAAATTAACAAGACCAAGGGGACTCTGGTTAAATTATAAGGCTGTATCAAGATCATGAATGGAACTGTTGCTGTGGAGAAACCATACTAATACTAGTACACTCTGGAGGACTGAAAAAGTTCAGCTTGCCTATGCCAATATCACAGGTTGGTAGGGCTTTGGGTATATTAGACATTCTTGTAGACTCTTGTTTTAAATCCTTTCACCACAAATGCTTCTTTTCTTTTGGTAACATTAAACAACACTTTGGTTCAGGAAGGCTGACTGGTCACTGTATTCACTATAGGTCACACACTTTTGAAGGGAAGAACCACAGGTGTCAAACTCCATCAGACCTGCTGGTACATGTTTGAGTGTTGTAGCCCAAAGCCCTGTCTGAACCTGGGAGAACTGCATTATTCCACCCTGCAGTGCTGAAGAGACGTGTGTCCTGAGGACTGAAGGATGTGTACTCAGGAAGATGGAGGGAAGGGAAGAGATATGGTGGGCTGTACAGCAGTGACACTTCTTTTCCCATGTGACTGACACTCACTTCTTGGACAGTGATTTACCCCAAGGCTTTTATTTTGCTCTGTTTCAACTCTATTTTCAGCTCTCTAAATTGAGAGCAGTTACGCTATTAAACTAGAAAAAATATGCCGAATGGAAAATAGCTTGCAATGAGTTGTGTCACTTAAGCAACTTGGTGTTCAATGGCTTCCTATCAAAAGTTATGAGTCAAACCTCTAAAATCATTACTTTGCCTTACAAATCATTCCTTTTTTTAATGGTACCTGACATTTTCCTTGAAGCCCATGAATCCAGAATCTGGGACTTAAGAAAAGCACTAGACACAATGAGACTCATGGTGAAATCATGAGAGCTGACAATCCAGCTTTAGATGGAGTCCCAGTTGACTCATTTTGCATCCGGATGGATTCAGCTTAGATTGCAAACTCTTATTTTAATGACAATGCAACCCACACTTGGACATAAGCCACAAATACAGGGGCTTATCATTTGGAGTGATCTTCTTGAGGGTCCATTCTTCATTCTTGTTTTGTGTAGAGAGACAATGTCAAGAGCTTCATGTTGCCTTTTTCAAGGGAGAACATAATGAGTTCATGAACCAAAGTGTCTGATAGTGGCATCTGCTGTTTCCATTTTATCATTAGGTAATTTTGCAAAGAGTCAGTTTTCTCACACAAATAGTAAAATGCTGTTGAGTGGGCTACAGATCAACATCAGTCTCCTTCCAAAGCTGCTGTGAGAATCTGCACCTTCCTATTGTAAAGCTGCAAATTTCCACCTATGTCTGGACTTGATTGCAACACTGGATGCCTGCATTGTGATTGTATATTTCTGCAGGCACATATGTTCACCTTTGCTTTCTTCCAATCTGGCCTTCCCTCAACCAGACTTTAAGCATGGGATGTTTCAAGGCATTAGGTGGGTGCATCTGCACAAGAAGTTTACTGCACAGCTGCTTAATTAGCTCATGTGAGGCCCTATTAGGCCACAGTAAATTAATTAAGGCTGCTGCTGTGGCTTTACTGGGCTGTTGATGGGTTCGCTGTTGCTGCCTGCACCCAGCCCTGGGCCCCAGGCAGTCATGGACCAGCAGCAGCAGGCTGAGAGAGCCTCTTGCCCATTGCTGCTGCTGGTCCACCAGGGTCAGGTCCATGAAACCCTGGCCCAGCTTGTTGCCAGGGGTGGATGCATGTACACCTTGGGGCAGGCAGTGGGGAGCCACAAAAGCCTGGATCCTTCTTGTGGCAGTGCAGCTCCAGCCCCTTCCCCACTTTCTGCCTTGAAGTACACATGCATCTGCTGCCAGCAACGAGCCTTCAGGGGCACCACACTGCTTCCCTTTGCCCCCTTCCCAGATGGACTTCTCCCTGCCCTACACTAAACAATACCCAGTAAGGTATTACTGGTTATCAATATGTGAATGGTTAAACATTTAAATGTCTAGCTGTTCACAACCCTAATAAATATACCTGAAAATTAAGTTGGTGTCAAGTCTAATTGAAATTGTGGAAGATGAATAATCACCAGAGGCCAAAGTACATTTATTAGTTTATTCATCTTTCACAAGGGCTACACTTAAAAATTGAATCTTCACCAAATTGCCAGGCCTATTGGTCAGGTGACCTTAAGTGAAATAGGTTTGAGTCCATCAAGATGGTATGTCAGATCACAATAGGAAAAACATTCTGAGGCTTTAACCCCCTGCCCTGTCCTAGGGTGTATAAATTCCCGGCAGACAGAAAAGTCTTCATGGATAAGTTGGTTAGCAGGCACACCTGCAAATGATTTCACTTATATTCAAAAGGGAGTGGAAAACTCAGGTGGTAGTGGGTTTTTGATGGGAGAAAGTTTAGAGAGATGGGTGGTTGTGTAGCCAGAAAAATAAAGAGTCTGAGGATATATTCTGGAGGTACTGGAGGTACTGTAAGCCTGTGTAGACAAAAAGTATTTAAGCTGAATTTTGCTTGTTTGAAGTTTCTCTCAGTGGAATTGTTGTTAAGGGATATTGGGGGAAAGCCCCATGTGACTCTGAAAGAAGGGAGGAACTAAAGAGGAGCCCAGCTGGGTTTTGAGAGACAGGGCAGTATGGGCAAGCAGTTGCTGGGGACTCTGTTTGCCTTCTTTGTGGCTTTGTGGAAGGCTGGTCCCCTGAGGAGGGTAAAGACTGTATAACCTGACTGAAGAGCTGAGGTATAGAAGAGGCAGACTATGCCAGACCTGAGGTAACACTTGGCAATGGGGCAGCTAGTGGTGGGACTGAAAGTCTATAATGCCAGTCCTAGACATGAGGTAGTGCCCCAGTGGTGAGTCACAGCTCCACAGAAAATCAGTTTGAAGGTGGGATTTTCTGTCTGCAAACATCTAAAACCAAAACCTTTTATGACTGAGAAATCAGTTTTCTTCCATTAGCCTGCACTTCCAGTAACTCCTAGATTGAAAGCAGAAGTTCTCAGGCAGTGACCAGTGGAAAAGATGTGAGAGACTCAAATCGGGAGAACCTAGTTCTCGTCTCACTTTATTGAACTTCGCAGATTTTCACTTACGTAATGTAAGTGAAAACAAGATCAGGCCTGGAGTAAAAATGCATGAGTTCAGTATTTTAATAAATAACTAGACAAGATACAGTGCTGCAACAATAGGTCCAGAATGGGGGAAGCAGATGGTCCCTTAGTTCTGCTTCTTGTTTGCCTATGAGAACTAAGGAACTTGTAGATGACTCTTCAAAGACTTGGAGGTGAGGGGGAATTCCAGTGTGCCACAAGCTGTTTTCAATGTGCTATGGTGCTGAGGGATCTTGAGAAATGGTCAATGTGATACTGGGGTGGGAAGAGGTACAGATATTACTAAAAGGAAAAAATGGGTTTGAATATACGTGATACTTCAGCTAAAAGCTTCTGGAATAGAAATGCATTTGGCTTCTATAGGATCAATATGTGTGTAAACTTGGGCAGAATACTTGGATCTACAATTCCTTTCATTATGCTTTTTACAAAACGGTAAGTGATGCAGCATTATCTTCATTTTACAAATGAGGAAACTAGACACAATGAGGGACTAGCTAAAGTCACTAGTGGATAGCGGCAGAGCTAGAAACAAAACCTAGGTTTCTGAAGCCGAAGCCCTCTGCTCTGTATGCTAAGTTATACTGCTTTCAAGTGTCTTTGCAGAATAATCAGGTTCTGATTAAGCATAAGGTGATTGAGAAGCAAAGGGTGAGACACCAAAAATGATTGCTCCGTGTGCAGCCTTTGATGGTGTTGGAAAGGGCATGCATTTGTGTTTAAATGGTGTTTGAGTACTTTCACACACAAGTTTCTCTTTAATGTTTCTCTCTCATTTTGTTGTTCCACCTTCTTTTCATTCTAATGGCATTGCTTATTGAAGGCCTGCAAGCAAATTCAGCAGTTCTGTGTGTACGAGAACATGTTAAAGTCTAGGAAAAAGAATCTTCTTGATAAACAAGCCAAAAATGCTGACAGAAGTTAATAACAGACCTTTCAGCAGCTTTAAAATAATATTCCTTTGGAGATAGACTCTGTTTCTTTTTCCTAAAATGGCCATAACATCCTTCAACATAAAGGAAAGAGAAACCAAGACCTTACATGGGTATTCCTTTCTACCCTGAGAAGATGTGCCTTGAAGGTCTGATTACATCTTCAAGTTGAACGCAGTGTTTGGAGTTGTTTTTCCAGAGTTGTGGCATACAGGTGGTTGTGGAAATACACTCTTACCTGTAGGTTGGACTTGGTCACGTACTGGTTTAAAATAGCCTGACTCTAGTGACCACCTGAGCATGCTGCAAATGGCATCCTCTTAAGACCATAGCAGAAAAAGCAAATGTTTGTTGGGTGGTAGGGAGTGAATGTTTAAAGGAAAATGGAGAATTAGTTTTGCTGCTGACTAAATGGGATACTATATTTTTGGGGCTTGTTTGTTCCTTTGATTTAGTGGAAGACTAAATCTAAAGAATAACAAATCGAGCTTGTTTAAAAATGGAGCAGTTCTCCACGAACATAACTAAGCAATGTATATAAACTCTTAAATAAATCAAACTACTATCTAAATACACACTGAGCCACCCAAAGACCGTGCTCTTACATTGCTGATCATTTTGTGTACTCTGGTTAAATGTAGAACAACAGATGTCACTGATCCGACATCCATTGATGTCGATGGAAACATCTTGCTAAGCTTAGCAAGCGCTGGATCAATCCTATACTGTGTAGAAAGGTACTTTCCAGGGAATGCATACTCTAGTTTTTGAAACAACAATGTCATGAGACAAGTAGAAGTGCTAGTGTTGTAAGCTCATACAATAGACCTGAGTCTCTAACTTTAGGCCCAGATTTTCAGGAAATGTAAAGGCACCTTTAATAGGGAGTTAATAGCTTACTTCAGTGCCTCTTTAATTGGCTAGAGCTGTATAAAGGGCTTTAAGGTGAGGCTCTTAAAAGTGTCTAAAATGACTTGGGTCCTGGATGCCCAAATAAGGAAAACACCAGCTGCAGGGGGTAGAAAGGGAGAAGGAGGACATTATGACCCAGTCCAGGGGAAACTTTTCCTAGCTGCCAGTTCTTGTGGGTACAGTTTTGCCTTGAAATTCTGTGTCTCAGGAGAACCCCATTGGTGCAGTTATAACTTTTAGGACCCAATGAGAGCTAAGTCCTACTGAAAATCCATCTGGGGTGTGAAACTGGAGGATCCCATTCACTTCTCAATGTGCCAAATAGGCTCTGTGCTGTGCCTTTTACTGATCAGCAAAGTCAGCTATGAAAGAATGTTGGAAAGCTAGAAAATTTAAAAAGAATAAAAGTAATAAAAATGTTATCCATTGCTTTGTGCTTAAAATTATATGGAGGAATTTTATGCATTAATTGATACACAGCAGAATGGACAATAAGAATACAATATGGCCATCTAAGTTTTCCTTTATGTTAAATCTTGGCATTAAGACTTATTTAAAGTTGCATCTTATGGAAACTTCCTTCTTAGTGAAAAGCTACATATCTCTTCTTGAGAGAGAGAAATGGTATTAATGCCGGTACCCAGGGCTTAAAGATAAAGCCCTTTCAGACAGCTATGATGGAATTCTACATCCATCTTGCCTACATAGGAAAAGTGAGGTACAGAAGAACACTGAACTAGATTCTCAACTAATCTAACTTGACTTCAGCATCAAGATGCACTGAACCATTGGCTGAGAATCTGGGCAGAGTAGCTTGTCAAAAGTCATCTAAGTTGCTAATAACAATGCAATAAATATAGCCCAGGTCTGTTGAACATCTTGAGGTAAATAATGAATGTATACTGCCTCCTGAAGGGTCCTGTATTTCTTTTACCCTTACAAAGACAGAACAGTGTCAAACACTTAGTTTTGGGACGATTTAGACCAGAGTTTTCTTTACAGCGGGTGCTGAAGCATCTCTGACAAAAATAGAAACCTATTTTTCTATAGCATTTATTCCTCCAAAAATATTTTTGAAAGCTGTGGTTAGAATTTCATTAGAGGATTCACTTTCTGCCCGTGAGTGATGGAATTCAGCTGGTCCAGGATTGTTGCTGAGAGAGGAGAAATGAAGGTGGCTGATGCACTACTCATGATTGATATCTGATCCTACTTTGTGGCTGACTCCTGTGCCAGAGACAGAGAAACATTCCCAAGGCCGTTCCCTCTTCCTCCCCCCTCCTTCCCCCAGAGGGAAAGTAGTGAGTGATTAGGAAAGGTAGTACATTTATTTCACCCACTTGTAGACAGTCTGCCTCTTAGGTGATCTGCAAAATGACTTAGCTATGAACTTCATTCCTGGGTTGATAACATACAAGCATATAAAATACTGTATAAAGGAAATACTGGGAGAAGAGCCTGACTTACTGTAGCAATATTGGATGTCAGGCCTAATCTGAACCAAATGAAGCCAATGGGCGTTTCCCCTGTTGACTTCAGAGGTCCAAGGAACAGGTCCTGGAATCTTCTGCACGCTGTGGAATGGCACTTTCACTGTAAAGGTTTTCTGCTTCCCATGTGGTTGAATACTTAGCTGGCATTTTGGCCTTCTTGCTCTGCTATGCCCAGCAAGAGTCCAAGACTGGAGGAGACCACAGAGCTGCTTTAGCTGGTATCCTGCGAGTGGTCTCAGGCAGGTGGCTATGGACTAGCATCATTGTAGTATATCATGCTCCAAGCCTGCCATGCCCATTTCTTCTTCTTGACCCACTTAGACATATCTCTATGCCAAGAAGGGGAGTAGGTGGTATCATGGAGAGCATATGCTGGATTTACACTACCAAGAAATGTCTCTCCACCAAATGAATCTCCAAGCTACCCATATTTTAGTCCCCTTTGTGCTATTGCAAAAAAACAAAGCTGATTCAATCTCCAACTCAGCCACGTATGTAGGCAGGTGATTGATCCAGTGGTCCCCATTCTTTTCTGGTTCCTAGGCAACCCAAATAAGCAAGTCAAGTGCTACAGGAACATTGTTCTCTGTCTTCTCAACCTGAAGAAATATGCCTCTGTGGAAAGCAAAATTTGCCCTGCAGCAGTGAGCAATGGCAGAGGCTCTCACAAGGAGCACGTTAGCTGTGAGCCATGGGTTGAGCACCCCTGGCTTAGTTTCACAGGCTATATATTTGAATAACTTGCTAAGTTGTGGGGGCTGCATTGCAGCCCAAAAAAGTGACCCCTGTTCTCTGTGCTGGAGAACTTATTTTCTGGCAAAATATGTAGATTGAAAAGGGCTGGGAGGTACAAGATTTTTTCTTCTTTGCGTGGGTGAAGCACTTTTGTGTTGGGCATGTGAAGTACTATAGAAGAAGAGAGTGTTAATTATGATCACACTTTCTCCTGTACTACCCTGGAATTCTTCAGAAAAGAGCTAAAATGAGTCTTTCCAAAATTACCAGGTCTGTTTTCTTTTATTATGCCTACAAAAGGATAATTGTGAGAAAATAACTCGTAAGTAGCTTCCTTTATTCAACTGTTTTTGTTACAGTTGTTGTGTAATGTCCTAAATTTAACTTGGAAAAAAGAGATAAGTTAAAATAAGAGGTGCATTTTTAGAGTGATGCACAGGAGTCTAATCACATGCTTCCCACTGAAGGGAATCCCACCATTAATTTCCCACACGAGGCAGGGTGAACTTTGGCTTTCGCTCTGAGCTGTTGGCAAGAAAATCTTGCATCAACAGACTTACCAGTGTGGAACAAGGTAGAGATATTAAAGCATATGCCTTCTTGCCTCCTCCCTGTGGCTAACTGCTAGCTCAATTAATTATATAATAATCCAAGTTCAATTTGGCAGACTTAATATCAGCAATGCCTAGTGGAAGAAATGGCAGTCAACTTAAATCTTGGATGGAAGGAGGAATGGTAATTTGCTGTAGCTCATTGTTAATACATGTCTGACTTAGAGCTTCCATGACACCAGAAGGGAGCTTAGAAAGAAGCCGCAGCTAGTGACCATTGCTCCTTGTTCTGTCATCTACCACCCAGAGACCTCAGGAGCTCATTTAGTCCAATGTCTTGCTCAAAGCAGGACCATCCTCAACTAGATCATCCCAGCAAAAGCTTTGTCTAGCCAGGTTTTGAAAACCTCCAAGCATGGAGCTCCCACAATTTCTCTGGGTAACCTGTTCTAATGTTTTACTACCCTTCTATTGAGAAAGTTTTTCCTAATATATAATCTAAACTTCTCTCGCTGAAACTTGAAACCCCTGCTATTAAATCCCCGCTCAGTCTTCTCTTCTATTAAATTTCCTTTCAGTCTTCTCTTTTCCTGTCTAAATAAGCCCAGTTCCCTCAGCCTCATGTGCCCCAGTTCCCTAACCATTTTCGTTGCCCTCTGCAGTACTCTCTCCAATTTGTCTACATCCTTTCTGTAGTGGGGGCCCCAAAACTGGACACAGTACTCCAGAGGTGGTCTCACCAGTGCAGAATAGAGGGGCATAATCACTTCCCTTGACCAGCAGTGCTCCTGCTAATGCAGTCTAGTATGCTGTTAGCCTTCTTGGCAACAAGGGCACACTGCTGGCTCATATTCAGCTTTTTGTCCACTGTAACCCCCTTTTGGCAGAGCTGCTGTTTAGCCAGTCAGTCCCCAGTCTGCGCTGGTGCGTGGGATTGTTCATTCTAAGTGCAGGACTTTTCACTTCTCCTTACTGAACCTCATGAGATTTCTTTTGGTCCACTCCTCCAATCTGTTAAGGAGTTTCTGAATCCTAGCCCTATCATCCAGCTTATCTACTACTCTTCCCTAGATTGGTGTCATTCGTGAACTTGCTATGGGTGCACTTCATCTCCTCTTCCAGATCATTAATGAAGATACTGAAAAACTGACCCCTGGGGCACTCCACTTGATACCAGCTGCCAACTAGACATATCCATTGATCAGTACCCATTGACAGCAATTGATAGCAGTGATCAAGACAAATCTTGTCTTGCAGTTGAAAACCATTTGGTATTCTCAGCCTCATCTGAACTTGTTAATGCTGGAAACCCTTAAATGGGTCAGCACAAATGACATTATTTGTTCAAGGGAAGGTGGAGTAGGGTGTGGCAGTTCAGAGTGGGCAAAATAGGGTGAGCTGCAGGCAGAACAGAGTGGGCACTGTCTCCTGAGAGGTCTTTCTGTCTGAGGTGAGCTGGCTGCTGCTTTGGTTTCCCTTACAGATAAAGGTGATTTGACCTTTCAGACAAACTGAGCTCTGCTATTTTGGCCAGACAGACCCCTAGTTAACAGACAAAGCCAAGGGTAAGCAACCTCTTCTAGCTACAGGATTAAATGACCCACACCAGCCAGAGGCACGCAGGAGCTGGGACCTGGCTGCTGCCACCTGGTATGATTGTCTCTGCTGCAGAATGGGGAGATTGCCCACAGCCAATACTTGTCCCTGCAGTGACACAGGGAGAATGGCCACAGCTGAAGTTGTCCCTTTCTTCCCCCTGCCCCTGCTGAAACCTGATGTCCGTGGGCTACTACCAGTGGTTTTATGGGCTGTGTGTTGCCAATTTCTTGACAAAGTTTCCCACACAGAATGGTTCCACCTCCTTCCCTCAGGACCTACCATGTCTCATTGACTGATGGGCAAGGATCCAATCAGCAAAGAAAAAGGACTGAACTCTACTGTGCTCCCAGCTACCTGCTCTCATCCAAATTACAAGAAACTGCCTTCTTGCTGCAGCAATGAGTATGTGGTACAAGTACCAATCCTGGACTGGAAAAGCAGTGCTGGGAAGCATTGCTTCAATGCCCAGCATCACTGCTTTCATCTCAGGAGAGCAATGACCTCAAATAAAAATTGCTCCAGCCACTGTCCGGGGTTTCTTCTCCCACTTGGCCATCTGCCTGAGTGCCTGCACTGGAACCCATCAACTTCCATATGTATGTCTGGTTTTCAATCCGATAGAACAAACAGAAGGACCTGTATAGCAGGTCCCCTTTCTCAACATGCTTTAGAGAAGTCTAGAATTCCCACATGTCCCTTTGAACTGCAAGTGTTAGAGTGGTTGTTCTGCCAAGGTTAGGCTAGCACAGGAGCAAATGCCTGTTTAAAAGGTAAGCCTCACTGCATTTCCTGCCGCTCTTGACTTGTACCAGTGCTGCTATTCCCTTCTGTTTCTCAAATATCAAATTCACTTCTTTTTTAGAAAAATATCAGGGATAGCAAAGCCAGAGATTTCCTGGGGGTTTTGTGTGCATTCCTGTGACATTAAGGCAGAATTAACTGCCTGAAATGTGATTTAAAAGGAAGGTTGAGAGATCAGGAGATAATAAGTGTGGGCAAAAGGCATAATAAATATGCCCTGTTATAAATAATAGACACAATCACACTGACATAGCTAAGAGGTAATAGTTCCTTCAATATTTAATAAAGCAGGTGACATAAGAAAAACATATGTGGAGTTACCCAGGTAATTCATCAGCACAGCAACATTGCTGATCCCTATGGGAATTTGAGGGACAGCAACAGCTTCTACCCAACACAGACCCCTTAAAATCCACAGTTTGTGATAAATAGGAAGACAAAGTAATAGCCAGTTATTCAAGAGGGTGTAAATCAGGATGTTTTTGGGAGAAGAGACAGAGGTGGCATCCATAATCTACTGGTCTTTAAAGCTGCCTTCTTTTGGTTTGAGAGTCTGTTGTCGCATGGAGACCCTGCAAAGGGCAAGACTTCCTGCTAGCTCTCTTTATGACATGTTGCCACAGCCCACTTTCTCATGAGAACATCCAGGGGCAGATATGGCCCCAGCTTTTTCTTTGGGAAGAGGTGTGAAAAGAGCAAATCAGAAAAAAGCCATTGGGTAATCAAAATCAACCAAACAATTGTGACTACAGGTGCAGACCTTGGAATCTGGGAAAAGCATTTGGTCAATTCCCTTCTTTCAGGAGAGGAGAGAGAAGGTACAGCATCGATTAGGAGGGGACAGTGGCTTAGTGAAACACATACTTTAAGTGAACGGAGGTCATAATATAAAGGCAGAGGATACTAATACATCTAATCTGCAAGGCGAGCCTGAAACATGCAATGAATGGCTTTACTGGCATGCCTTTCATAGTCTCTTCCATGCCTGTGTTTCTCTAGGTATCTCCCACTCTTTAGGCTGGGGTTTTGGGAAGTTCTACCATGGTCAGTATTCATGGGAATGCCATGGCAAGCAAGACCCATGGGAGTAAAGCTTGAGCAGTTTGTAAAAGTGGCAGAATTCCAAAGGGGGCATGTCGGAGTGTCTACCAGCATTTTGTTTTGTATTTTGTCATCAGAGCACCACGGTTTGTAAGCAGCTCTAGCTCCCTGGTCATGCTGTAGTTTTTTCCTGAAATGAATGTATGGTACATGTGACATGGGATGCATGGGTTGCTGCTGAGGACAGGTTGTTATTCTCTGGCACATTGCACAGATCACTGTCAGGAACAGAGAGGTTTTAGTGGGCCATGTTGGTTTTCTACCACTACAGTGTTCTCATACAAGATTCCACTCCATTGTCTCCTGGTCCAAGATGAATAGGAGTTTCTAGACAAAGCAGGTGCAGGCGATGGTGGCTTGAAGATACTGACAGCCCTCAGCATTTTGTTTCAACTCACTTGGCCCTGCTGCTGAAGTTCAGAGGTTTAATCCGCACCTTGGCTGGTTGGATGAAGGTGAGCTAGAAGGCTTAATCTGGGGAGAAATAACCGGAATTGCTGACAGACCTTATTGCACCTTTGTCCTCAGTCTGAAGGACCATGTCTGCCATGTGGTGCTCTGTTCCATGCACATCCTCCTTTACTCCTATGTGTGCACATAGTAGCTACTGCCAAGGCTACATTTTAGGGTTCAGATGTTGCACGGAAGTATAGTGTGCATTTATAGCACCCTGTGCCTGTAGTTGCATGCTTTGCTACCATCACCCATGCCTTTCTCACCTCAGGACTGTATTATTGTGGGGCCATTTATGTATGCCTACCATGTTCAGATGATTGGTACAAAATGTGGCTATAGCAGGCTGTGACTGGCTGTTTCCTGAGTAATGCTTCATAGAGAGAGCGCATTGTGGATGTTTCAAGACCTGTGCTTGCTGCTGGTTAGGTAAGACTGAAGGTGGGGGTTTGGACTGTACTTGGATGACTACTTCTTTGGATTATAAGGTGTTTTGACAAAGCTCCAGGCATACAGGCCTAAGTGTCCTTCTGAACTTTTGATGCAGGTCCCCCTGTTGACCCAGGTATAAATAGGCACCTGACCATTCGGCCTAGGGAGTAAAAGATGGCCAGACACGATACTGCCACATGGCTCCTTTGTGGGCTGTTTGACTCAAGAAACAAGTATGCTTAACCATGGTAGCCTAAGGCGGCATGTTAACTGAGGCAGTTCTTTGAGCAATAAATACTACTGGTTTTAAAGCATGCTTCCAACCATTTGGGTTAGAATTGCTTGTTTTTTGTAATGTTGAAGAGGGGAAGAGTTCTCTCTCTCCAGCTGTTTCCAGGCCTAAGCCGATGGGAGATCTTGGAGCTTGAAAAATGAAACCTGGTTACTGATAGAAAATCAATTTTGCATTATTTTTAGAACCCGTAATAATTTATTAGCATTAATTTTTCTTTTTTTTGTCTCCCCCTCTCCCTCATAAATAAAGCAAACCATGACGTGTGGGGAATATAGAACTTTTATTGATATAGTAAGCTGGGATGACCTGCATGACTTCTAATGTAGTCACTTCAAATTTAGGACAGGAAAACTCCTTAGAAACATGCTCCCTGCTCTTCCTTCTCTTTCCTTTGCTTTCAACCATTGAGAGTAGGATTGTCATCTAACAGGTGAAACTCAACTCTCGTGGGAAGATAAAAAATGGGATAATAGCATGATAAATCACTCTTCTTCCCCTTCCTTGGTTTAAAGCTGGTCAAAGAAGGAAGAGAGGGGAGTTGACTTGAGATCTGATCCAATGCTTATTAAGGTAAACGGAAGCTTTTCCATTGGCATGGTTGGGTTTTGGATCAGGCCTGAGCTTATGAGCAGTGTCAGAGGAATATGACTTCAATAGTGTTTTGAATAGGCTGGAACATGGAGCAGTGGTAAATTGGCTCCAGTGATATAAGAAGAGAGGTCCAGTGCACCGATGAGCATTTCAGAAGAAACAGGGCGCACCGCAGCCATGGAGGGAAGCACCAGGCCCCCGCGCAGCTCAGGTAGGCAGGCAGGATCGGGGAGGTGGGGGGAGATCAGGCTCGCTGCTTTTCTTGGGCAGAACCTGCTTTCCCGGACTGTTGTCAGGCTGCCTGCAGGGCTTCCTGTAGATCTGTGGAGCTGCACGGAGCCTGGTGCTTTGGTCTGCGGCTGTAGGGGAAGCAAACTAAAACTCCTCAGAGGAGTTTAGCCCACTTGAAAGTGTCGTGCACGCACGCCTCTCATTTCGTCTACACAGCCTTTGTTTTTAATTTTGTTCACTGCTAGTTAACAAAGGAAGTTGCCAGTAAGTGATACACCACCACTCAGAGGGCACCTGTCCATCTATCCTCAAGATTAATATCTGCAGCAGATGAAGAGGAAGGAGGGTCATTGATATGCATTGTTTTATGTCTCCTGGACAGGGATGGGAGATTGCTGTTTTGCTAAGGCTGCATGTATACTATTTCTGGGGATGGCACCGAGGGAAGAAATGGCCTCTAATTCTGACAAAAGGGATGTATTCTTCCACGGACACAGGCAAAAGTGAAGCCTGACATTCAGCAGCTGTCAGCTCTCTGAGACCCTATTAATAGCATTGAGATCTCCTGTTTTGAAAACAAACCAGTAATGAAATTAAGGTCTGGGTGGAAGAACGAAGCTTCTCCTGAGTAACAAAGCAACAGCGAATAATGCTTTAAAAATACCAAAATGCGCCTGTATAAATCGCCTTAACTATCAAGTGATGTTTGCTCACATTGTTTTAAAAAAGGGTAGAGCCAGTAGGGCAAGATCTGTAGAAGCACAACAAAGGTGACTGGAGGCACGAGGAAACTTGCATATGAGAAGAGAATAAAAATATAGACTGTTCATTTCGGAGAGGAGGTGAAGTAGAAGGGACATGACAAAGATATGTAAAAGCAGTTGGTGTAGAGGAGGGTAATTTGGCTGCTTCTATTCTCCACTTCTCATAACGTAAGAGAAAGTATGAACAATGCTACTGATAGACAACGCATTTATAACTAATGGAGGGGAATGGAGTATTGGGCACAGTGCATCTTTCACCTCTGAAACTTGTGATCATAAGATACTTAGGCAGTGAAGTTTGTTTCCATTCAGTGAATTACTTTTAAGAACCTGCTTTAAGTCCATGGCTATTTAAGTTGGCCCATAACCACATGCTTAACTTAAGCCTGTATGCCTGCCCCATTGACTTCATGAAATGTATGCATGTGCTGAAAGATGCATGCAGGTTGAATCTCAGTCCTTAAGGAGGGATGTTCTTCTGAATTGGGGTTTTACAGGGCTAAAAACCTAATGTTTTGATGATTTTTCCAAGAAAGCTATGTTTCAGGAAGCAGAACAATATTAAGAAGCCATGAAATGCAAAATTTAGAGAGAGCCAGCTTTTTTACGGAATTATTATTAGTAGTAGTACTGAAAGACTGTTTTTACAACATTTTTTTTAAACCGTCTGTCAGGTTTACCTGTAACCCTCATAAGTACACTTTCTGGAAATTGAAAAACCTATAATCTTCTTGGGCACACCTATGTAGTGCATGTCTGTGTATATATTTTATTTGAGTTTTGCATCAATAATGCAAAACTCAAATAATAATTAATTGAATTTTACAAAGGTCTGTCAACTTTTAAAGAAAGAAGAAGTGCACACCCAACGTTAAAACATCTGCCTTTGCTGAGCTGCTAATTTTCCAGTACCCATAGAAATTGGACTGCATTATTACCACAGTTGAGGCTTGGGTGGGGAGAGGGGGTAGCGACTCCATTTCTGACAGGGAGGTGGTATTGTAGAGGATCCCATTCTTCCACTCCCTTTATATTCCCAATACATTTAGGCCCTTGTGACAGGTACATCAGTGACTGCGAGGGCTAGCACTTATAAGGAAAGAAAAGAGAATCACTTTTCCCTTGAGCTAGTGTGCATGAGCAAAAGACACTCTGTGAGAGAGAGAATCTTGCTGCTAGTGATAAAAAATGTTGCACGTATGCATTGAATTTGCATTCAGGTTATGGGGGTGACTTGCCAATATATAGTGCAATAACAGATCACACAAGCATGTATGTGGTGGTAGAGTGGCTAAAGTGTCTTGCTATCTTCCCAAAGGCCCTACCTTGGATTTGTGACAAAGGCTGTGCCCAGTTAACCCAGTGGTAAATGAGTACCTGGTCATTCAGGCTGGGGAATCAAAGATGACTGGATGTGATGCTGTCGCATTACTCTGTCTTGTACCATTGGGTACAGATACTGGTGTGCCTAAATCATGCTAGCTTAATGAGCTGACAGACTCAGCAGGATCTTTGAGCTGTAGGCCACAATTGAGAATAGGTTTCTATTGTGCTAAGTATCACACAAACTCCTAATTGGAAACAACCTTAGAGACGAGGCAGGCAGAAAGGCTGGAGGAGAAGCAGGGGCAGATACCAATGAAGTTACAGCCTCAAGGTCATGCACCAAGTTTGTGGCAGAATTAGGAATTAAACACGGGTTCCCTGAACCACAGCTTTGCGTACTATTTATGGGCTCCAGTACTTGCTCATCTTTGCTCTGTTCATTCCTTGACAGATGGCTTCTTTTAAGCTGTTTCACTGTTTCAGATAGCTGAGTGAGCACCTGAATGTTTTGTTTCTGACATTTGTTTCTGACATAGCAGAGCTATCCAACTTCTAAGCTTCTGGGGGCTCTATGTAGCCAGGCTGCATCAGTTGAACACAGGGTGGATTGGGTACTCCCCCCAACCATTGCATCCTGCATCCATGTGGGTACCCCTCCCACACTGCACTATGCAACCCCAGGCCCCCTACTTGCAGCACCGTATTCACTCTGAGCAGCAGCCTGGGCAAGTATGACTCCCCTTCCCCATCTACCATCGTCAGCATACCCTCAATCCCCTTCTACCCCTGCCCTGGGTGCTCAGTGAGTTTGGTATGCCTCTGTCTAAAACCATGAATATATGAATGGATTATAGACTGGGTAAATGACCATCACCAACTCTTTCTGTTTGTGAATGGTATCCAAATTATCTTGTGAATCTAGCCTGAAAAACAAGCATTTTTGTTTTGAAGTGCTGGCATGAACCTTTTTTTTTTTTGATTGGAAGAAAATGGAAAATGTTTAAAAATTTTTGCTGAACTTAAGCTCATTTAAAAAAATAGGTTCTGCTGCCCTGAAACTGCATTTTTTGGTGAAGAAGTGATTTTCCAAAGAAAAATTGCCTATATCTTTTTGCTGCAGTGGTAATAGGCTACCATACATGTATTGCTGCTATGTTGGGGCATTAGGTTTGCCCATTATAAGGAAATGCAGAAATGCCAGAGTCAAGATCTACAGGACAACTATACAGGCAAAGTTTTTGTAAATAAATATCCAGTCTGGCAGGTCTTGTCCCAAAAAGATAATGTTTCAGGGTGACAATTTGTAATAGACTGTAAGAATAAATTGCCTGAAAGGTATGAGAGACATCTAGGACAAACCTAATTAAGGGGCTCTCAATATATTTAATGTGTACAGGCCAGAATAGTGAGTCTCTAGACATGAATTACAAATCCTGGAGCAAAAGATATCTTGCATTTCTTCCTCTGCCAAGGTCATTGGCTTTTCTGTAAGGATTAATGAGAGCCAGGATGAGCAGAGTGGAGGTCCCCTGGCGCTGAGCCATGTGCTATTCATCAGTTCCTAGAATCAGATTGAATACCCTGTTTTCCAGCTGCATCTCCCTTCATGTTTTCCACTTCTTAAAGGTAACCTATGCCAGGTGGCTTCCTGGCATGGTTGGCTAATAGGGAGTCTCCTGCATCCCACTGTCCTCCATCACCCAGTGAAAATGGACTTGGTTTTACTCACCTGCAATAAGACCACTTGATATTAACACTAAATTTGCAGGATTTTCCCAACAGCTTCATGATCCATCTTCTCAAAGTGGCAGTATGTGTCCCCCAGTTGTCTCTGAGCTATCAGGGAGCTGCTGATTCTTTTGGTTACTTCTGTTTTTAAGAGCACTGCTTCTTGTGGGGTGTCCCAGTGTGCAGCACAGCAGGAACTTGGTGGATTTATGCTGCCTGCATTTGTCATGTGAGAGCACTGGGGCCCTGATTGTAGTCTATCTGTTGGGTACCTCAGTTCACTGAGGTGGCTAAGTGTGATTCTTTTGCATTCAGAGTCCCTGAAAAACAATCAGTGCAAAAGGTGGGTACATTCCCCTCCTCCTCACTTTCTTGAGACTGTCTTAAGGGTCACTGGACAGGATGTTAAAAAAAACAGACATGTTGGTGGATTTTCAAGACTTGAATTAAGTGGAATAGAATTTCTCTTCTGTGACTGTGTCTGCTTAGATCTGTGGTTCTCAGCCTGTTTAGTCTCAATGCACTCCTTGTCAGACTCAAGGCACCCCAAAGATAATCTCAGTTTGTGGTTTGCAATTTTTTTTATCTACGCAAAACTAATATTAGAGCAATTCTTCTGTTGCAAAGAATTCAGAAAGACCACAGACAGGACAGAATGTTTTTAACCTTATGGGTTCCTGTTTGAAATCTCAAGGTTTATTTTGTGAATCATGCTTGCACACCTAACAGTATAAACATTGCATGGTAACCCGCGACACCTTTGAAAGCTTCTCAAAGCCAAAGGCACTGCAACACCCTGGTCGAGGGTCACTGGCTTAGATGCTCAGTAGGTGGAGTAGAATCTGGTTGCGAGTAACAAATGCTTCTGAGATTAATATGACATCAGGTGTTTTTCTTAAAAATCCTACTCGGGTTGTTTTAAAAACAAAGACACCCCTTCAAAAAAGTAAACAAACAAGCAAATAAAAAAATGCAACCCAACCATTGACTTTCAGAACTAAAATAATTTTGATGGCTTAAATATTCCAGTGTTAACCAATTCTTCATGTCTGTTCAGGAAATTGGCTAATTGTTCTCAGAACCCTGAGCCTCTTAATCAGTTCTGTTACTATCACTGTTTGTAAAGGTCCTCTCTTTTTCTCTAGCTTCTTGCTTTGTGCTAATGGGGACAGTATTTGAATAGGACTGACTTCACAGCCATGCAGTCATTTTCTGTAGGATCTCTGGAAAAACTGCGGACATTCAGAAGGCCCCTGGAGCTTGGAGACAGTATTGTGCAGTGCACAGAGATCAGCACAGAGTGAAGAGATCTGAGCTTGATTCTTGACCCTTCTACTGACCTGCACTGTGACCTTGGACAGGTCACTTCAGCACTATGCTTTGGCTTTCCTCCCACTCTCTGTTACTAATAATTAAATTCTAAGGTCTTCAGGGCAGGGACTGTCTCTTACTATGTGTGCGCCCATATAGCCTATGGCAAAATGGAGGCCTTAATTTCAGTTGGGGCCGTCCTGTCTGAATACAACTCACATAATGATGGTGATGGTAACCTAGCAAACTCCTGTCACTGGCCCTTCTTTCCTTTTCCACTTATCTCTCTAGTTTCAGAGATAATGAAGTCTAAGACTGGTTATTCTTCCACGTCAGATACTCTGTTACGTGTTTCCTGTGGGGGACTGCTGTGCGTATGCATTCATGGTTCTGATGGCTGATGATTTTGAAAGAAAACATCCCTCAAATCAGGCTACAGTGAAAGATAATCCATTTATGAAATGCTTATGCAATCCTGATCTCAGATTACCCTGTGAAAATCTAGAGCAGGTCTCAGATTACCCTGTGGAAGAGCAGTGTGTGTGTGTGTGTGTGTGTGTGTGTGTGTGTGTGTGTGTGTGTGTGTGTGTGCACACGCACATGCGCACGCACATCTGTGTTGTGCACACCTACATATGTAAGCTGCCAAAGGGTTCCTTATTAATCACTGCTCACCTATCAGTGCTGGGAGAAATGGACCAATGCCAGTTAATGTGCTAGAGTGGAACAAAGCTAACACTAAGTAGAGAAACAATAACTGTATATGGCGCGATGCTCCAATTAATTTAATGAAGCCCATTATGCTGCGGCAAAGTACTGTTGGCTGTTTTGCTGTACCCCTTCCCCACTCCATCCCCCAGCTTTTTGGCTGTCAGCATATGTGCCTGTGTTTAGTTGTCTCTGTTCAGTCCTCTCCAGGACTAGCTTGCTGTTGTATTTTATTACAGCAGTAGTTATAGAAATGGAGACAGTTTACTGGCCTTCTCCCGCCTCCCCTTTAAAAGAAGATAAAAAGAAAAAAGAATTACAAATGAGAGAAGCAAACCATGTTTAGAAAAGCTGCGCTATTTTCAGCTCCTGCCAGCACTATCTTACAGTTTGCATAGAAAGTAGTTTATTGTGAGTGAGAGCCAAGGATACCTGCCAACACTGGAAAGTCCTTAGTGGTCATGCATTATGTTTTTTAAATGCCACAATGACAAATCAGTCCCTTTTTGTTTGTTTGATTGAGCCCGGCTCTGGTCTGACAGCTCTTCTCTGGCTGAGCTTCTTGCTTTTTCACACTTTTTTTTCTTTTTTCCACTCTAAGGCTTCCCAGCTAGGGGCCAGCTTCCTAGCTAGGGTAAATCATGGTAACTATATTGAAGCTTAGATGCTATTCTTATTTACTTCACATGTCTTTTGATCTTCTTTTTCCTTACTGCTTTTGTTCCAGAACAGAGTCCTAGTATCCACAATCCAAACTAAGTTAACTACAGCAACACAAAAATCAAGATTATGTTTCTGTCTCTTGACTACTCTATCCATTGTCTAGGCCTTGATCTACAAGTACGCTGTCACTGGAAAGGGTGAAAGGTTCGTATGTCAAACATATGACACTAGTAAGACCTCTTTGGGCTTTCAGCGGGTAAAGTGTTAGCGTTAAATTAAAAAGTGTGGCTGCTTTGGGACCTGGTTACTTTGGAGATGACCACTCTCCCTGTGCTCTGATGCTACTGTTTCCATCAGTGGAGGATGCTTCATTGCAAATGAAAGATTGTAGTGCCAAGACGTACTTTTGAGGGCTGTTTAAGTCTAGGAATACCTCCTATGGTCTGTCAGAGCCCAGATCTATTCTACAGTAGGCCAGCTGCAGCCCCTGTGCCTATGGAAATGGGCTGGGAAAAAAACTGAAGGGTACTGGTTCGCCAGAGAAGGGAGAGGAATTCTTTACATAGTGCTGGGTTGTACTTGGTAGCCATGTTGGTCTGAGACAAAAAGACATACAAAAAACTAGAACTCTTGGTTCCAAAATGATACATTTTATTAGACCAACTGGAAAATTGTAAGAAAATTGTTCTTTTCTGCGAACTTTCAGGTTCAAAGTCCCTTCGTCAGGCTCTGGGAAAAGTATAGATGGTACAAGATAGTAAAAAGTCCCCATAGGTAGAAAATAAACTTCATTTTTGCACAGAGGGAGCTGAAGGCAGAGGGCTCCCATCTCTGGGTCCATGAGAGTGAGACTTTTTAACATCTTGTACCATCTATACTTTTCCCAGAGCCTGATGAAGGGACTTTGATCCCAAAAGCTTGCAGAAAAGGACAATTTTCTTGTGATTTTCCAGATGGTCTAATAAAAGGTAGCATTTTGGAACCAGGAATTCTAGTTTTTTGTATGTTTTACATAGTGCTGTGCATTATTGTTGACCTATAGAGTAAGGACCTGAGGAATGTAATGTCCTTCCCTATCTCCTCATTTATTATCTTGTCTTCCCCTTCATTTCTTTGTTGTATCTCCTTGCCAGATTTATACCATGTAATCTCTTTCTGGGACTGGGATTGTGTGTCTGGGACAGTGCCCTGAACACAGGCCCCCAACTGTGACCCTTAAGTCCTGCCCTGTGAGAGGTAACAACCACAGTGGAGTGGTGACATCAGAAACATAGATAAAATGAAGAGCTCGGGCTTTTCCTGTTCTGCACAGAGTTAGTACAGAAGCCTATGACGTCGTGGCCTATGGAATGTAATACTCATTGGTGGGACTTCCTCTGCTCAATAAAGTGCCAGGCAGAATTGAAATGTTTGTCCCCAAATATAAAATCACTCCCATCCCCATCACTGTATCATTTGCTTTTCTTCCCTTTCAAGAAGCTGTTTTCAGTCTAGTGATTATACTGGCTAGATGCATAGTACACCCATGCTCACCAAGCACAAGCTGTGCAGGTGTGTGAGAGAAGAACCCATGACCAATTGGCACAAGTTAGAACAAAGACAGCTGTCATCTCCAAGAGCCTCTAGAGACTTGCAAATATGTTATCAGCTGTTTATATTTGATTTTGGAAATTAGGCTGACTCGAGATGAGTTTGGACACTGGTACACTGCATATTACCTTAAGAAAATAAGGTAAAGCTAGCAAGACAGTCTGATGTATTTCCAGGTTACCTCAAGTATGTAAGCATAGAGCGTGTTTAGGTAACATAAGATACTCTGCCCCAGCTCTTTACTTAGAATTCAAACTGAACTTTTCTCAGCTGTCTGAAGGCATTTGATCGACACTTTCTTTCACTGCATTTCATTTTTGTGACTAAACAGAACAGATCAGCAATTTCAGAAGAGAGCTTGTTCTCACAAGACTGCCACCCCAATTTGGCAGAAGCAAGAGTACTGAGTAAACAAACACTAATACACTATCTGTGTTGTTTAGAGAGTCAAGGCTCTTGGAAATGTGCTGTCTGCATTGTCTTGTTGATATTATGAAGCAGAATGCATACATAAAAACAAGAAAAATGACTTGTGAACGTGGCCAATATCAGTAGGAGCAAGCCAAAAAAGCCCCCGTTGCATCCCAGATTTCAAGACCACATTATCTAATTAGAGTTGATTAGAAAATTGAATTCACAATCTATGGAAATGCTTTGCAGGGCCCCCACCACCTCCAACAATTTCATTCCTCTTTGAAAGGGAAGGAGAAATACTGTGGATCAGAAATTTAAAAAAAAATCTTTATTTGGAAACATTGGAACATTTTTGTATTTTGATGTTGCAACATCATGATATATATGTATAAATTCCATATGTGAGTATACGTACACATACATATTCAGTGAAAATGTAAGTACGAGATGGCTGTGCGTCAGATAAAAATAACCATATTTTATATAAAGTGTGTGTATGTATGTGTGTGTAGATATATATATAAAATTCATTTCTATATATACATTATGAAATTAATTAATATCTTGTATGCTGCTTTGTTTAAATATAAAATGTTCTGATATTTCCTAATTGAAATGGAAAAAGTAGAAATAGTTCTGAAATTTTGCCATTAAATTTCATTGGAATTGACAAATACTTGCAAAACATTTCAAATTTTGATAAACGTATTCTCCAGCAGCAAAATGTTCATTTGAAAATTCTTTGACCTGTTCTAGTCATGATCTTTATAAAGAATCTGGCTTGTTCCCTGCCATCACTGCTGTTGGTTGAGATTATTCTTGTAAGCTATGGCTTGGATCCAGCATGCATTGAAAGTGATGAATCAGGTCTTAATTTAAAGAAATAAGGGTGAAGTCCTTCGCTCAGCAGAAGTTTTGCCTCAGGAAAAACTGAGAAAGGACTGCTAGATTGTTTGTTTGTTTGTTTTTCAGAAATGAGAGGCTGAAAGCATGTCTTGTGAAACCTTGTTTCCTCTGCTTTCCCTCCCCCTGCCACCCACTCCTCCTCATTTGTCTCATAAAACAATATCAGAAAACTACCTTAACAGTCATTCAACTGAAGGGGGGATGCATGCTTACTCCCATGCATGTACGTATGTGTGTATGTTTATACGTATATGTATGCATAGAGCCCTACTGAATTCATGGTGGAAGTGGGCTGCGCAGTGGCTTCTTTAATCTTGTATATTCCTGTGTGTGCCAGCCCTACCGCTTGCTCCTGATTGGCAGGGAGGCCCAAACCATGATTTTAAAAAATGGCACTGTTTTTGCCTCCTGGCCAGTCGGCACCAAGAAGCAGGGCCACCAGGGCCCCTCAGCCAATCAGTATTTGTGGGGGGAGGAGCGTGTGCAGGAAAACCTACAAGATCAAAGGAGCCACTACACAGCCCACTTCCACCATGAATTTGGTAGAGCTGTATGTATGCATTTGTGTGGTGATCTCCCCGTAGGCTTTGGCTTTGCTTTCCCTCCTAAATGATAGGAGAGCAACAACAAAACTCTTTCAGATGCTAAGCAGTCCCTCATGCTTAGTATTGAGAACAGTGCAAAGGGGAGGTAAAATGTTGCCAAACTGAAACCAGCTTTGAGCGGTTGTTGCAAATGGTAGTGCAAGGCAGAAGGGGGCCTTATCTCTCCTGACCCCACCTCTCAGCACTCTACACTTCTTTCCTCCCACTTGTCTTGTCCAACATGTCACATTGGCCTGCTGGGCTACAGACAGACATTCAAAAAGCCAGAGCCTAAATTGATTCTGTTTTTGCCAGTTAGTCTAACCTGGCTAGGCTAAATCAGTTTGTAACTGTACAGACATCTGAGACATGCAGACACATGCCTGCAGTAGCTCAGGCTAGAAGCTAGGGGTGCTAGAGCAGCCCTTTCTTCCTTTTCACAGAGCTAAGCTGAATGGGGTGTGGCCAGACCTGGGCAGGATTAGGGAAGGATTCCCTCTGCTTCCTTGATAACAGAGCATTTATCAGCTCTGTTATCAACTTTTATTACGCTATGAGAAAACAAACAGCCTCTCTCATTAGTTCAAGCTCTTCTTAAACAAAGAAGGAACAGAGGGACATTACCAGCTGAGCTGTTGATTAGCTCCAAAAAGCCTTAAGCTGACACTGCTGTCTGCCACAGCATGGGCCATAGCCAGCATGTGGTCTGATTGCCTTACACAGATACCTCAGCATTAGCTGAGGGGACAGGGGATCCCTGCTTAGCAGGGAGTGGTGAGGGGGATGGGAGAACAGGAGGAAGCCAGACAGACGCTGCTGTGCCTGCGTGTCTCTGCTGGAGCTGCAGCCAGGGAGCAGAGGGGAGGGGCCATCTCTGCTGTGGAGCAGAGCCCTGTCCAGCCTAGAGAGCATGCTGGGATGCTGGGGGAGTCTGGTTTAACTTAAACCAGCAAGGGGTCTGGGACAGACATTGCATAAACCGGTTTGACCCAAATCAGTGAAGTCTGATATTATATTCAATCAGGTTTATCTCAAACTGGTTTCAGTCATTTTCAAACTGGTTTATGTGCACTGAACAGCTGTTCTGTTACAGGCTTAAACCAGTTTCTGATCACTTAAACCGGTTTATATGTAATGTCTGTCCCTAGCCCTGATGTCTAGCTGACAGCTGTGAGCAAGGCCTGGCAGCTGTAGGGGCCCAACAAGTCCCTGATGAAACTAAAGAGAAGCTAGAGAAGTGACTAGGTTTCCTCAAGAGCCCCTTTATTCCTTATACAGATCTTTCTGATTTCCAGAGAACCTTGCTCCCCTGTCCCATCTCCTGAGCCCTCAGAGATGCCCAGTTCTGATGGCCTTCAGGCTGCTAAGGTTTAAACCACATTGACAATCCAGTTCCTCTTTCAGAGATCTGCCAAGACTGGAGCCCAAGTTTCTGTGTTTGCTTCACAACAGCTGATAACAGTGCAACCACAGCAGACCGGATAGACTTCAAGCAGCTTCCTGCTTGCTGTAGGATAAAGCTATGTCAGCAACTGGGGAAATGCAGAATCCAGTGCTTAGGTCTTGCTAGTGATGGCTTTTTTTTTTTTATAGTTCATCATAAAATTCAAAATTAATACATTTTAAAAGCCTGATGTGCTCTCTATTCAGGAGATCGGCTTTTGAAGGGCCAGAACTTTTAAAGAGAGGGTTTCATTTCACTGTTATATATTTATTTCTCCTTGCTTTATAGAGCCAAAACCTTTTCTATACCAGAGTTACCAAGACTAGAATTTGGCTTGTGAATTCTACATTCAACTCTGAAATTGTTTAACCTACTTAAAGTTGGGGAATCTGGGCCAGAGTTTCAACTGGTGTAAACCAAAATAGCTCCGTTGATTTATTAGTATTATTTTTAAAAGGGCCAAATTCTGCTCTTGTCTTCTCTCTTTTAATTCAGCACCAAATGTGATTCTCTTACAGCTCCCTTGCCAAATGGCAAGTTTCCCAAGCTTATTCTGAATGACTTACCTTCAGTTTTCCATTTGGGAAGGTCCAAGTTCTGCAACAAGAAAGCTGTTCTGTACTGTGAGGAGACGGAAGAGATCTGTGACAAGAATTTAGGGGAATAACAATTTTAGAAAGAGACGTGTGTGTGTGTGTGTGTGTGTGTGTGTGTGTGTGTTCCTTTTTTCTTCCTTTCCTTTCCTTTCCCCCCTGCCCCAAAGTCAAGTGCCAACTGTTCAGAAAAAAACCCCCACTTCACTGTGAAAGCAACTTGTATGTGGAATTGAGACTACTTAGCTCAGATTACAAGAGAATGTTTATCATTAAGGAAGAAGCCAGTGCTGGGCTATTATAACTGCCCTTAAAATTCACATGAACTAATGTTTTAGAAATGCAATCCATCTGTTCTTATACATTTTGTTCACAGAGTGAGCATTTGAATTCACTCAAAGGCAAAGTAAAATAGCAAACAGCATGTTTTAAGGGGTATGAAGGGTATGGAATGATGACTAGTTACTACATACGTGCACACTTCAGGGTGATATTTACTTTACCAAAGAAAGTATTCAGTAGATAGAAATGCCAGATCTTAAGATTCCCTTTATCCATCTTATGTGCTATCTGAGGCAGGCAGGGGTCCTTTGGAAGAAATCATCTTGTGATGAACTTAAAGGTTGCGTCATCACCCTGGCAACATGAGTGGCGTTTCTTCAAACAAAGAAATGGCACTCTCATCCTGGTGATTTCTTCCTCTTGAATTTCAAAGACCTGTAGCATACAATTCAGGGGACTTCCAAAAAGGTCCTAATATTTTGTGGAAGACACTAGGCAACTGAAATATAGGAGTGGTAACTGGCTCCCTATAACAGACTGTTTTCTTTAGCTTCAATATCTTCCATTCCCTGTTAAAGACTTGATAGCTCATTTTATCACTCCTCCTCCTCCTCCTCTCACTTTTGTTGCGCCCACATCGTTCTCTCTGAAGAGGTCCGGGCATGACTTCTTCTGGAAGCCGGTGATCATACTGTAGCCCCTGATGCTGAACAGGAAACTGACCTCTATTCTGACTCTCCCATGCAGTGAATCCCCCTTGAAGACTCAAAGCAAAAGACTCTTAGGCTAGAAATAGATGTCATGGAATAAAGTGTATCAGCTCCACTGCAGTGTTGTGGCACAGCTGATCTGCTTCATTGTGCAAAATACATCTCCCCTTGCCCCACCCATTGATAGTGTGGGACAAGGCACAATATGTTCTCCTAGAGGGGCCTGGTCCTGTGAACCCCAGGAATTCCTGTGCAGGATCAGGCCCCTCAAGTCCTGAGAGCACCTGCCCAGTTTTTCCCACATACCCAGACCTGCCTTGGAGATCCCAAGGGTGGGTCTGGGTGAGGAAAGTCTTTCAAAGACCCACTTACAGAGAAGCACCCCAGGAAATCCTGGGGCTCCTCTCAGTAAATAGGGAAAGTTGGAGTTCTCTGCTTATGGAGACATACTCTGGGATTTCCAGGGGTATATCTTTATAATCAAGGAAAGCCCATATGGGCACTGGTGTGGAGGGGTGGAATCACTGGTGACTTGTGCCTCCATGCTCTTAGTGTCTCTGGAAACTTGTTTGGGTAAGCATGGAACTGGGGCTTTTCCCACCTACCCAGACCTGCCACTGGATTCTCTGAGGCAGGTCTGGGTAAGCAGGGAAAAACCTCTTTCTCCACTTACATCCACTTTAGAGATTCTGGGGAAGCAGGTCCTGGTGTGGAGGCATAGGGTGTTGAAAAATTCCTCAGGTTCCATTCCAGGACCCATATGGGCTCTGCCCAGTTCTGGAGACATGCCCCTGGAAATCCCAGGGCATGCCTCTGTTAAGTGGGGCACCCTGACTTTCCCCATCTATGGAAAGGTATCCTAGGATTCCCTGGGCTGCCTCGCTGTACATGGGGAAAGCCAGGCAGGTGTTCTTAGGGTTTGAGGGGCCCTTAAGCCCCTAGAGCACCTGCCAGAGTAGGTGGAGAGTGTGGGCAGCTCAGGCTGTCTGCACTCTTGTACCCCAGACCTAATAGATATATCATTCTGCAATGAAGCAGAAGAATTTATGACTTCCTTTTGTCAGCCCACTGATTTTTTTTTTTTTCTTTTCTTCCCCCTCTCATATGGCACAACAAAGTTTAGGGATGACTATTTGCTCACCATTTGTGCTTCCATAATTTTTTTATGGCTGCACAAATAGGATGTTAAGCGACATCTGTTTCTACCCTTAGTTGGTTAGAAGCATGTTGGTTGGCTGATATACAATTATGTGACTTCTCCAAGTGGGCTGAATGACCTCTCATTGCATCAGTTGGAACACCACTCAGCATAAGCAGGAGAGTAGAGTTGCAATGGCTTGCATGTTCCATGCAAAATCAGAGAGAGAAGTTGTATTTTGTTTTACAGAAGAAGGAAAGATGGATGTATGGGCAGAGAGACATATGATGGAAACTTCCATTTGTTTTCTTTATTACACGTCTGTTTTGTCTTGCAAGTAGCATCTCTTTGTTTCTGCCTACGAAAAGTATATTTGCCCCTCAAAGTTTTAAACTCCATAGGATTCATGCACTTGACATGTGAGCAGGCACTCTAAGCTAATTAGACCAACATGAAATGTGCAGGGCTGAGCAGTGAGGTGCCAAGAATGTTATGGAAAACAGCCAAGTGTTTTTGTTGACATTGCTGAAATAGAACTTCATTTAGCAGTTCCTCCTCTAAGCCAAAGGGAAGTGAGAAGCAGGGAACAAAAGGGGATGGGGTGGGGAGAAGGAAGGAATAGCAACAAAAGCTAATAACAAAATGTTGCCTTTTACCAGGTCAGTCACAATATTTGTGCAGTTGAGAACATCTTGTAATCTGCAAGTGTGAATGATGTATAGACAGAAAGTTTCTTAATCCTGCATTATCTGCTCTTATTCTTTAGTAACTTTGAAGCAATGCTGTTCCACAGATTAGATTTTCTAGAACACTTTCTTTCTTGACCCTCCACCACTCCTCCACTTCCTTGCTGAAAAGTATAAATAAAATAGGTTCTCACTCACGTGGTAATAATGTGTTCCACTAACTTTAGTGACTCACAAAGCAGTCTTACTCCATGGTCCACAGGCCTCAAATGGGCCCTGTAGTCAATACATGTGGCCCCTGGGACTATTACCTGTATAGTGAAATGAACCACATAAAAAACCCTCTGCTATTTTAATGGTATTTGCTGTCCCTATTTGATGTAAGCTGACAATAAGCTGAATATGAGCCAGCAGTGTGGCATTGTTGCCAAGAAGGCTAATGGCATACTGGGCTGCACTGGTAGATGTGTTGCCAGTAGGTCAAAGGAAGGGATTACTCCCCTCTATTCAGTACTGGTGAAGCCACATCTGGAGTACTGTGTTCAGTTTTGGGCTCCCCACTACAGAAAGGATGTGGACAAATTGGAGACAGATCAGCAGAGGGCAACAAAAATGGTTCTGGGGTTGAGGCATATGACTTCTGAGGAGAGGCTGAGGGAACTGTGCTTATTTAGTCTAAAGAGAAGACTGAGGAGGGATTTAATAGCAGCCTTTAACTACCTGAAGGGTGGTTCCAAAGAGGATGGAGCCAGACTGTCCTCAGTGGTGCCAGATGACAGAAGAAGGAGCTATGGTCTCAAGCTGCAGCAAGGGAAGTTTAAGTTAGGTATTAGGAAGAATTTTCTCACTAGGAGGACAGTAAAACATTGGAAAGGTTACCTTGAGAGGTGGTGGAAGCACCATCCTTGGAGGTTTTTAAGACCCGACTAGAAAAAGCTTTGGCTGGGATGACCTAGTTGGGGATGATCCTGCTTTGAGCAGGGGGTTGGACTAGATGACCTCCTGAGGTCCCTTACAACCCTATTTTTCTATGATTCTGTGTAGTCAGACAATAGTTTCAGGAGTAATTATATAACATGCACTACTTTTTAGCAGAGAAATGGAAAGTAAAGATGGACCTGTTTGCTGTGGAGATCGGTAGTGAAAGGTTTGGTCCACATGATGTTTGAAGGGATACATCAATTCCAGTCAAGTCATGAACAACTTGAGAAGTTCTCCACTAGAACAACTTTTGCTAGATGAAGCTCTAGTCCAGTATTTATCCCATCTTCTTGGTGTTGCATGAAGTTGGTGGAAGAGACCCTGATATTTGTAGATATTCCTCATTACTGTGGTAACATCTTAAAGGTGAAGCTGGTTCAAATATTCTTTTGAATTGAGCATTTCCATGATTCGCACCCCCTGAATTCCATAGACTTCACTAGACTTGTATTAGGTATGAATTATGGTAGAATATGGCCTAAGCCATGTGAGAAGCTATTCTTTCATAACAAAGCCTTCAGGGAGTAGAGCAACGATTGTGCAACCCTCTCTGTAAGCCTAGCCTGGTGATTTAAGGCATATGTGTATATTTTGTTAGAACAATTTTAGAATGCACTTAAACTTAGTGGCTGGCCCATCAATGCCATTTAGAGCCATTCTAATGATTTTATTGGGCATTGAACTGGGCCCATAGTGTTGAAATGGTCTGGGTTGAATACTTGAGCTAATATTCCACTCATAAAATACTCATAAAATAAGCGTGGGTAAATTCTCATGGAAGTTTTTTGAAAATGGCCATTGTTGTTTACATATAGATACCACCTGAGAGACTTCCATTTGCTCATGCCTACTGAAATAATGGCAGCCATTACATTTGCCTGTTGCAGTCTTGGGGACAATTAGTTTCCTAGAAAGGGAGAGCTCTTCAAACTGTTATGAAGCATTCTATTTGCTCACAAACCTTCCATCAGGCTAGCCAACTTTGTGTTGCATAGCACTGCAACTGTGAGCACCTTTCACCACAGTTTTAACTATGTCACCTCAGTCAAGTGGCTCACATTCCTAATGTTGTGCATGTATGTATGTGCTTTGTGGATTGGGGCCTTGGTAAACAATAAGTGCCAAGAGTCATCTATTCTTCTTTGTTTGGAATGAAGAAGAGAAATAACTACATTTTAAATTTGTTCTCCCAACAATTATTAAATATCCATGGAATGCAAAGATTTTTGCCAGAAAACTGTTTAAATTTTAAGCCAATCAAGAGTAGATCTAGAAATGGCACAGTGTTCTGCCTGCACCCCCATCCCCTTTCCAGAATGTAGTTTGATGGTTCCAGACACCTGGGTGCACTGTGGAGTCTGCACCATGCTGCGCAAGTGGCAACCAGTAACATTTTTTAAGTTCCCAAGCAGGTAAAAGTCCCTTCCCCACCTATCTGCTTTTGGCACCCTGTCCCTTCTGCTCTGGGCTCAGTGGCACTTTCCCTCCCCTCCCATTTCCTTCCCTTCACCACCTATATCTCTGCACACAGGATGGGTAGACCTGCTCACTGCCACTGTCCCTGAGCTGCTCCTGCTCTGCCAGATCCAGCTGGAGCTGTGGGAGCTGGACTTAGTTGGGGACAGTGGCAGCAGCAGCATGCAGACGGGTTCCCCCTCCCTGTCTGGTCCTCCTTGGGTGTTTCCGGCCAGCCCAGGAATAAGGGCACAGTTGGAAAATCTAGCCATTGTTGCTGTCCCAGGTTTAGTCTGTCTCCCTGTGCAACCACTCCCTGCAGCCCTGACTGAAGCAGAGGGGTTGTGGGTGGGATAGTGGCAGCAGTAGGGAGGTCTCTCCTTCCTGTGCCCAGAGGCATAGGTACAAGGGGAATGGGAAGGGAGGGGCAGTGCCATTGTGTGTGGAAGGGAACAGAGTGGGTGCTAGGGGCAGGTGGGGACAGGAGATTAATACCTGATTTGTGGATTTGAAAAAAGTCCCTGGCTGCGGCTTCCACAGTGTGAAACTAATCCATTTTTTGTTGTTAACTTTGAGCTATGCTCATCCCTGCAACATGTCATGGAGTTGCACCAGGGATGAATCTGGTTCTTGTTAATGGATCCATGTGGGAGACTAATTATAGTTCCAGGTAGTGGATGAATTTAGATGTAGGGATCTAAACTGTCAAGTGATTCTGGGTGCTACAATTTTGAGTTTCATCTTGGGCAAACCTTGAAGGCACCTGGTTTTCCAGAAGGTTTAGAGAACTCATACTTTAGTAGTCAAGGCTCTTTGAAGTGTCCCACATTGAAAATGCAGAAACAGAGTCCTGCTGGTCCCAAAGTCAGAAGTCACTTTCTAAGAGGTTGAGTCATGGTTTGTCTTTTGCTTTTCCCAGAGCAAGACCATTTATCTTGTTCCGTTATCCTCTAGGTTATGATGTCCTGAGTTATACCATGGAAACTAATGACAAGTGGCATGGGAGAAAACTACTTCAAGCAGTTGAGGAGAATGCCACTGAAATTCCAGAGGATGATGAGCATCAGTACATCAAGAACTGCACTGAGCCAGGTAGGAATGAACTGTTTCCCCTCCTCTTGAGGTCACTCCTACATAAATAATGGTCTAGCTACATATGCTCTGTACTACTGCTGCCAAAAGACTTTGGTTGCAAAATACACCCATTTGTTTAGATGCATAAAATGTTTTTATCACGTCGCCAGTACGTGAAAGATTAATGGTGCATCCTTTCAAAGGGAAGGATACTCAGCTACAGAACAAGCCAGTTGTTTGAGGAATGCTAGTAGCTGAATCTTAAGGATCGGTGCAAAGAGCTGAGCACTGAGATTGTAAACAGGATGTTTTGCATGTTTGTTTCATAAATGTGTAGCTCAATCCTTGGTAAAAAGGTCAGGTAACCATGATGATTATCAGCAGGATTACTGGCTGGAAACCTGGTATGTAGTCTTATGCTTAAAAAAATATCTAAAATTGATTTTCAGGGAAGGATTTGACTAAGATGAAGTTCCACTCTTTGAAGGTGCCTTTTATCATATTGTTTGTTTGCTTATTCTAAAAACCTCTATCTGTAAATATAAGGTTATTTCCTTTTACTTTTCTTGAAAAAAATTACTCGCAGCTCTTCACAAAATTTTCGAGTCTAAAAAAAAGTCAAAGTAGGGACACTGTCATTTGTGTTCACTTGAACATGTTTGATGTTTTCTGCATGGAGATGGAAACCATGGTAATAAATCAGTAATGGTGGGAAGGCATAAGATGCTCAAATCTTCTTCCATTAAAAAAATTGATGTTGTCCCCTCAAAGTTATGAAAGAGCTAAGCCATTTTATATGCATCATAGGGCTATATTAGTTACCCAGTTAAGGAAAAGTTCTATTAAATACAGTTCATTTTGTAGCTTTGCGTGCGTGTGTGTGTGTGTGTGTGTGTGTGTGTGTGTGTGTGTGAGAGAGTGTTCCCTTGGTACCTGAATAATGTTTTCACAACAGTTAGATACTAATAATTTATTTTCAAGAGCAAAATTACTACAAAAGTTCTTATTCTATTCTTTCTATAATTATCCTCCCATACAAAGCAGTACTTTCCTTACAAACTCTACCACTGCTCACATAATCTCTTATTTCCATTCTTTCTGAGTGTTGACATTTGTTTTCTTGTCATCATAAACTACTTCCTCTACCTTCATAAAATAAAATTGTCTGTTAGAAAGGCACTGTGTCTGGTGGTTTTGAGGGGAGGGGAGGAGGGAAGGACAGGTGAGAACAATAATTACCTGACTTTATTGCCTCAAAATGGCACAGTTAAGGAGAACTGTGACTATGAGTTGTCATGAATTTACTATGGAATAAGTTGTTTTATGGTAATTATAAAATTAGTGTCACTATCGTATGTAGATTTAATATCAGAAGTTTCCTACTTACGTTTCTGTCCTCTCAGGCATTCCAATGAAGTGAATGGAACTAGATACAGAATGTGAATGTAAAAGTGGGACTTTATATCTTTGCACGAGAAAAGTCAGAAAAATTAGGCCTGAACCTTTTAAACACTATGAGAATTCTCTGTTGATTTCTGTGAGCTTTGGTTAAGGCCCAAAATATTTCAAATTGTGATGTTTTTATTTTCCTGATTATGAAACCAATTAAGAATTTGTTTCTGGATCCTATGACTGGAATGGAGACAGCTAAATGACATAGCCATTCTTTAACATATCTGGTCACTTTTAACAAGAAAACTTTTACCCAACCAACCAAATCTACTTAGATTATGAGGAAGTAGTTTGGCAAGCTCCTTGAAAGATTATTTTATTTATAAGGGTTTTTTATATTCTGTTTCAGGATAGCTATCTGGGTGTATTCATATGGTTTTATAAAACTACTAGCATTAAGTCCTATAAGGTGTAAATATAACAGAAGTAATACTGCAGCTAGCACATCCTAGGAATAAACTAAATTATTTTACCTTCACTCTAAATTTTAACATTTCAAGCTGCCTTTCTTTTAAGGGACATCTGTGATTTTGAAATCAAGCTAATTTAAAAAAAAACAATAGTAGTAGTATCGGGTATTAAACTACTGTAGTTCTATCTGCCAATTTTTGTGGTATTATATTTTCATTTCATATGTTGTTGGCTGGCTGGAGAAACTTCATCAAAATCATAATCCAAGCTATGCTATTCCATTGACATTCAAATACTTCACAATCAAGTCAGTTTTGTCTGGATTTAGCTTTGAAAGAAAGCTCTGATGACATTGAAATATTCTAATTTCATATCTTTATATTTTGATTTTTCATGTTATAATGACTTTTAGTTTCAAAATTTATTTTGAATTATGTTACAGAATAGAATATAAAATATAAAAATCAAACTGAAATATTTTGATCAACTAAAAATAAAAATTTCTTAGAATATTCCTTTGCAAAGATTTTTTTTTTAATTGTTCACTTTTGCTTTAGTTTGAAATTAAGCCAAATTTTAAAGTCTAAAAACCTTCATAAACCAGAGATGAATGAAAGATGCACTTCTGTTTGTTTTGGTTTTCTCTCTTGCTGCTACATTAATTATGACAGAACCAGAGAAACAGGAAAACTGACTTAGGTCCCAATTTTGTAATTGCATCTTTGTGGCTGCAGTGTACCCCCAAATTCATCCCGCTGCAGGATTGTGGTCTAATATGTAACTTCACTCACATGGTTTTACTTACCTGAGTAAAGATAAACAAGTGCATAGGTATTTGCAGGATTTGGACTGAATTAACTGAAGGAAAAGCAGTGAAGTATGTATCCGCATTTTGAGGATTGACGTAAATGCACTGAGGAAACATGGAGGTAACTTATGTTTCCCTGATTTACATGTATTATTGTAGGGAGGGATTAATGTATTTTGGGGGTTTTATTTCATTTTTTAGTTTTAGTGATTTTAGGAATTAGTCACCATAGCAAAGTACTCCTAAAGGAAGTATTAAATGATGACGCAGTAACAACGGCATTATAGGGGCACATGTAGATGCACCCACTGGGAAGAAATGCAGGCACATTTCAGACAAAAGTACAGTATATTCTTAAAATGGAAGTGTCTCTAAGTAATAGAAATCTGCCTGGTTTTTTTGTAGACACTGCTCAAAGAAGTAAAAATGTTTTGTTTTGTTTCTTCTCTAAGGATGCTTCGCAAACTGGTTAAACTTCTTTGTTGGAGCTGGTTTAAAAACAAATCTTCTGAAAGAACAGTATTTTTTCTCCATCAAAAAATGCTGATTTGATGAAACTGACATGTTCCTTAGGAACATGTCAATTCTGTCAAAACGCTTTGCCTTATGTCCTGAACTCTGGCCATCCTGACTTTTGCCATCCCTGCCTACCTAGCAAGCTGCTTTCTAAACTCATGGCTCTTTGGAAGGCTAGGTAACACAAGGAGGCAGGTGGTTCCCTTGCTCGCTGGGTGGCTGTCTCTTGGGGGTGCTCAGCTCCTCAGGTCTTCAGCTGCTGTGGGAGGCATCTGCTGGGGCAGTCATGGAACTGGGTGTCTGAGCATCTGCCTAACTCCCCTGGGTACAGATGGTCACAGGAGGTGTATGCCCAGGAAATTGAATGACCAACAACTTCTGCACTGGTTGTTCAAAACCTGAGGTTTTTCAGAATTTTCCCTTCTGTTTTTTTTGTTTTTTTTTTTTTTTTAAATAAACTTTTTCAATCCCAATTTGGGGTTCCCCTCCTGGCAAAACCAACATTTTCCACAGGAGGGAAGTGCTGTTTTCTAGTCTGTTCTCCCCTTTGAAAAGAACTTCATTTTAACAAAGCTTCCAGTGGCAACTCTCTTAAATACAGGGTTGGTGAGGGGGTGCAATTTCATTTACTTTGTTGTCAGCAATGGTTGTGCTGCATTATCCATTTAAACTCCTGTAATGATATTGGTGAAACAGTTAACTGATAACTCATACCTAGTACCTGCGTGTTGCGACTAATCCCCTCTCCCCTCCTCTT